>NC_064923.1:137198525-137516191 GCF_023897955.1 Schistocerca gregaria | reverse complement strand
ACAAGTCTTGTAATGTTCACATCCTGTAGCTGGATCCCTTGTGGACTGGTTTTAGAAAATTCTCTATCAATCTTCTCCTAGACAAGGTTAAATGAAATAGGTGAAATGGAATCCCCTTGTCTCAGTCCAGTGTACACCTTAAAATGTTCAGTTTCCCCTACCGGTGTCTTTGAGCGACATAAAGTTTCATCGATACACATTTTTACTAATCTGATTAATTTTAATGGTGTTTTAAATTCCTTCATTATATTTAGGAGCGTCTGTCGGTTTATGCTGTCATAAGCCTTTTTAAAATCTACGAATAATACGTGGACATCTACATTGAATTCCCACGCCTTCTCAGCTACTTGTCTTAGGGTGAATAACCATACCAGAAATAATTATTCACCGTCAGGGTACATGACATTA
This sequence comes from Schistocerca gregaria, assembly GCF_023897955.1. NCBI lineage: Eukaryota > Metazoa > Arthropoda > Insecta > Orthoptera > Acrididae > Schistocerca > Schistocerca gregaria. The sequence continues at coordinate 137,515,783 of NC_064923.1, read as the reverse complement.
ATATCGTCTCACACTGCTTCTACGAGGGTAATCCCAAAAGTAAGGTCTCCTATTTTTTATAAGTACATAGACCTGTTTATTTCTACGGTGGTTTACATCAGTTTACAGTTTGAACATTTAGCTATTTTTCAACATAATCACCATTTCTGTCGATGCATTTTTGTAGACGCTGTGACAGTTTTTGTATGCCCATGTGATACCAGCTCGCCGCCATGCTGTTCAGAAAGTTATGAACCTCTGAATCGCTTTCCGGCCAAATGTTCTTTTAACCTAGGGAACAGGTGATAGTCACTGGGCGCCAAGTCAAGACTATAGTCCACGAACCCACGAGAATTGTAAATGGTTGCGAAAACACACTTGACCTCTTGGCCACAAACAATCCAGAGCTGATAGAGAGCATCATGACTGATACAGGGATTAGTGATCAAAAGGTCATTTTAGCTAGGCTCAAAACCATTTCTTCCAAATCCATCAGAAACAAACGCAAAATAATTTTATTTAAAAAAGCGGATAAAGTGCCACTAGAAGCCTTCCTAAAAGACAATTTCAATTCCTTCCGAACTGACTATGCGAATGTAGACGAGATGTGGCTCAAATTCAAAGATATATTAGCAACAGCAATTGAGAGATTCATACCTCATAAATTGGTAAGAGATAAGAGATGGAACGGATCCCCCGTGGTACACAAAAAAGGTCCGAACACTGTTGCAGAAGCAACGGAAAAAGCATGCGAAGTTCAGAAGAACGCGAAATCCCGAAGATGGGCTAAAATTTACAGACGCGCGAAATTTGGCACGTACTTCGATGCGAGATGCCTTTAATAGGTTCCACAACGAAACATTGTCTCGAAATTTGGTAGAAAACCCGAAGAAATTCTGGTCATATGTAAAGTACACAAGCGGCAAGACGCAGTCAATACCTTCGCTGCGCAGTGCCGATGGTACTGTTATCGACGACTGTGCCGCTAAAGCGGAGTTATTGAACGCAGTTTTCCGAAATTCCTTCACCAGGGAAGACGAATGGAATATTCCAGAATTTGAAACACGAACATCTGCTAGCATGAGTTTCTTAGAAGCAGATACCTTAGGGGTTGCGAAGCAACTCAAATCGCTTGATACGGGCAAGTCTTCCGGTCCAGATTGTATACCGATTAGGTTCCTTTCAGATTACGCTGATACTATAGCTCCCTACTTAGCACTCATATACAACCGCTCGCTCACCGATAGATCTGTACCTACAGATTGGAAAATTGCGCAGGTCGCACCAGTGTTCAAGAAGGGTAGTAGGAGTAATCCATTTAACTACAGACCTATATCATTGACGTCGGTTTGCAGTAGGGTTTTGGAGCATATACTGTATTCAAACATTATGAATCACCTCGAAGGGAACGATCTATTGACACGTAATCAGCATGGCTTCAGAAAACATCGCTCTTGTGCAACGCAGATAGCTCTTTATTCGCACGAAGTAATGGCCGCTATCGACAGGGGATCTCAAGTTGATTCCGTATTTCTAGATTTCCGGAAAGCTTTTGACACCGTTCCTCACAAGCGACTTCTAATCAAGTTGCGGAGCTATGGGGTATCGTCTCAGTTGTGCGACTGGATTCGTGATTTCCTGTCAGGAAGGTCGCAGTTCGTAGTAATAGACGGCAAATCATCGAGTAAAACTGAAGTGATATCAGGTGTTCCCCAGGGAAGCGTCCTGGGACCTCTACTGTTCCTGATCTACACTCCTGGAAATTGAAATAAGAACACCGTGAATTCATTGTCCCAGGAAGGGGAAACTTTATTGACACATTCCTGGGGTCAGATACATCACATGATCACACTGACAGAACCACAGGCACATAGACACAGGCAACAGAGCATGCACAATGTCGGCACTAGTACAGTGTATATACACCTTTCGCAGCAATGCAGGCTGCTATTCTCCCATGGAGACGATCGTAGAGATGCTGGATGTAGTCCTGTGGAACGGCTTGCCATGCCATTTCCACCTGGCGCCTCAGTTGGAGCAGCGTTCGTGCTGGACGTGCAGACCGCGTGAGACGACGCTTCATCCAGTACCAAACATGCTCAATGGGGGACAGATCCGGACATCTTGCTGGCCAGGGTAGTTGACTTACACCTTCTAGAGCACGTTGGGTGGCACGGGATACATGCGGACGTGCATTGTCCTGTTGGAACAGCAAGTTCCCTTGGGGTCTAGGAATGGTAGAACGATGGGTTCGATGACGGTTTGGATGTACCGTGCACTATTCAGTGTCCCCTCGACGATCACCAGAGGTGTACGGCCGGTGTAGGAGATCGCTTCCCACACCATGATGCCGGGTGTTGGCCCTGTGTGCCTTGGTCGTATGCAGTCCTGATTGTGGCGCTCACCTGCACGGCGCCAAACACGCATACGACCATCATTGGCACCAAGGCAGAAGCGACTCTCATCGCTGAAGGCGACACGTCTCCATTCGTCCCTCCATTCACGCCTGTCGCGACACCACTGGAGGCGGGCTGCACGATGTTGGGGCGTGAGCGGAAGACGGCCTAATGGTGTGCGGGACCGTAGCCCAGCTTCATGGAGACGGTTGCGAATGGTCCTCGCCGATACCCCAGGAGCAACAGTGTCCCTAATTTGCTGGGATGTGGCGGTGCGATCCCCTACGGCACCGCGTAGGATCCTACGGTCTTGGCGTGCATCCGTGCGTCGCTGCGGTCCGGTCCCAGGTCGACGGGCACGTGCACCTTCCGCCGACCACTGGCGACAACATCGATGTATTGTGGAGACCTCACGCCCCACGTGTTGAGCAATTCGGCGGTACGTCCACCCGGCCTCCCGCATGCCCACTATACGCCCTCGCTCAAAGTCATACGGTTCACGTCCATGCTGTCGCGGCATGCTACCAGTGTTAAAGACTGCGATGGAGCTCCGTATGCCACGGCAAACTGGCTGACACTGACGGCGGTGGTGCACAAATGCTGCGCAGCTAGCTCCATTCGACGGCCAACACCGCGGTTCCTGTTGTGTCCGCTGTGCCGTGCATGTGATCATTGCTTGTACAGCCCTCTCGCAGTGTCCGGAGCAAGTATGGTGGGTCTGACACACCGGTGTCAATTTGTTCTTTTTTCCATTTCCAGGAGTGTATATAAATGACCTGGGTGACAATCTGAGCAGTTCTCTTAGGTTGTTCGCAGATGATGCTGTAATTTACCGTCTAGTAAGGTCATCCGAAGACCAGTATCAGCTGCAAAGCGATTTAGAAAAGATTTCTGTATGGTGTGTCAGGTGGCAGTTGACGCTAAATAACGAAAAGTGTGAGATGATCCACATGAGTTCCAAAAGAAATCCATTGGAATTCGATTACTCGATAAATAGTACAATTCTCAACAACAAGTCCACAAAAGAGACAGCTTACACTACACTCGTTCGTCCTCTGTTAGAATATTGCTGCGCGGTGTGGGATCCTTACCAGGTGGGATTGACGGAGGACATCGAAATGGTGCAAAAAAGGGCAGCTCGTTTCGTATTATCGCGTTATAGGGGAGAGAGTGTGGCAGATATGATACACGAGTTGGGATAGAAGTCATTACAGCATAGACGTTTTTCGTCGCGGCGAGACCTTTTTACGAAATTTCAGTCACCAACTTTCTCTTCCGAATGCGAAAATATTTTATTGAGCCCAACCTACATAGGTAGGAATGATCATCAAAATAAAATAAGAGAAATCAGAGCTCGAACAGAAAGGTTTAGGTGTTCGTTTTTCCCGCTCGCTGTTCGGGAGTGGAATAGTAGAGAGATAGTATGATTGTGGTTCGATGAACCCTCTGCCAAGCACTTAAATGTGAATTGCAGAGTAGTTATGTAGATGTAGATGTAGATGTAGGGTGGGTGGGTGATTATGTTGCGCTGAAACTGTTGCCCGAGAGCAACGGTTTGCCGAGCGATGTGTGGGCGAGCGTTGTCATGGAGAATGTGTTCCTCTTCTCCAGTTCTGAATTGCCCGTTGGAGTCTCACAGTACCTGTGGAGTCTCACAGTACCTGTCAGCTTTAATTGTGTTCCCAGCGATTCAGCTCCGACGACGAGGTGAAAGAAGAGGTTCATAACTTTCTGAACAGCATGGTGGTGAGCTGGTAAGACATGGGCATACAAAAACTGCCACAGCGTCTACAAAAATGCATCGACAGAAATGCTCATTATGCCGAAAAATAGCTAAATTTTCAAACTGTAAACTGATGCAAACCATTGTAGAAATAAACAGGTCTATGTAATTATAAAAAAATAGGAGACCTTACTTTTGGGACTACCCTCGTGCCTATGACACCTGCTTCTAGCTATTACACTGGGCTCAGGTCGACGAGGAGTCCACAGTTTTCTGCAGAAATTCCATATTGAGCTGAACCCTCTGAGTAATGATTAGATACCAAAGGGTTGCTGACTACTACGTTTCACCCGCTGTTCGAAATAGTACCAAATATTTCCTAAGCGGTTAAGATCAGATCATTCACCTTGCCAGTCCAAATACGCTGGTGAAGCTGAATGTTAGGCAAACCAGGGACGTATGTGTTACCTTGGAAGACGTGAATGTTCACAGTGTACTCCTCTTGAAGATATAAAAAAGACAACGCTTAGTCAACAAGAACGTTGAAGTAAGCATACTGGTCCTTGTTCCCGGTAACCTAAGTGAAGGACAAAAGTAGTGGAACGAGAAACACTCACGAAACGTAACAGAACCACTTCTGGCATGAACTGCACCCTCCCCACGCTGTGAGTTAAATCCGTCAGTAAATCACTGGTGCGTTAGACGCCTTACACCTTTCGAAAAGAGGCTAAGTTGCGGCAGTTAATACCACAATACACGCTTCCATTCAGTTATTGTCCAGGTTATGTGTTGTTTCATCGACCTTATGGTCTAGGAGAAGTGCGTCTGATAAGTAATAAAAACGATCTCGGTCTTAGGTTCGAACACCTCCACCGCTTAAATTTTGAATAAAAATTGTCAGCGATAGCGGCCGAAGACTTCCGGCCTGAGGACTCACCCCTATTCAGACAACGGCCTCGTCAAAGAGGGCGGAGGAGCGAATAAAGGTTTAGGGCACTCCCTAGCTCTTTGGGTGGGAAACTGCCCCTGAAGGTGGAAAAATCAGCAATGATCAACGTCATGAGGATTCAGAAGGCAATGGAAATTACTGCATTAAAGACACGTAACGTGCATCCACAAGACACGTAGTCTGTAACTGAAAAGTGTCTCGATAATCTCTTCCTTGGCAAGAGAATCGGGAATAGTAACCCATTCGAATCTCCGAAAGTTAACTGCCAACGGGGAGGGGACTATGATAAATAACTGAATAGCCAACGAAAGGATTGAATAACGAAATGAGTCGAAGCGTGAAATGTCAGATGTTCGAACGTAGCAGGGAGGCTAGAAAATCCAAAAAGGGAAATCCTAATTCTCAGTGTAGATACAGAAGGGGGCAGTGAAGTGAAATTGAAATAAGACAAGGATTTATGGTCAGATGAGTATAGAGTAATACCAACAGTAGCAGAGAATGGTATAAGGTGAATAGCATTCGTTATGAATAGGAAGGTAGGATAGAGAATGAGTTACTATGAACAGTTCACTGGCACAGTTGTTCTAATCAGCATCGACAACAAACCAACATCGACAACTGTAGTTCAGGTATACATGACGAAGACGCGAGCCGAAGATGAAGAATAGAGAAGGTATGTGAGGATATTGGAGGGATAATTCAGTATGTAAAAGAAGATGAAAATATATAGCCATGGGGATTGGAAAGCGGTTGTAGGGGAAGGAGCAGAAGAATAGGTTACAGGAGAATGTGGGCTTGTGACAAGGAATGAAAGAGGAGAGAGACTACCTGAGTTCTGTAATGGATTCCACCTTGTAATAGCAAATACCCTGTTCCAGAATCACATGAGCGGAGGTGTACTGGGAAAAGATCGGGTGATACGGGAATATTTCAGTTAGATTACATCATGGTCAGCCGACTGATTTGGACGAGCTGTTCTAGGCGCTTCAGTTTGGAATCACGCTGCTGCTACGGTCGCAGGTTCAAATCCTAACTCGGCCATGGATGTGTGTGATGTCCTTAGGTTAGTTAGGTTTACGTAGTTCCAAGTCTAGGGGACTGATGACCTCAGTTAAGTCCCATAGTGCTTAGAGCCATTGTTGTGTGACATCATGGTCAGACAGAGATTCCGAAATATGACTATGAATTGTGAGGAGTACCCAGAAGAAGATGTAGAATCAGATTACAATTTAGCACCAATGAAGAGTAGGCTAACGTTTAAAAGACTAGTCAGGAAGAGCCAATGAGCAAAGAAGTGGCATACGGAAGTATTAAGGAATGAACTGAAATTCTCGGAGGCTATAGACACTGCGATAAGGAATACATCAGTAGGCAGTTCAGTTGAAGAGGAATTTTCGTCCATAAACTGGCAATCACAAAAGTTGCAAAGAAAAATTGGAAAGAAAAACATAGGTGCAAAGAAGGTAACTGTGGAGAAACCATGGGTAACGGAAGAAATACTTGTGTTTGTCGATGAAAGAGCGGAGCACAAATATACTGAGTGAAATTCAGGTATAGAGAAATACAAGTCACTTATGAATGAAATAAACAGGAAGTGCAGGAAGTTAAGGTGAAATGGCTGCATGAAAAATGTGAAGAAATCGAAACAGAAATTACTGTCGGAAGAACCGACTCAGCATATACAAAAGTCAAAGAAACTTTCGGTGAAATTAGAAACAATGCTTCTAACATTAAGAGTGCAAACGTAATTCCACTGTTAAATGAATGAGTATGACTTCCATAAAAACATCGTCCGAAGGTTATAAAATCCGTCAAGTACAAGAAACATCCCACAATCGGTTTAACGTCTCGTGCATCCAAGTTGCTGACAAGAATAATATACAGCAGAATGGGATAGAAAATTGAGGATGTGTTAGGTGACCATCAGTTTGGCTTTAGGAAAGATAGAGACACCGAAGAGACAATTATGACACTGCGGCTGACAATAGAGGCAAGACTAACGAAAAATTGAGACACGCTCAAAGGATTCGTCGACCCGGGAAAAGTGTTCGACAATGTGAAATGGTGCAAGATGTTCGAAATTTTGAGGAGAGTGGGTGTAAGCTAAATGGAAAGACGGGTAATGTACAGTACACAAGAGTCAAGTGGAAATAATAAGAGTGGAAGACCAAGAACGGAGTGTACTGATTAAAAAGGGTGTAAGGCAGAGATGCACTCTTTCAAACTAAACATCAAAGAAGCAATGACGGAAATTAACAATAAGGTTCCAGAGTAGAATTAAAATTTGATAAAAGTACATCAACAATAAGATTCAACGATGACATTGCTATCCTCGTTGAAAGTGAAGAAGAATTACAGGATTCGCTGTATGGAATGAACAGCCTAATGAGCACAGAATATGGATTGAGAGTAAATTGAAGAAAGACTAAAGTAATGAGAAGTAACAGAAATGAGAAAAGCGAGAAACTTTGTATTAGGGTTGCTGTTCGCGAAATAGATGAAGTTGATGAATACTGCTACCTAGGCAGCAAAAGAACCCATGACGGACACAGAACATAAAACAGACAAGCTCTGGCAAAAATGGCGTTCCTGGCCTAGGGAAGTCTTCTAGTATCAAACGTAGATCTTAATTCAAGGAAGAAATTTCTGACAATGTACATTTAGAGCAGAGCATCGTATGGTAGTGAAACATGGACTGTGAGAGAACTGGAACAGGAGTGGTGCTATAGCAGAATGCTGAAAATCAGGTGGACTGATAACGTTATCCAAAGAATAGACTAGGAAAATAAATGTGGAAAACACTGACAAGAAGAAAGGACATCTATTAAGTCATCAAGACATAACTTTCGTGGTACTGGAGGGAGCTGTAGAGGGTAATAGCTGTAGAGGAAGACAGGGATAGGAATATATCCAGCAAATGTCTGACGGTATAGGTCGCAAGTACTAATCCGAGAGGTTGGCACACAAGAGAATTAGTGGTGGGTGTGTCGCATCAAACCAGTCAGAAGGATTATCACTTTTTAAAAATGTGTTATTTTGCATGTTGAAGGCGTGCTGCTCTATACGCTGCTGTGAGCAGTGGACATTAGCGAGGTAACATGGAATGAGCGTACGGAATCGTTGGCTGGGAGACCCCATCCAGGGATGTTCGACCGCTTCGCTTTATTAGCCGAGCGGTCTGAGGCACTGCAGTCACGGACTATAAGGCTGGTCCAGACTGAGATTCGAGTCCTCCCTCGGGCATTGGTGTGTGTGTTTGTCTTTAGGATAATTTAGGTTAAGTAGTGTGTACGCTTAGGCACTGATGACCTTAGTAATTACGTCCCATAAGAGTTCACACACATCTGTACATTTTTTGAAGTTCGGCCACCAAGAGCAAGTCTTATTTCAGTCGACGCCACAATGGGCGACTTGTGCTCCGGTGATAAGGATGAAATGATGATGAGGACAACATAACATCCAGTCCACGAGCGGAGAAAATCTCCAAACGGCCGGGAATCAAACCCATCGCATGGGAGGCAAACACGTTACCACCCACCTAAACAGGTGGACATTAGCGAGGTGCCCAACACCAGATGACCATTGCATGCATTTCCTTATGCAAAGTCCAGTCATCAGCAGGCCTAGATGAACCTGCATTCAGTGACAGCAACAATTCTTGTCGGTTCGGAAAAACCGATTCTAGTTGACAACTTTTTTACATGACTATGAATGGCACACTATTCATTGTAGATACGTAAGACATACAACTGACTGGCACTTACATGTCACATGACAGACATCTCTTACGTCAGGGGTTGAGGGTTACATGCTGTAGTAAAGGCTCCGCCAAGAATTAGGCATGCGAGTTGTGCCATGGCATGATTACCCTAGCGCTCAGCTTGGCTGCACACTTTTCCCACCAACATCTGACCACGAGGATGGGAATAGGTAGAAACTGCCAACCTGCCGCATTTAAAGGGTAATGTAGTTACACTGAAACAACTTCATTTTATATTTCACATTTCTCAACGACATACATCACAAACAAAACAAATTTTCCTTATTATTTAATTACCTTGGGCGTTCCGAAGACATAATTTTTATCTGGTACAACTGTTGCCATATGGACAGTCGCAGACTATTTCACAGATTTTCGTACTCAGGATGCCATGCAATCGTGACTTATTTAGTTTGATTGAAAACGCCTTTCACACAAATCCCAAGCGAGCTGGAGGGTCCTGCTCATAATACTCCAAACATTTTCGGTTAGGGAGAGATGCCGCTACCTTGGTGGCCGAGGTAGGGTTTGGCAGGCATGAAGACAAGCATCAGAAACTCTTGCCGTGCGGGGGCGGGCATGACCTTGCTCAAATGTAAGACCAGGATGGCTTGTCGTGAAGGGCAACAAAACGGGGCGTAGAATATTGCTGACGTACCGCTGTGTTGTAAGGGAACGGCGGATGGGAACAAAAGAGCTTCTGCTATGAAAATAATTCGCACTTCAGGCCATCACTCTGGGCTCTCAGGCCGTATGACAGGCGATCTTCAGGTTGGTATCCTACCGATGTCTGGGTCGTCTCTAGATACGTCTTCACTAGTCATCGAGATTCGGTTCCTACTGGAATTCATCTCTGAAGACAATTCTACTTCAGTCAATGAGATTCCATACCGAGAATGCTGTGGCCTTCTCCATCAGACATCACGGCGCCTAGAGTATCAGCAACCAAACTGACAGCGTGCAGCCGCGGGTAACCCGCTTCGCACGCACACCGAAGCACTACACAACCGACAGGCAATATTGATGAACGGCCACAACAACAACAACAACAACACAGCAAAGACAGCAGCGGCCACCAGGGGCCACTACCGGCCCACATAAAGATAAGGAAGAGTTTGCTGCAGATCACGGAACTATTTTCCATCATGTGGTTTGACGTGTGAAACTATTTTCACACGTCAAACCACGTGATGGAAAATAGTTCCGAGGCGCTCATCCGCCGAAGCGCTATTAAGGCCGGCGCTCGGCCGCACATCGGCAGTTCGCCGACCGCCAGCAGTCGTGGATAACTGCCACCCCGCCAGCCTGGCTTGGATTTTCTCGTTGTTCTTTGGATTAGGCTTGGTATATCGGAGAAGTCTCTGGCGGAGACTAGTAGGAGATCATTTCAGTTGTTTTCTATATTATTCTTGTATGTAGTTGTGATTCTAAGACGGATCACTGTTTTGTGTTGGTGTTATACTTGGAGAATATGTTTTTGTTAATTAAACAGTCCGATAAATTGTTTTCGGACTTCGATCGTTAGTTTCTTCTGCTTACGCAGACATAACAGAAGAAGACGTGCCTGACAGCGGTGGGGTATCAACGTGAACTGTCGCCTGCCACACGACCCGACACCCAGGAGTGATGGTATGTGGTGTTATTTCCTTTCATAGCGAGACCCCTTTGGTTGTCATCAGCGGCACTCTTACAGCACATCGGCAAGTCGATGATATTCTAAGCAAAATGGTTCAAATGGCTCTGAGCACTACGGGACTTAACATCTGAGGTCAGCAATCCCCTAGAACATAGAACTACACTACCGGCCATTACAATTGCTACACCAAGAAGAAATGCAAATGTTAAACGGGTATTCATTGGACAAATATATTATACTAGAACTGAGATGTGATTACATTTTCACGCAATTTAGGTGCATAGATCGTGAGGAATCAGTACCCAGAACAACCACCTCTGATCGTAATAACGGCCTTCATACACCTGGGCACTGAGTCAAACAGAGCTTGTATGGCGTGTACAGGTAGAGCTGTCCATGCAGCTTCCACACGATATCACAGTTCATCAAAAGTAGGTACTGGCGGATTGTGACAAGCCAGTTGCTCGGTCACCATTGACCAGACGTTTTTAATTGGTGAGAGATCTGGAGAATGTACTGGCCAGTTGCTCGGTCACCATTGACCAGACGTTTTCAATTGGTGAGAGATCTGGAGAATGTGCTGGCCAGTTGCTCGGTCACCATTAACCAGACGTTTTCAATTGGTGAGAGATCTGGAGAATGTGCTGGCCAGGGCAGCAGTCGAACATTTTCTGTATCCAGAAAGGCCCGTACAGGAACTGCAACATGCGTTCGTGCACTAGCCTGCTGAAATGTAGGGTTTCGCAGGGATCGAATGAAGGTTAGAGTCACGGGTCGTAACACATCTGAAATGTAACGTCCACTGTTCAAAGTGCCGTCAATGCGAACAAGAGGTGACCGAGACGTGTAACCAGCGACAAGGGTAACCGCAGCCATGGTCTCCGAGCTGATAGTCAATTCTGCTGCAAACGTCGTCGACCTGTTCGTGCTGATGCTTGTTGTCTTGTAAACGTCCCCATCTGTTGACTTAGGAATCGAGATGCGGTTGCATGATCCGTTACAGCCATGCGGATAAGATGCCTGTCATCTCGACTGCTAGTAATACGAGGCTGTTGTGATCCAGTACTGCGTTCCATATTACCCTCCTGAACCCACCTATTACATATTCTGTTAATAGTCATTGGATCTCGACCAACGCGAGCAGCAACGTTGCAATACGATAAACCGCAATCGTGATAGGCTACAATCCGACCTTTATCAAAGTCGGAAACGTGATTGTACGCATTGCTCCTCCTTACACGAAGAATTACAATAACGTTTCACCAGGCAACGCCGGTCAACTGCTGTTTGCGTATGAGAAATCGGTTGGAAACTTTCCTCATGTCAGTACGTTGTAGGTGTCACTACCGGCTCCAACCTTGTGTGAATGCTCTGAAAAGCTAATCATTTGCATATCACAGCATCTTCTTCCTGTGGGTTAAATGGTGTAGCAATTTTAATGGCAGTAGTGTAGTTAAACCTGACTAACCTAAGGACATCACACACATCCATGCCCTACATGTACGTCTACATATATACTCCGCTGGCCACGCAGCGGTGTGTAGCGGAGGTCACTATTCGCGCTACGCTTAAGTCATATTCCCCCCCTCTCCCCGCCCCCTGTGTCTTCTTGTGGACCGCGCGACTGAAAAACGATTGTCTGAACGCCTATCAGTACGTGCTCTTATTTCGCTTATCTTTGAATGGTGACCATTGCGCGATTTGAAAGTTGGTGGTAATAATATATGCTCTACATCCTCGGTGAAGATCGGACTTCGGAATTTAGTGAGCAGCCCTTTCTGTTTAGCGCGCCGTCTATCTGCAAGTGTGTCCCACTTCAAACATTCTATGAGATTTGTAACGCTCTTGCGGTGGCTAAATGTACCAGTCACGAATCTTACCTCTCTCTTTTGGATCTTCTCAATCTCATGAATCAGACCCAACTGGTAAGATTCCCATTCAGACGAACAATACTCCAAGATAGACGAACTAACGTATTGTAAGCTATTTCCTTTGTTGAAGGACTGCATCGCTTCAGGATTCTACCAATAAACTCCAATCTAGAGCTCGCCTTACCCGTTACTTGTGTAATCTCAGCGTTCCATTTAAGATCGTTTCGAATCGTCACACCCAGTTACTTGACGGACGTTACCGCTTCCAAAGACTGGGAATTTAGTTTGTACTCGTACATTAATGGGGATTTTCGCGTTGGTATACGCAGTAGGTTGCACTTACTAATATTGAAAGATAACTGCCAGTCATTACACCACCCATTTATTTCTGCAAATCCTAATTGATTTGTTCACAACTTTCCTGTGATACTACTTTCATGTAGACTACAGCATGATCGGCAAACAGTCCAAGGCCGGTATCAATACCATCAACCAGATCGTTTATGTAAATCGTAGAAAGCAGAGGACCTATTACGATGCCCAGGAGCACACCTGAAGTTACGTTTGTTTCTGTTGAAGTCACCCCTTTCAGGACGACATACAGCTTCCTATCTGTTAGAAAACTTTCTATCCAACCGCATATGTCATCGGATAAACTTTAAGCGCGCACTTTTTGTAGCACGCGACAGTGCGGAACTGAGTCGAACGCCTTTCGAAAGTCCAGAAATATGTCATCAACCTGGGAGCCGGTATCTAGAGCCTGTTGTATATCATGCACAAAGAGGGCCTGCTGTGTCACGCATGACCGCTGTTTCCTAAAAACGTGTTGGTTTCTGCAGATTCAGGATTCGAACCTGCGACAGTAGCGGTCGCGCGGTTCCAGACTGAAGCGCCTAGAACCGCTCGGCCACACCGGTCGGGTGATATTCTAAGCCTCGTTTTGTTTCCTTCAACGGCAAACCTTACATTTCAGCAAGGTAATGCCCGCCCTCACGCGGCGAGAGTTTCTATCGCTTGTCTTCATGCTTGCCAAATATTACCTTGGTCAACAAAGTCACCGGATCCTTTCCCGATTGAGACTGTTTCGAGCGCTGTGACAGCCCCCCCCCCCCCACCCAGCTCACAATTTTGACCGTCTAACGCCCCAATTGGATAGAACCTGGAATGATATTTCTGAGGTGGACACCAAAAACTCTATAAATCAATTCCAAACCGAATAACTGTTTGCATAAGGCCAGAGGTGGAGTAACACGTTTATTTTCCTCCTGAATAAGTCATCCAATTAATATGAAATTGTGATCATTTGTTTTTCTGTACGTGTACAAAACATCCACCGACGTCCGACACATTCGGACGAGTTCTTCGTGGTGCGCCTTTTTTGTCTTTTAGTAAATTCTTTTACAGAGCAACATCCCTGAAGCAGTTACTTCGAAAGAAACAGCAATCCATTCAGACGAACACAGTATTTAAATTTATTTGTACGGATTTGATCTAGAGCCCTAGGAAAGACAACTAATGTGTGAGGGAGAGGTAGGGAGGCGCTAAGTAATAAGCCGCTTGAGTGAAAAAATATTCTCGATCCAGCCCTGTTCTAACCTGTGGTTAAAGCTCATGTTAGTCCCTCTTTACGTACGTTCCCAATTACTATAGCGTGAGTGACAGAAATGTGTGCTCTACATACAGCTAGTCAGCTGTCTCGTCAGACGAGTTCACATCTTCCACCACTGCAACGTCATGTGACGTGTGTCACACACTGGAAAGTGACAGTGTCAGGGAAGGGAAGTGGACACAAATGCATTAATCCAGAAATAACTTCAGGGTATCTACATTTAATCAAGATTAAGGAATCTGTCACTAACCGTCGTAGAAATGTGAATGGAAATATTACAGTTGCCATCCGCACAGTGTCTTCCAAATCAATCTCCTTGTTGGGGACTGGAGACTTAATCCGGTTTTATTCGTCTCTCAGTCGACAGGTCTGCCGCCAGGAAATGACGTTTTATCAGACACACAGGAACGTGAGCGTAGGTTTCGAGGTGCGGCATGGCGTGACCTGTAAAACTATAATCAGAAAGAACGGAAGAAAGGGAAAAGCATCCGCTGTTGTATTTGCAACGCTGGAAACACGCTCTTTTCATGTGAACGGTAATGCAGAGCGGTGTTTCTGAAAAGAGACGTGGGCTCCAGCGCATTTGAAAGAGACATAGCTGCCATGAATGTGATAACGCCGACAACAAAATCTACTCGTTGCTGTGCAGCATCATGAAAGCATTTTTTTCTCAGTGCTTTCGACTGAACCTGTATACCTGATATTTTTAAACTCTGTATATGATGTCACCTGGCTAAACAGTAACTATTTCTGACACAAATCCACTTCCAACATTTCTTCTATAACTTCCAGATGCAAAAGGAGATTTTACACTCTAAATAACATCGCATCAGTTTGTGAAATCGTGACATCTGTGTACACGTGAAGTATTACTAAGCTTTTTTCTGTCTCGCTGACATACCGTGGCAACTAGGGACGGCAGTTTGTTATAAAGTGGAGTTAGTTTCAAGGACTTACGAAAACGATGTCGCTCACTGACTCCATAGTCTCAAAAGCTTAACTGTGGTAGAAGCTCGATTTTCACACTCGCGACACTCATACATGCCTCACAAGAACATTTATTTGCACACCGTGGTGCTAGTTCCGAGAAAATCACATGTCCTTTTGACAACCGAGCATGACTACAAGCTCTCTTACAGATGATCTTTGAGGACGGAAATAACATTTGGTGAGTTGCTTACATCCCTCACAAAACCCCTCTGGAAGTCCTCCAGTTTGCCAACCTTATGGCACAACCAGAATCGCGTCGGTTGTTGGAAAGCTCACGTAATCATTCTATCGTTTTATTTACCTATTTTCATTTTTTGTTTATTTATTTTCCAGAACCCACGGGCCCATGCCAGCCGAAGCTACCGGGTCAGGAGACGATTCTGTACATAGTTTCAGGACACTTACTAAAATATTTCAGTCGTTCAAAATTAAAAGGCAGTAACTGTCATTATTGTGTAAAATGAGTTATACACAGGCAAGTATATTTTCCTGGCGGACTGGTCGATTGAATTAGCGACGGCAGCTGTATTTGGATGTAATTCAGAATGTAATCTTTATAGTTTGAGGAAAAAAACTAAATGCTGCATTTATTTCTCTTCAGTTCCAAACACTGCAGTACAGCATGTTACAGTGGCGCTATGGTGGAATACTGAAGATTATGTGACCAAAGAAACATAAATGTTAATCTGTGCATTTTCCATTTAGCATGATTTATTGTGTATGAAGCAATATTGTGCAATGTTTGCGGGAATTATACAGCAGATGCGTGGGGTCGGAACAGGCACTAGATGGGCAAAATTTTCTAGATGAAGGTAAAAAGTCAATGACAGGATCTGAAAAATTGATGTGTAATATTAGGAGGGAAAAGAATGCGAAAGAATAAATCCACACAAGTGTTCAAGAAAACTAATTGCTGAGAAAAATAATCAGTATTCCAGTACGTGAGTGCAAACTCCGGAAATGTTATATGAAGTTCACAGAAGATGATCAGACAGACATTCTATTGAAACTTCATGAATTTATCAAAAAAAGTGAACAAGACCTTCATCACCGAAGTCTCATGGAAGGCTGACATGAAGCGCTGTTTTGATCACGGTTAACATTGAAAACAACGAAGAACAAGTTTAAAGTTCTGTGTACTGCATAACTTAAACCGCAGCGAAATTTGTAGAAAAGCTTTCATAAACCTAAACTATGTATCACTGAAAAAAAAATCTTTTAAGCTTAGGTTCACTTTTAATCTCAGGCATCAAACGCTAAGATGACATGAGTTTCAATATAAAGTTCCATACAGTTCCATGGATGATCTGCTAAGGTCTTTATAATCACGTAAGTTCAACCACTGATAAATCGTCACATTGTGGAAGAAAAGAAGTAAAATATCTGGACATTGAATTAAGTGTGAAGACAATGTGCTACCCCTTTAAAATATCTAACCCTGGAGCAACGGTTGAATATAGCTTTTATTTACGATTCTCATAAGGCAGTAAAAATTTAAAATTAAATTTCGGAAGATGACAAAGTGATGTCTGCTGCTCTTGTGAAAAGCGGCAGACCAAGGGTGTGTCCAGGATTTCGTCAAAGAAGGCAAGGGGGGAGGGGGCGGTTTGTTAAAGAGGACCTTAAATAGACTCATCATTTTCATTTCATTCTGAAAACACAATTCTTTATTCTATGTACATAATTTGTTTTTCGAGGACCTTCAGATAAATAATATTTGATGTATAGAATTAAGCAAAAAAGCTTGTCTTCAAAAAGTATAACATATACTCTCAAAAGTATATATAAGAACTACCCAAATGCGGAATTAAATATTGCTTTATTTGGCAATATGATGACTACACCATAATGCCAAACGAATTAAAATTCGAAATTAATCTATTACTTATTTGCTAGTAAAACAAAGCTCACTCTCCTAATGTGAGTTTGACTATAGGACAGCAGAACAATCTTAATATTTCGTTGAATAACTTATAGAGTTTAACGATTTCCAATCTCTTTTTAACTGTAGCTTTATTTCGTTTATACAAACTTGTATTTAAATTTACGGCATATCTGAAACCCAGTCAGAATTTCATAAGCACATCAAGGCATCTCAAAAGATCCTCAATTCAAACTGAAATTTTATGAAGTTTATTTCTCGTCATTAAAATTCTTCACTTTCCTTAAGTGATGAAGAACTTTTTTTAAAATTATTATTTCATCAGTCAATTTGAAACCATAATAACTTAATTTATTCATAAAACAAATCGAGAACTGCAAATACTATGAGCTACAGTTTCGAGATCTTAACACTGAATCACGCGTTAATTTCTACTAGATTAGTAATGTACGCAAACTGATCAATGAGTCTATGTTTAATATAATTATACAGTTTTTGACGCTAGTAAATTTTCTGCTACAGGGTGACAATTATTGAACTATATGAAATAAAATCGTCATAACGTCTGAGCACTTTACATTAGATCGTTCAAACTGCACTGTTGGCCGCGGGGCATGATGGGAATTAGCGTTCGCTGTATGGTTTGGCTTAGCGACAAAGTCCACTTTCATTTGGATGGGTTCGTCAATAAGCAAAACTGGCGCATTTGGGGAATAAGAATCCGCATTTCGCAATCGAGATGTCTCTTCACAATCTCCAGTCTCGGAATAATCGGTGTAATATTCCTTGATGGCACGGTGACTACCGAACGGTACGTGAATGTTTTGGAAGATTATTTCATCCCCTTTGTCCAAAGTGGTTCAAGCAAAACGGAGCTCGACTCCCTCCAACCATGAGAGTCTTTGATGTCCTGGAGGAACAGTTTGTGGACCGCATTCTGGCTCTGGGGTACGCAGAGGCTTCTGGCATGTGCCTCGATGGGCCGCCTTATTCACAGGATCTCAACACATGCGACTACTTTTTGTGGGGCTATATTAAAGACAAGGTATACAAATGGAAATGAGCGTACGGCATTGTGGGCCGGGAGTCCACCATGCGGGGTAGTTCCGCCACCGGGGGCAAGAAATTATTGCATTAGACGGCACATTGGGTGACCTGCGCGTCGGAGATGAGGATGAAGTGATGATGAGGACCACACAACACCCAGTCCCTGAGCCGAGAAAATCTCCTGCCCCAGCCGGAATTTGAACCCGGGACCCTTGGCGTGGCATTCTACTGCGCTGGTCACTCAGATAACGTGGGCGGACACAAGATGTACAACAAACGCCCCAAAGCCATTGCTGAGATGAAAACAGCCATTCAGAAGGTCATCGACAGCATCGACGTTCCGACCCTTCAGTGGATCATGCTATTAGTCTGTAATGCATCTTTGCCAATGATGGCAGGAATATCGAACATGTCATAACCTAAATCCGAATACCTGTAGTGACGTTTACGTGTTGGATAAAGAGTGAGCACGCCGTGGTTTCTAACTAATTTACGTCTTTTTCATTTAGTTCAATAATTGTCACCTTATGCGTAAAACATACGTTGTCGTTTATATGACGTTTATTTACAAATACATTATGGTTGTGGTGGTTGGGCTCACTGTTTCAAATACATTACGAATAAGATAATTGACAGTAGAACATTGTTCTTGTTGTAAACCTTCTTATTACAAACTAATCCAAGAATTACTAGCTGTCAAAACAATAGACAGCACAAAAGCAGTAAGTGGCAACACATTAATTCCAACTGTAAGTAAGACCTGAACTGCTTAACAAAACAACAACTGAACTCAATAAAGGCCAACAAAGTACAGTAGTTGGTCCAGGCTAAAGTAGGTAAAGGTGATAGCTGATATTGCTATCGATACATCGATAGCGTAAATCTATCGATGCGGTCATCGACTATTGATAATGGATAACCCATTTTAGTCGTATGATAGAAAATCATAAAATAAGAAGCGATCCGTTCAATGGCCGCATAGTTCAGAATTCGTATGCCACTCAAGCAAAATTACCATGGGCATGGAGGTAATTATCACACCGACCGCCAACTTGAAGATATCCGTTCGGTAGAAGAGCGTGTCCTGTTGCTTAAAGAAGTACACTAACTGCCTACTGCACATACTCGTCTGACACTTTGGTCCCGTTTGGGCACATTTGGTAATAACGTCGCCACAGTTTACATTTCCGCATATATCTCACGCAGGTCGGAAGGACGCGAATTCCACACTAAACCCTTGCCCAAATGTCGGCGTTTACATACCAGCATCGGAGACGTGTTCCGTTACTTATACGTAGCAATGCTCCCAAATGGAAACTTTTCAGTTTCACTACACTGCAAATAGGTCTTGTGTAACTTCGTTTAGGTGATAGCGGAAGGGGGGAAGAGGTCCGGGCTCACCTTAACCTCCCATTGACTACGGTCTTGTGCAGACCTCACCTGTCCGAATCTGCTAAACGGGCGGCACAGGGCGAAATGGACATTCACAATCGAAAAAGTCGGAAGTTCTACAACGAGAATCAGAAGTGTAGCGAACTAACTGACAGGGACGACTCGGTGTGTGGGCTTATGTTCAACTTTATACAAAATTCGTCTGTGCCCTGCATCCCAGTGCAACAAGTGTTTACTTGAGACATTTATCTGTGTTCGTTTTTGTGTAACAAATATGAAGGACAACAGTTCTATTATTTAGGTATATACCGAAGGAAATGGGAAGAAATGTGCTAATGAAAACTGTACGTTCCAGCACCTTTACACTGGAAACTATGTTTCTATAAGTGCCGAAGTTTACATCTGTTCTCTGATTTATGCAATGGTCAAAAAAGGAAACGTACTGTCATACGTTTCAGTTTAGAACTCATTGAAGCTAGAAAGTTTGGAGATATTGTTAATTTTTTTCTTGTCAGAGGGTATTCCTTTCTTGACTGTGATAGAATGTTGGGCATAATAAAGCGAGGCATAAACAAACATGACATAGCCTATACTTTTAAGGAGTATGTGTCCAGAAGTTTTAAAATAAACAAACAGATCAAAGGAGGTGATGGCTCTTCAAATGGTTCAAATGGCTCTGAGCACTATGGGACTCAACTGCTGTGGTCATCAGTCCCCTAGAACCTAGAACTACTTAAACCTAACTAACCTAAGGACATCACACACATCCATGCCCGAGGCAGGATTCGAACCTACGACCATAGAAGTCGGGAGGTGATGAAACTTTGACCTCAATAAATGGTGGCCATCTTTACACATACAAAAAACTGATTTCCAATGAATCCTATTTCCGTGCTACACCGAGACACCACAAGTACACCATTACACCAACGTAGTTTAAGCAGTTAGAATACGCCATAAAAACTATACGAGCCTACCCATTCATAAACAGCTAAAGCCACCAGGTACGCGTTCTGAGCCGACAACTCTGTTTGGCACCGCTAAACAATGCTATGAGAATGGGAACGTCCCAATTAATTATAAGAAGGCAGTTGGTATTAAGAGACTGACACAATATATGTTACCCGACAATAAAATACGAACACTCTGTAGAAGACCTTTGCAGTGGCCTACCGCAAATTCCTGTAATAACGATGACGATGTGTAACGTGTGTAATATATACCAAGTTACGTTTCAGTGAAAGAGCTTTGCAATGGCTTACCACACAAATAACTGTCATAATGATGATGATCTCCGATGTATGTAATGTTATACCAAGTCTCGTTGCAAAAGTTATAAGTTGAAAAAATTACAATATAAAGCGGCATGCCATTGTTTTGGCATACAGTTTCATATCAAATTGAAAAGAACTAATTACAATATTTTCATGTCCAGTTCTAACTATGTTATCATGGACTGTGCGACTGGCTCCGGCGGAGGTTCGAGTCCTCCCTCGAGTATGAATATGTGTGTTTGTCCTTAGGATAATTTAGGTTAAGTATTGTGTAAGCTTAGGGACTGGTGAACTTAGCAGTTAACTCTCATAAGATTTCACACACATTTGAACATATTTTTTCTAACTATGTTAAGATACACAATGACCAATTTTACTGCAAATGTTATACTTATTAAGCCTTTCTGACCCATTTGGCCCGCCGGAGTGGCCGAGCAGTTCTAGGCGCTTCAGTCTGGAAGCGCGTGACCGCTATGGTCGCAAGTTCGAATCCTTCTTCGGGCATGGATGTGTGTGGTGTCCTTAGGTTAGTTAAGTTTAAGTAGTTCAAGTTCTAGGGGACTGATGACCTCAGATGTTAAGTCCCACAGTGCTCAGAGCCATTTGAACCATTTGTACTACTTGGAAAAATAAAGTACATATAAACTATGGTAATGTAGCACTTAGACACTCTTTATGAATTTACCAAAAACAAAACAACGATAATTAGTTCATTTCATGAGTCCCCGGTTCATTTATAAATAAAAGAATCAACAAGAAACGATACAGAATGCCAGAGGGTATACGAATATATTAAGGTATAAAGTCAAACGC
The DNA here is from genome assembly GCF_023897955.1 of Schistocerca gregaria. NCBI lineage: Eukaryota > Metazoa > Arthropoda > Insecta > Orthoptera > Acrididae > Schistocerca > Schistocerca gregaria. The sequence continues at coordinate 137,494,462 of NC_064923.1, read as the reverse complement.
CGGCACGCCAGTCGGAAACGATAGAGCAGAGAAGGCTGTGAGAAGACCTCAGCCAATCGCACACTGACCGACACCTCTCCAGGATGACAATGCGACAGCACCTGCCTCTATGTGAAGAGGACATAAGCGCTGCGTCACACTGGTCGTGGCCCAGTCGAAGAATAGGTTCAAGATTAGCGAGTTCTATAACAGCATCGACACTGGTTACTTTGCTTATCCAATCTATGTAACATTTACTTCGGAATTGTTTATACCAAACAACATTGCTTATTTTATCTGTTGCCCTTTGCTTGTGACAAGTCAATGTGATTATCAAAATTAAGTATTGTCATTTACTTTTTATAATAAAACTCATTAATACGATTTGTTTGAATGTTGTCTAACGATCCGAGAAAGCAGGTTTCCTGGTCGCTCCACATTTGCCGACTAGGCTGGACTTAACAGAATAAGTAACGCAGTACAGAGAAAATTTCTCAACCACTACGGCGACATTCTGTACAGAAAAGGTGTGTGCGCCACAAGGAAAACTTTCAACTTTAACTGGAAGACTACTGTTCACTGAATGAATGTTGCAATTTCTTCCAAACGAATTGACTTTGCCCTCAACTAATCCCAAGGTGGAGTATATCTAAAGGGTCGGACGAGTTAGAATTCCGGGACATCCAATGAACGGCCTATATGAACTTCGCAGACTGACCCCTATAATCTGCCTGATCGTCCTTTCCCTGGCTAAGAATATTTTTTGTCAGTCCACAGAGTGTGGTCTCGCGAGAGGTAACAGGGTGAATGCAAGCAAAGGAAACACATCTTGGCATTTTATTGTGATTATTCTTGTAGCTGTAACTGCAATATTAAATTTCTGTATAAGTTGGTGACTGTGGTACATCTTACAAAGCAGTTTCATCTGCCCTCAGTCCTAAAACCTTACGACTGGCTACTTCACCTACTTGTTGACCATCTTGAGTCAGTAAAATTTCGTGAAAGGAATGGAAAGAAAACGGTGTGGGAGAGAGATAGGAATGAAATAATGACTTACAGCCGCACAGAGCGCTGCAACAGGGCAACTGCGAGAGTTGAAACTTTATGCCGGCACAGGATTTGAAAACGGGGGCTTCTCTTCTCTACAACGATTGCCCTAACCGCCCTGGCCATCCGAACACGATTTCCGTCAGACCCATATTCCCGTTCGCCGGGGACGGGGGTCGTTGCAGTGTGATGAAAGGGAAGTTGGGTATTTGGGGTTGACGGAAAGCATCTCCGGATAGCTCAGGCGGAAGTCGCTCTTCGGCAGGGGAGTGGCAGGAATGTCTTCTTTACTTTCTCGCTACGCAGCTCTTGCACTAAGTTGCCTACGTGATTCTCCCCTCTTACTTCTTTATATTTTCTTAGAAAGAGAATGTCTTATGCCCACAGAAAATCGACACTGAACATCATCTTTCCGACTGAATACACTCAACCGAAAGCACTTGAAGTCGAACAGCTTATCAGAGATTAAGTGAAAACTGATCTCAACGGACTTGTTGGCATCACGTGTGGTCTGTGTGAAACTGATTAATGAAAAAGTTTGTGACAATTCTACATGCACCTAGAAGTGCTCTTAAATTCCGCCTTTCTGATAGACATATCGGAGCGGTAACTGTGGAACACGCGTGACTTGGACCGCAGACGATCCGTGTATTTGAACTTCTTTTTGACGTGGCTTCAGAAGTGATTGTGTCTGCGTTCTGCCCGTATATGAAGGTGATGGGCCATCACCTAAAGAGAGGTTTCACTTCACCCCATACTCAGTTCTCAAAGGATTATGGCAGAATCCCATAAATCTAACCAAACATGTGGCGTCCCACTTATATATTTTCGGATGCCGTGCCATTACAATTTATGGACCGAGCTTTTTTGTGCACTGGTTAGCACACTGGACTCACATTCGGAAGGACGACGGTTCCAACCTGCTTCCAGCTATCCTGTTTTAGGTTTTCCTTGGTATCCCCACATTGAAATAATAATTAAATCGAAAGCGTTAGCTGCCGATAGATGTTGTTGATACACATGAGTGGGGACAGCTGGAAATGTTTGCCCCGACCGGGACTCGAACCCGGGATTTCCTGCTTACATGGCAGACGCTCTATCCATCTGAGCCACCGAGGGCACAGAAGATAGGGCGACTGCTGGAACTTATCCCTTCCACGCTTCCCGTGACGCCCACATTCGCAGTTGTCCACAACCTACAATCGTAGTGTTCCTAATAGATATTTGCCCCACGCAAACAGGAGATCCTGGGTTCTAGTCCCGGTCGGGGCACACATTTTCAGCTGTCCTCATTGATGTATATCAACAACACCTGTCAGCAGCTAAGGGTTTCGATTTATCATTTCTTTCTAGAGAAGCTGCACGGTCATCAATGGTATCTGTTCTTTTGGGAACAGGTATCATCTTCATGTCCCCAAATTGCTTCAGGTAAATGCTGTAAAAGGTCATACCCTGCCATTCATTAAGGACGTGACTGACCACATAGCAAAAATCTTGAGAAAGCGGAACATCGCGGTAATTTACACACCCACACGGAAGATACAAGATCATCTAAAATCGGCCAAGGATACGAACTACATGGAGGCAAAATTCGCCAGAAACTGTTCATGGCCTCATTTATTCAGTGCCACAATGTTCGAAGCTTCTGATCACTGCACCAGGGGGCCATCCATTACATTGACAGCCCAAATCAGTTGCTTTTTATATATATAACAAAATATAGTGGCTAACGTTGCACTGGGCTGTGCCAGAAAAATTTCGTATAGGAGCGACATAATTGAGGTAAGAATCTTCAGATTATTCAGAATGACTTTTCAGGCCCATGACACAGCATTGCTGACGTCTAGATTATCCAGTTTAGATTTACAGCCTGTTAATTATTGAAAGGTTATATATGAGTCACATTTTTATTGAGAGGTTAGACCCATTATTATTGCAAGGTTACGGATTTATCTGTTTGGAGGTTACAAGCAATGCACAAGTTAGATGTTTTAATTCTGCGTCAAGCAGCTATGATTCACACATTTTCCTTGCTCTATCGGCTAACGTTTTTATGACGCCTCTCTTTTGTTGTGACTTGTGGTTTGAATCCCGGTGTAGGTAACGGTCTGTGTGCGTGGGTTTTCGGTAAACTGTGTGGCCCAAGCTACCATCTTCTTTATTGAAAACTAGCATATCACGAAAATTTAATCTTCAGCCTGTCTCCTCCTCCTTCGTAAACTGGAGCTACGGATTGATCGCTTTTATCACGTTTGTGAAAACGATCCAGTTCCTCCTTGCCAAGCCGCCACAAAACAAACGTATCATCCACGTAATGGAACCAGATATTGTGTTTATTGTTCGCAGTTTCCAAACCCTGCTCCTCGAATTTTTCCATAAAGAAGTTCGTATAACTGGGCTTATGGGGCTCCCCATAGCGACACCATCCATGTGTTCATAGAAATCTTCGTTCCATTTGAAATAGGTGACTGTGAAGCAATATTTAAACATTTGCGCGACATCGGGAGGAAAAATCCGATTCAGCTCTTGCAACACTTCATTGAGTGGAACAATAGTGAATAGCAACACCACCTCAAAACTAACTGATATGTCCTCCAGGTGTACCACTGTGGCGTTTAATTTACCGATAAAATGTGCGATTTCTTGATATACGAATCCGGTCGGCCCACATGTGGTCGTAATAATGATGTCAAGAACTAGCAGTCGAATAGGTGAGAGAACCATTAGCCTTAGAGGGACATGTTATATGTGCACCTTCGGCAGTCCATAGGTCCTGGTGCGAGTGCAACTTAATTGAACAGACTTTTCTGAACGCACTGTGCGACAGAGGACTTCTTTATCAACCACACAAGAGTTCTAAGAACTTTGTCAGTGGGGTCTTTACTTAGTTTCCTATATGACTGCGGATCTAATAAGTCGTTAATCTTATTATGACAGTCGGTCACATTCAAAACAGCCGTTACATTCGTCCTAATTCAGGCGTTTTAAGGCATTCCTTTTACCCACTGTTGAATTACTTTTTGGAGACTTTGCAGGAGACAATATTCCTACATCTGGCTATTATGTCTTATGTGGCCACAACTCTCGGGCTAATGGCAAAATTTCCACCCTTGGCAAGCACAGAGCTCTCGTCGTCAAATAGCGAACGTCCGGAGAAATTGTAAACGGTGCTGGAAGCGTCTAAATGGCGGATGCTCTTATTAGGTTTCAAGTTATCAAATTTCTTTTTCTGTCTATTAAACGTTGGCAACCAATACACAATTTATTGTTGATAGTAACACGGAGAGACAGTAACTTACAGCCTGTGCTTGCCAGGTCCCGGCGGGTCTGTTGAATCCGCTCTCACAGCAAAGCCTCCTGCCTCCGTTTGAAAATCCTTGGGCGAGCTGCGTAGTCACGTAATCCTGAAAAACGTCGGAATAACACTGACCGCTCTGCAGCGAGACAGAAATGTAAGGGAACACAGAAGTTGCACTCTCTTCTTCTGGAGACTTCCATGCGTCGCACGTTTCTTGACAACTCCTCCCCGTAGAGGATTCTAATTGCAAAATGTAAACTTTTACGGTCCTGAATAGTCACAATTAATGAAATATTCCCAGCGATTATGCCGTGGTCTAAGGGATTTCTCTTCAAAGGCCGACGTAGGGCTCCCATATTCGAAACATATGACGTCACGCTTGCAGCAGAGTCTTTTTCAACAGAGTCAAGACTTTTAGCACCCTGAAAATTGACAAGGAGAGGCCTTTCTTCAAATTCTGCAGGAATTCATCCGATATTTTCCTTGGGCCTTCCTGCGAGATACGTATCTGAAAGGATCGTGAAAACATTTCGCCACAGTGCCTGAAATGGGCAACAAGGCCTGATGTACTGCCACCAAGATTGCTGTTGCATTTTTAGGAGTCACGAAGCTGCTCATATCAAGTGATTTCCCGTGTGAGCATAAAAATGGTGCCATGATTGGAAACCCAATGATGATTACAAAAAAAAGGAACGCAGATAGTCTCTTCTCCATCATGGAAAGCGATAGGACGGACACTCTTCTGGAAGGAAACTGCACTCACAGAACAGAATTATGTGACTGGCATAAATAAGCGCTGACGCATTTCGACTGGTAATCCATATGGAGTGTATTTGGGAATAATAGGGAAGAGATGGAGAAACTTTTAATCATGGTGAGTGAGATCGATCGTCATGTTTTGTCTATGAGCGGAGGAAGACTGAAATTCTGGCTTTGGCCGCGAGTTCCATTAGATTGTGGAGACAGGTTTTGTTCTGGTGACATTGTCACAGATCCTGGAGTGAGAGAAGAACATGGAAGTTCACCAGTTCAGTCACCACAGTGGCATGCTGCTGACATCACTGCAGACTCCTGCTGGTGTGTGGTGAACATTTTACAGCTCCTGCACATTGGGACCTTTAAGGTGAATTATCAGTTCCCATGGTATGTTCGCTAAAACAACAGCAGTCAATCTCCAATTTATGCACCTCATTGTATCTCGCATCTTTGCAGTTCAAAATCACTGTAAGCCGACGTAGATTAAGTCACATTGCATAATCTCCATATAAAGTCGAATGCACCATTACTTTTCCACCCACTTCCCTGCATTGTCAACGGTACATCGGTACACACTTTATTTCATTAGACAGGTGCTTGACTGTAATCTATGTAATTTATTTCTGTTTATGTCCGATATCAGTCTTGTTCTTCTGTAATAAATCTATAGTTATCTTGCTTATCATCTCTTATTTCGATAGATGCCATTCCTCGATCATTACTTTTGTTCACTAATGTTGAAGATAATAGTAGTATTTTGGAGTGTAACATGTGTTATCAACTTCACCTTCACTGGTAGAGCACGGAATTAGTCATTTGCACGTAAATATTACATTGCCGTTTATTTCACACACAGTGGTATAGCTGGAGAGTGGGTATGTGCCGTAGAATACTCTAGGGCAGAAGATCATTATAGTTAAACCTACACTACCTTCCCATTGTACATGTTGGACAGTTTCTATGCTCTTGGCAACACCGCAAACTATGCCGCCGACCTGCGGGTGTCAATGGAACACCACGTACTAGTTGTAGGGCAAAGAGACCACCCAGTGCAGTCGTCGTGCGTTGCAGTCCTCTTAAACATGGCTGAATTGCAACTGCCGTTCTACACGGACTCCTTCGTACCTGTTGCATAATGTAGATGCCTTCTACTGCAGTGCTTCACTGTGGTCTATCACATCCTCTCCTTTGGGCAGCAGTGCCTCTGATTCGGAAGACTCCCGATACCGGTGAAACAACGCTGTGACCAATACTAAATTTTGGGGCTACATTCGCCACACTTCGTTCTTCTCCCAGTTACCCGATGATTCTGCTCCACTTGGAGTCCTCCAAATGTTGTCTCTGGGCCATGTCTTAATGAAGAATACCATCACAGTGCATCGTAACTGCACCGTGATTGACACACACTCCCTTTTATCATCCGTTCAACTGTCTCGTTTTGCGAAGTCAGTCCACTTTGGCGCTCTAATCTCGCTGATCTCACGCCATGTGACGTGCCACTTTCTGAGCACGACTAGAAAATGTCTTGAAAAAATGCTCCAGCACTGTCATTAATTTCCAACGAGTAATTCACATGTTATGTTACTTCATCTACTCGTCCTAAAGTTTTGCATAACAGTGTAGGTAGTAAATGCTTAAAATACGATAATTCGAAAAAACTGTCTTTTAGAAGAGTTTCAGAGTTAATTTAGATTTCTTGAGCATGTGTAATGCACAGAAATGCCACTTAAGCATTGAATACATTTTACAACAATATGCCCCTCTAATGGAGTGAAACATTAAACTGGGAGTGTAATTTTTTGCAAAATATTTTCTAAACCGTAACAACTTTTTTCCTTAACATGACTTTATTTATGTGCAGCTTTAAGACATATGCTTCTATGCACGTTACCGTGATACGCAGTTATGATAAATACAATAGCTGGTAATTTTTGGCATACTTTGAGTGAGTTCAAGTTTTTACAGTTCGTACACTGAGACCAGGGTTGACAGTTTGTTGATTGTGACCAACGTATTAAACGTTTGAGACACATCTCCACCTCTACAAACAACTTCGTTTTGTTGGAGCTACAGTGCTGTTGGCTGAGAGAAGTAGACCTCCATGCGTGCTTCTTCAGCAGACGTACTTTTGCTTTATATACTTCATTATACTATTTTCATATTCCATTTTAATATTAGTTTACGTTGCTTTGTTTTCATCACTGCTAAGTCAAAACTGAAGGTTTAAGTTTTCTTATTTTAAATGCTATTCACCGCTCTTGGACTGGGGATACAGCAATATCTGCTACAGAACACTCTCAATATTCCCATCGTTATATGGTTTAAATATACATTGCCTACCTATAAAGGCTGTGATGGTAAGGGACTCACTACAAGAGAAAATATGCAGATCCGATATCGCAATTTAAAATTTTTCTGTGTAGAATATAACTGGTACTGTGGAGGTTGGCGACAGTTGCAGGTTTGTGATTGTTTCTTATCGAGAAAAGGGAGGCTCCTAGCGGTGAAGATGTAAACTACGCTGGAACAACTTTTGACATATGTTAACGTGTATCCTCACCCTCACCTATAAAGTTCGTATGAGTAAAATGCATTGTTATTGCTGTTATAGTTTTCCCAAATGTCTGTATGCAGTATCTGTTTGTAACTTTTGCTTGTACGTAACTGCTCCTTTCTCTGGGACACAGTTCTACACTTCACACTGCCGAATGTTTTGTGTAGGTCTACAGCTCTAATGAAGTGATAATGATTTTTTTTTTGTTGGAAACTTTACTGAAAAGAGAGAACATCGTCTATAAAACAAAGCATGTGATGTGACTACTTTATTGACGAATACAAGAGTTTCCTGCTTTTATTTCCAATTTGATCCACTTGAGTTCAAAGCTGGGAAAAAGCCTGGGGTTGCACTAGAACGTTGAAAACAAAAATCAAGTTTTGTTCAGCTCATTTAGTGTCTAACAGATTTCCAGTCGGGTCACTCTTTAACTAATACCACTCTTTTCCTAAGGGACAATGTACTATACGAAAAAAATAGCGTCAAATAAGGCCCTAGTACAATCCTGTAACTATTTTGAACAATTTCTATGCTGTTAGAACTCACACTTTGTTGCTACAACTTTTCTTTCTTTGTGGTTGTGGCTCACCACTGAGACTAAAATTCGTAAGCACGTTTCTCGAAAATAAGAATGTAGCTGGTACAATTGTCTGCCTGAGAAGCAATATTTCATATCAAAACTGAACGTTAGATAAACCCCTGTTATAGTTTTGTAACTGTTTTCAACAATCTCTTTGCTGTCAGAACAAACACTTTGTTGTTACATGTTTTATTTGTTGAGGCTGTGGTCCAATACTTATAATGTAATGTGCAAGTACATTACCGGAAAATTAAAATTTAACTAGTGCTGTATAATAAATAAATAGAAATGCCAGATTACAAATGTCAATTAAATGACGTCCGGCGATATGAAATAAACAGGAGTTTCGAACTGTTAGTGTTCTAGTCTTTTTGCGTAACTGCCCTTTCCGCTGACTGCACAGAAGGAATACAGTTGGGAAACAACTTTGACATTCAAAGGAAGCCAATTTGCGCAAATGTTCGTTTAACTGCACCAGCTCTCCAAGTTTCGCCGCTGCCGCTCGCCTGAGAACTTGACGTGCGGCTTTTGATACGCAGCAAAGCTTGCCACAGATCTCATTAGACATTGCCCAGCCGGCGAGGCACGTCAGTGCATCATCAGAAGGAGAAACCAAATTTATCTTAACTCCAGCTACTGCCGTGCCACTGCGTGCATGTCTGCGAAAAAATGAGGCGAATGCCGGTTAAAGACTTGTTCGAGCAGAGAGTGGTTGATCACTGTTAACACGAAGAAGGTAATGCTGAAAGGTCTCTGTTGGATTCCTTTCATGTTAATTACTTAAATACGTTGCCATTTACGGCATAAATTCCTTTTTCTAAATTTACTGTGGTGTTTCTGACTATCTGGGAGGAGACTGAGCAGTGAAACGCGTTACTTTTACACATAAACAAGAACGATGTGTCACACTACTACACTTTACAACACAGTTTATAAGTAATTCATGTCACACAGTCTCATCCGGAACCTACATCCGCTTTCTTTTATATACTGTATATGATAAGATACTGTCATCCCCCTTCCCTTCTGTGTGAGAGGATGAATGAGCAAATGTATTTCTAGTTGCATGCTTGAGGGTAGCAGACAAGCCTGCCTGCTAAAGAACAGTAGGACCAACGTCGGAACAGGTAGCTACGCTTTCTAGAAGCAGAGAGGTTTTCCACTCTTACTATGTTCCTGTCCGTCCCTTGTCATGTTGGTATAGGGAGCTGCCTCTCTGGCCACTTCCGTTTGTATTTGGGAAGCACGCTCGGTAGGAGCGCAGGTCAATCTGTCCGTGGCGAGCGTCTGAAGTGGTAAGATCTCCGGCTAAGCGCGTGTCTGCTAAGTCCGTAGGACAATGGATTTCTCAAGTTCAGCCTAACTGAAAATTTAATCACCTTTATTTCAGGTTTTAGCTCTAAAATATCTAATGTTATCTTAAATTGCAACGCAGTGTATTTCGAGTGTCAACTTCAGAATATCTTCCAGTAGTTGCTTTGTCACTACTTTGTGAGTAAAGTGGAACCACGTGTTGATCAGTAACTCTAACTAAGATCATCAATCTTAAATGCGAAAGTGCGTGAGATTATAACGTCTCGTCTTGACAATATTTTTCAATATAGCAACTTTTCTTTATGTTCAACCCTCGTGGGGTGTACTTTGTGAGACCAGTACCACGTACTTATATAGTTGTTTGACCCATCAGGTTAATAGTAAGACGATAGTAACCAGTTCAAGGTTTTTCTTTTGTAAATTGCTTTCGATCTAATTTATTTTAATTATCAGAATTACTGTGAAGTTACACTCTTTGTGTAAGCCAAGTTGACCACGTGGAGCATGTGGTGTAATCATCAAAGTAGCCCTCAGCTATTCTTTTCGGGAAGATTTCACAGAGAGTTAGTATGAATTTAGTATACCAGTGTGTGGTAATTACATATCGGACAGGATTGCGCTACGAACGTAACTTCTTTGCGTGAAAATTGAATTGGTTGGTCGTGGTTAATTTCCTCTTGCATATGTTTCAACGTTCTTCGTGTGTTATTTTATGAATGCAGTGTTGTATGCAGTCTCCCAGTCTTGGCTCCATATTTGATGTGTTCCGTAAGATGACAAACTCACATTTTCACAATCCTAAATAAGGTACCAGATTAGTTATGACTCAAGTTTAATACGCTGAAATTTCAATGATCAATGTTAAAATAAATTTCCAAATATAAGCTGATTTATTTCTTTTTATTTAAATTCATATATCACCGGTTTTCGTGTGACTATTAAAAGATTATAATTAATGTTAGTCTGGTTGGGAATTTGGTAAGCTAGACTGAATACCTGGTGAAACAGTTGCGCAGTAATGCAAGGTTAACTTTCCCAGACAGCTCACAGATTTTAACCCGCTTTTATTGTCTATCAGCACCGCTTTCAGACTAAATTAATGCAACTTCATTACAATGCAGTATGCTAAAGAGATACGCTGGCAGAACTATAAACCGCCCTCACCTTGCCAAGTCCTGAGAAATAACAAATCAATAAATAAAAAAATTAGCACCCACAGTTTCGATTTTCGTAGGCTACTTCCGTATTAAATGCTTCATTTGCTCTGTACGTTTCCTTACGACAGAAGTTCTAAAATACAGTACTTTGAATCGGCGGACCACTTCCGCATCATGGAGTGTCATCGTGGTGCCTTCCTGTTCTTCCTCCCTTGTATTTTTACGAGCTTTTGTTACATTTTGAGTGATGTTATGACACACCAAGGTGAGGTAAACAGCAGAGTAATTTATTATCTGTAAATTACAAGAATAACAACAAAGACACTCAGTGAATAAGCCAGGTACTCATGCGTGACTACATAAAGTAACTAATAAGACCGGTAAATGAAACAACAGATTTCAGTTCCCTTCGTCCCCCACACAAATGGCATTGCTTTGTTGCTACAGACAAGTCTGATGGTCCGCCCTTGTGGTCGGTTGCAGACACCGCGGAGTTTTTCCGCAGCAGTCAGTTGACCATCGTCGCTCACAGAAATCTAGCGCTTACATATACCACTCCGTCTACAGGCCATAAGTGGCCCATCGGGACCATCCGACCGCCGTGTCATCCTCAGCAGAGGATGCAGATAGGAGGGACGTCGGGTCAGCACACCGCTCTCCCGATCGTTGTGATGGTATTCATGACCGAATCCGCTACTAATCGGTCGAGTAGCTCCTCAATTGGCATCACGAGGCAGAGTGCACCCCGAAAAATGGCAACAGCGCATGGCGGCGTGGATGGTCACCCATCCAATTGCCGACCACGCCCAACAGCGCTTAACTTCGGTGATGTAACGGGAACCGGTGTAGCCACTGCGGCAATGTCGTTGCGCAGCGCTTACATATACCGCGGTAAAACCTCCGTCGCTTCCGTACGTATTGGAAGTGCACTTTCACCATCTAACCAGTTCACTGCGTTATTTAAATTATCTAATGCTCTTAAGTACACAGTGTTGTTTGAAATGCACAGAGAGTAAATTCTAGATTTATTGTTACTACGTCGAAGAATGGAGGTTTGTCTAAGTTATGAAAGAAGAGGGGAATCTGAAGTATCTACACGTTGTTTGAAGAGGTGAGGCAGCAAAACACGAAATTCAATTACTTGTGAATGTTGGTGACATCCCTTGACAAACTCTGTGAGCGGTTGTAAAATACCATTCAGCCCAAAAGTACCTAAATAAGGAATTGTGTTCAGCCTGAAGAAGCTCTGGCACCAGTGCAGAGATTTTAACGGTAGCAGTATTTATTGATATTATTCTGTAAAAACATACAAAAATCTGCATTACCAGATCTTTATAATAGAGAAATACACTTTCATGCACAACGTACTATTATAAATTGATGCCGATTGTACTACATGAATGGTAGGAATTGTCTAAGAATTTCTTTCCCGGTCTTCTTTGTCATCATACTGAACTCAATTTTCGTAGTGGTCGGCTACTGTGCCTTTTCGATTTTGTGCTTCTGATTGGTTGAGAGAAGAAATTGCAGAAAGCTGTGAATTTAAGGAGATGGAACCTGGATAAACTGACTAAACCAGAGGTTGTACAGACTTTCAGGGAGAGCATAAGGGAACAATTGACAGGAAAGGGGGAAAGAAATACAGTAGAAGACAAATGGGTACCTCTGAGGGATGAAGTAGTGAAGGCAGCAGAGGATAAAGTAGGTAAAAAGACGAGGGCTAGCAGAAATCCTTGGATAACAGAAGAAATATTGAATTTAATTGATGAAAGGAGAAAATATAAAAATGCAATAAATGAAGCAGGCAAGAAGGAACAAAACGTCTCAAAAATGAGATCGACAGGAAGTGCAAAATGGCTAAGCAGGCATGGCTAGTGGACAAATGTAAGGATGTGGAGGCTTATCTCACTAGGGGTAAGATAGATACAGCCTACAGGAAAATTAAAGAGACCTTTGGAGAAAAGAGAGCCACTTGTATGGTTATCAAGAGCTCAGATGGAAACCCGGTTCTAAGCAAAGAGGGAAAAGCAGAAAGGTGGAAGGAGTATATAGAGGGTCTACACAAGGGCGATGCAGTTGAGGACAATATAGGATGTAGATGAAGATGAAATGGGAGATACGATACTGCGTGAAGAGTTTGAGAGAGCACTGAAAGACCTGAGTCGAAACAAGACTCCGAAAGTAGACAACATTCCATTAGAACTACTGACGGCCTTGGGAGAGCCTGTCCTGACAAAATTCTACCATCTGGTAAGCAAGATGTACGAGACAGGCGAAATACTCTCAGACTTCAAGACGACTATAATAATTCCAATCCCAAAGAAAGCAGGTGTTGACAGATGAGAAAATTACCGAACTATCAGTTTAATAAGTCACAGCTGCAAAATACTAACACGAATTCTTTACAGACGAATAGAAAAACTGATAGAAGTCGACCTCGGGGAAGATCAGTTTGGATTCCGTAGAAATGTTGTAACACGTGGGGCAATATGACCTTACGACTTATCTTAGAAGAAAGATTAAGGAAAGGCAATCCTATGTTTCCAGCATTTGTAGACTTAGAGAAAGCTTTTGACAATGTTGACTGGAATACTCTCTCTCAAATTTTAAAGGTGGCAGGGGTAAAATACAGGGAGCGAAAGGCTATTTACAATTTGTACAGAAACCAGATGGCAGTTATAAGAGTGGAGGGGCATGAAAGGGAAGCAGTTGTTGGGAAGGGAGTGAGACAGGGTTGTAGCCTCTCCCCGATGTTATTCAATCTGTATATTGAGCAAGCAGTAAACGAAGCAAAAGAAAACTTCGGAGTAGGTATTAAAATCCAGGGAGAAAAAATAAAAACTTTGAGGTTCGCCGATGACATTGTAATTCTGTCAGAGACAGCAAAGGACTTGGAAGAGCAGTTGAATGGAGTGGGCAGTGTCTTGAAAGGAGGATATAAGATGAACATCAACAAAAGCAAAACAAGGATAACGGAATGTAGTCGAATTAAGTCGGGTGATGCCGAGGGAATTAGATTAGGAAATGATACACTTAAAGTAGTAAAGGAGTTTTGCTATTTGGGGAGCAAAGTAACTGATGATGGTCGAAGTAGAGAGGATATGAAATGTAGACTGGTAATGGCAAGCAAAGCGTTTCTGAAGAAGAGAAATGTGTTAACATCGAGTATAGATTTAAGTGTTAGGAAGTCGTTTCTGAAAGTATTTGTATGGAGTGTAGCCATGTACGGAAGTAAAACTTGGACAATAAATAGTTTGGACAAGAAGAGAATAGAAGCTTTCGAAATGTAGTGCTACAGAAGAATGTTGACGATTAGGTGAATACATCACGTAACTAATGAGGAGGTATTGAAGAGGATTGGGGAGAAGAGAAGTTTGTGGCACAACTTGACTAGAAGAAGGGATCGGCTGGTAGGACATGTCCTGTGGCATCAAGGGATCACAAACTGAGCATTGGAGGGCAGCGTGGAGGGTAAAAATTATAGAGGGAGACCAAGAAATGAATACACTAAGCAGATTCAGAAGGATGTAGGTTGCATTAGGTACTGGGAGATGAAGAAGCTTGCACAGGATATATTAGCATGGAGAGCTGCATCAAACCAGTCTCAGGACTGAAGACCACAATAACAACAACATTGGTTGCGAGCGTGGAGTAGACAGCTGACTCAAGACAGAAACTGAGGGAATCGATGGTGGATCGTAGAGTGGGAGATATGGAGATTGCCACAGATACAAAGCCAGAGTTTCCAATGATGGAGAAGGTTGCCTTAGTTGGGATGGTGAGTTGACAGTGCAATTTGAGCTGAGACAGCGGGTGTCGTTGGAGGGGCATAAAGTGGGAGATGTGGAGACTATGTGTAGGTGGGAGTCACAGAAGATTTGAAATGTTGTTGAACGGGCTGTGGATAGATGTGTGACTGGGGGAGGACATGGTACTGATTGACTCTGTTGCTGGAACTGGGAAGGGATTGCGTGGTGTAACCTAGATAATGAAGAGATGCTACCTTTTGATTATTAATACTGGAAATGACTCTAAGAACCTCCTCAGATATGCTTTGTCTATATTCTTTTTTGGAAAGAAGTTTTGTCTTCGTGCTAGTTGTTAGGCTTACTTCATGTTCTATTTCCTGAGGAGTTTGTTGCCACGAGACATGAGATTCATGCTTCTTCAATTGTTCTACGCCAAAATCATATGTAGTCTTTCTTGTTCCGTACAAATATGTTAAGAACTGGAGTTCGTAGTTAGATATGAACTTTCGATTTTGCTAGCTTGTGACCACTAATTTTGCTTTCCTTTGTCCTCGTTTCAAACTTTGGTTTGTAGATGTTTCCATTGTTTAGTCATTTCGTCACTAAAAAGATAAAAACTACGTGCGATCTATATTAGCTCCGTAAAAATACGAAATAGTAATTTGCTTTTTCTTCAGGAATTAAATTATTATTTTTCTCTTTTTAAACATCTGGCAATGTACCTTCACCGACATTCGTTATTGTTTCAGACTAGGAATCTTAACAGCAAGAGTAATAGCGATGTTTCCCAAGCGCTGGGGTAGTTTAGCGAAAGTGGGTCCATGTCTCCTCTTACAAAAGAAATGTGGCAATCAGTAGCGAATTAATTTGGAGATCCAGCGAAGTTTCCCCGTTGCATTGGGATGGCAGATGTAAAGCATGTTCCCATAGTGAGTCCAATTGAAAGTGAATTTATGTATTGTAATTATAAAGACAGCTATACTCGATGCGTGTTTGGACCTTGAAGATAATACGTGCCGTTTTGTTTATGCGCAATTTGGTTGCTATGGAAAATTTTGTGACACGTCGATCTCTAAATACACTCGTCGGTGAGGAGTGCACACCAAGCGTAGAAAGTCCGAAAGTGTTATATTTTTCTGCATTTTTTGTTTGTGATGCTGCGTTTCAACTTTATAATCATCTCTAAGGCCTTATGCTGCAACACATTTAACAGTCGAAATGCTTAAACATTATCTTTTATTTTTTGTTTAACTGTTGTTCAAAATGATTCTACATAAATGAAGAATCTGTTTGTTCTGTAGTATATTTGATGAAATTTTTGCTGGTGTTCAACTTATCAGTAAACCATAGTAAATATTTATAAGTAATGGAATTTGTAGATATGTGTAAATTGGGATTCCATGTCTCTGGAAACAATAATTGTGATGTTATTCCTATACTTTCTACTTCTTTACTCGTCTGCTGTCTGAGCTTGTACTGACAATAAGTAAGCATAGCCCGTCTCTAATTTCTGGCTTAATAATTACGTTATTTTCTATACTTAGCCGTGTTAATTATTTAAAGTGATTACCATCCTGTTTACCTTGTCATACAAATAGCTTTTAATGTGTCTTGGATGTTTTTCAGCGAGCAAAGAAGCGAAGTTGGAGGCGAATTATTGTTCAACGATGAACGACCGAACATTACTCTTGTTCTTTCGTCAATTGCTTCTTCAGCGGTAGCTAAGCCCCCTGAGATATTTTGGCCGGCCATTTTTAACCTTCTCTCTCTCTCTCTCTCTCTCTCTCTCTCTCTCACTCTCTCTCCTTTTTTTTAATTTTTGCTTTGTATGTCCTCCTTGCCCCGTCCGTCATGGGTTATTTTCCTAGTTACGTTGCAGAACTAAATTCAACTACTTCGTGATCACTAGTCCAAATATTAAATATCACGGTGTTCTCATTTCTGTTACTTCTCATTACTTTCGTCTTTCGTTGATTTACTCTCAATCCATGTTCTGTAGTCATTAGACTGTTCATTCCATTCAGCATCTGTAATTATTCTTCACTGATATCCTTTTATCTTGACTTATAACTCCGTTTCTTTTATTTCCGTCATTAGATCTTCGATCTAAGGATTGAACAGAAAGGGCGAAAGACCACATCCCTATCTTACATCCTATAAATCAGAGCGCTTCGTTCTAGGTCTTCCGTTCTTAGTATTCCCTCTTGGGTCTTGTACGTATTGTATATTACCCGCCATTTCCTATACCCTGCCCTCATTTTTCTCAGAATTTCGAACATCTTGCACCATTTGTCGCTGTCGAACGCCTTTTCCCAGTCGCCAAATCCTATTAACGTGACTTGATTTTTCTTTAGTCTTGTTTCCGCTCTACAGTCATGGACTGGTCCCGGCGGAGGTTCGAGTCCTCCCTCGGGCATGGGTGTGTGTGTTTGTCCTTAGGATAAATTAGGTTAAGTAGTGTGTAAGCTGATGACCTTAGCAGTTAAATTGGTTCAAATGGCTCTGAGCACTATGGGACTTAACTTCTCAGGTCATCACTCCCCTAGAACTTAAACTACTTAAACCTAACTAACATAAGGACATCACACACATCCATGCCCGAGGCACGATTCGAACCTGCGACCGTAGCGGTCGCGCGGTTCCGGACTGTAGCGCCTAGAACCGCTCGGCCACTTCCGTCTGCTTAAGCAGTTAAGTCCCATAAGATTTCACACACATTTGAACATTTTTAGTCTTGTTTCCATCATCAACCGCGATGTCAGAACTACCTCTCTGATAACTTTCCCTTTCCTAAAGCCAAACCGATCATCATCTAACAGATCCTCAATTCTCTTTTCCACTTTTCTGCATATTATTCTTATTAACAACTTGGATGTATGAGCTATTAAGCTGACTGTACAATAATTCTCGCACTTTTCGGTTCTTGCAATCTTCGGAATTGTGTGGGTGATGTTTTTCCGAAAGTCTGGTGGTACATTGCCGGTCTCATACGTTCCACACACCGACGTGAATAGTCGTTTTGTTGCCAGTTCCCTCAGTAAATTAGAAATTATGATGAAATATTCAGCATCCCTTCTGCCTTATTCGACCACAAGTCTTCCAAAGCTCTTTCAAATTCTGATTCTTACAGTGGATCCCCTACATCCTGGATATGAGCTCTCGTTTTTTCTTCTGCCACGTCGTCAGACAAGTCATACTCCTCATACAGGCCTTCAATCTTCTCTTTCCACCCAACTACTCTCTTCTCTGCATTTAATAGTGGAATTCCCATTGCACTCTTTATGTTACAAGCCTTCCTTTTAATATCACCGAAGTTTGTTTTGATTTTTCTGTATGCTGAGTCACTCTTTCCGACAATCATTTCTTTTCCGATTTCTGTTCATTTTACAAGCAGACATTTCGCCTTAGCTTCCCTACATATCCTAGGCAACGGCGGCACTGTACGCTCCACTGTTATTTAAAATATAGAGTAATTGGTTGCGAAAGGATGCTTGACCTCTTAGCAACAAATAAACCTGGACAAATTGCGAACATCGTGGCGAATACAGGGATTAGCGACCACAAGGCAGTTGTTGCTACGCTGAATATATAACACCTACAACCATCAAAAAGAATTTCATGGTACATCTGTTTAAAAAAGCTGATAACATGCTCTTAACACCTTTTTAAGAGATAGTCGTCACTCCTTCTGATCTGATCATGTAAGCGTAGAAAAGATGTGGAATGATTTCAGAGAGATGTTATCGCCGACAATTAAGATATATGTACCACATAAATAAATAAGTGATGGCACACACAACGGGTCAGATCGCTGTTGCAGAAGCAACGAAAAAAGCATGCCAAATTTAAAAGAACGCAAAGTCCCAGAGATTGGCATAGTTTTGCAGAAATTCGAAATATAGAGCGTACGTTAGTGCGAGATGCTTTTAATAATTTCCACAACGAAATTCTGTCTTGGAATCTGGCAGGAAACCGAAAGAGATTCTGGTCATACATAAAGCACATCAGTGGTAAGACGCAATCAGTATCTTCACTGCGTGACAACAACGGTGAAGTCACTGATGACAGTGCCACTAAAGCAGAGTTTTCCGAAACTCGTTCAACAAAGCAGACAAAGAAAATATTCCTGAATTCCAATCAAGAATAACTGTCAAGATGAGATACATAGAAGTAGATATTTTCGGTGTAGCAAAGCAGCTTAAGTTACTTAATAAAGGCAAGGCTTCCTGTACACATTGTATACCAGTCAGGTTCCTTTCACAGTATGCTGATACAATAGCTCCATATTTAGCAATTATATACAACCGCTTGCTGATAGAAAGATCCGTACCTAAAGACTGGAAAACTGCTCAAGTCACACCAATACTCAAAAAGGAAAGTTGGAGTGTTCCGCTGAATTACAGGCCCATGTCACTAACGTTGATTTGCAGTAGGGTTTTGGAACATATATTGTTTTCGAACATTATGATCTACCTCGAAGAAAACGATTTATTGGCACATAGCACGGATTCAGAAAAATCGTTCTTGTGAAACTCTAAACATTCATGGTGGTGTCTGATTGTTCTATATCGTGTCTCCCTACCACTTTCGCGCAACGACTCTCTGAGCGTGTTTTTTAGGGAATTAACTACTTTGAACCTGGGACTTGTTGCTGGTAAGGAGACGCTAGACCACACATGACATGTTGAATTCAGAAGAGTTCAGTGAGACTAGCGATGATATAACCAAATACTAAATGATCTCAGCGTCAGCTTCACTGCACTCCCTGTAAAAGAATCTTAATACTAACTAAATTTAGTGGAAAGGGTTCAAGGCTTTCCTATTTTTAGTTAGCTGGTAAAATAACGTCGAAAAAGCAGTTAAGTTTACCACTGGAAATTTTATTCTACTCACAAAACATCGTTTATAAATTGCACTATTGATAAAAGGAAATGTTTCAATACAGGATGGTAAAAACCAACATCGTTCAACAAAAATGTGAACGAATATTCCTTGAATGGGTTTCCAAGTTCTACAATCGATCGAAGGATGACCTGTGCCATATAACATCTATAATCTAGGTTTAAATTAAGTTTCACAAAAGAGAAAACTATCAAAATGGTCTACAGTGACCCTCAATTATCTTTAATTACTTATCTAACTTGTCGTAAATTACAGTGGCTGATGTGGCTGCTCAATAACTATATAACAGAAAAATAATCGCGTTTCATATTTTTACTTCAAGTGGCAAATGTGAACACCATGAGTTTTAATTAACGATCGACACTAGTATTACGCAAAAAGGGGGTGTAACGGATGAGACTTCTGCAGTTCTGAGTGAAGCCTTATGCGCTCAAAAATGCGGCATCGCGTGCGTTCATTACCTTGTCGGTGTTTAGGCAGCGTCAGGGCGACAGCGGCCGGCGCACCAGCCATCCAGCTCGCCGTCTCGGAACCAACTCTCCTCTAACTTCTCCTTACTACAATTTACCGAAGTTAGTTTAAAAAAACTATCTGGCTATGTTTTCATCTGACCAGTGAGGGTCTCAATGTTAACCTTAAGCTCCGCCTACAAAAATTCTGTCTATCCAATGAGAAACGTTATACTTTTCGTGGTTGGGCAATGTTTTTTAAAGTTTGCAACGTAACAGAGACGCTAAAAAGTCTCACGCTAAAACCTGCAGCTGGTGTGGTCCTTTTAGCGTTATCGTGAGATCTATACTGTTCTTCTGGAGGGCTCTATCTTTTAACATGGGCTGGAGGATTGTCCTAATGTAACAGACACGCGAAAAAGTCTCACACTAAAACTTGCGGGTGGTAGTGGCCCTTTTTGTGTTATCGTTAGATCTATACTGCTTTTCTGGAGGGCTCTAGCTTTTAACATGGGCTGGGGGTTGTCCTTGACGTACCTGAGACGCGAAAAAAGCCTCACGCTAAAACGTGCGGGTTGTGTAGTCGTACAGGTAGTCTGGCGGCGTGGGTGTCCAGCCCCTCCCTTATCGTAGGGCCTTCTAGCTTAACACGGTTCTGCTCTCGGCTTCTGTCCTCGTTTCTCCCCTCGGAACTGCGTCTGCCTTGACATGCATTTAGGCATTCTTGTGTTAGTCTGTGATATTCCATTTGCTCACTCGTTACTCGTATTACTTTGGTTAATTTAATGTCACGATTTATTCGGAGCTATGTGACATACTACTGGATTTGCTTATCATGTCAGGGTTTTCATGGAAGGTGTTGGATTTACCTGACACCTTACAAAACATAACTAGCTCTTTATACTGTTGAAGTAATGAGTGCTATCGCCAGGGAATATCAAATTAATTCCACATTTTTAGATTTCCAGAAGGCTTTCGATACCGTTCCTCACAAACGTCCTCTGACCACACTTCGTGACTATGGAATATCGCATCAATTGTGCGACTGGATTCGTGATCTCCTGTCAGAATGATCACAGTTCGTAGTAATAGATGGAAAGTCATCGAGTAAAACAGAAGTAATATCCGCGCGTTCCCCAAGGAAGTGTTATAGGTCCTCCATTGTTCCTGATCTATATTAATGACATACGAAATAATCTGACTAGCTCTCCTAGATTCTTTGCAGATGATGCTGTCATTTACCGTCTTGAAAAAGTCATCGGATGACCAAAACGAATTGCAAAATGATTTACGTAAGATATCTATATGGTGCGAAAAGTGTCAATTGATACTGATTAAAGAAAAGTGTGCAGTTGTTCACATGAGAAGTGAAAGATATCCGCTAAATTTCGATTATACGGTAAGTCACAAAAATCTGAAGGCTGTAAATTCAACTAAATACTTAGGGGTTACAGTTACAAATAACCTAATTTGGAACGATCACATAGATAATGTTGTCGGTAGAGCAAACCGAACACTGCGATTCCTTGGTAGAACACTTAGAAGGTGGAACAGGTGTGCTAAAGAGACCGATTAAACCACGCCTGTCCGCCCTATTCTGGAGTATTACTGTGCGGTGTGGGATCCGCGTCAGGTGGAACTGACGGATGACATCGAAAAATTTCAAAGAAGGGCAGCTCGTTTTGTATTATCGTGAAATAGGAGTGATAGTGCAACAGACATGATATGTGAATTGGAGTAACAATCATTAAAACAAAGGCGTTTTTCGTTGCGATGGGTTCAAATGGCTGTGAGCACTATGGGACTTAACTTCTAAGGTCATCAGTCCCCTAGAACTTAGAGCTACTTAAACCTAACTAACCTAAAGACATCGCGTAGCGTTGCGCAGTTGGAGGTGAGCCGCCAGCAGTGGTGGACGTGGGGGGAGAGATGGCGGAGTTTTGAAATTTGGATGTCATGAACTGATTTATATACACTCCTGGAAATGGAAAAAAGAACACATTGACACCGGTGTGTCAGACCCACCATACTTGCTCCGGACACTGCGAGAGGGCTGTACAAGCAATGATCACACGCACGGCACAGCGGACACACCAGGAACCGCGGTGTTGGCCGTCGAATGGCGCTAGCTGCGCAGCATTTGTGCACCGCCGCCGTCAGTGTCAGCCGGTTTTCCGTGGCATACGGAGCTCCATCGCAGTCTTTAACACTGGTAGCATGCAGCGACAGCGTGGACGTGAACGGTATGTGCAGTTGACGGACTTCGATCGAGGGCGTATAGTGGGCATGCGTGAGGCCGGGTGGACGTACCGCCGAATTGCTCAACACGTGGGACGTGAGGTCTCCACAGTACATCGATGTTGTGCCAGTGGTCGGTGGAAGGTGCACGTGCCCGTCGACCTGGGACCGGACCGCAGCGACGCACGGATGCACGCCAAGACCGTGGGATCCTACGCAGTGCCGTAGGGGACCGCACCGCCACTTCCCAGCAAATTAGGGACACTGTTGCTCCTGGGGTATCGGCGAGGACCATTCGCAACCGTCTCCATGAAGCTGGGCTACGGTCCCGCACACCGTTAGGCCGTCTTCCGCTCACGTCCCAACATCGTGCAGCCCGCCTCCAGTGGTGTCGCGACAGGCGTGAATGGAGGGACGAATGGAGACGTGTCGTCTTCAGCGATGTGAGTCGCTTCTGACTTGGTGCCAATGATGGTCGTATGCGTGTTTGGCGCCGTGCAGGTGAGCGCCACAATCAGGACTGCATACGACCGAGGCACACAGGGCCAACACCCGGCATCATGGTGTGGGGAGCGATCTCCTACACTGGCCGTACACCTCTGGTGATCGTCGAGGGGACACTGAATAGTGCATGGTACATCCAAACCGTCATCGAACTCATCGTTCTACCATTCCTAGACCGGCAAGGGAACTTGCTGTTCCAACAGGACAATGCACGTCCGCATGTATCCCGTGCCACCCAACGTGCTCTAGAAGGTGTAAGTCAACTACCCTGGCCAGCAAGATCTCCGGATCTGTCCCCCATTGAGCATGTTTGGGACTGGATGAAGTGTCGTCTCACGCGGTCTGCACGTCCAGCACGAACGCTGGTCCAACTGAGGCGCCAGGTGGAAATGGCATGGCAAGCCGTTCCACAGGACTACATCCAGCATCTCTACGATCGTCTCCATGGGAGAATAGCAGCCTGCATTGCTGCGAAAGATGGATATACACTGTACTAGTGCCGACATTGTGCATGCTCTGTTGCCTGTGTCTATGTGCCTGTGGTTCTGTCAGTGTGATCATGTGATGTATGTGACCCCAGGAATGTGTCAATAAAATTTCCCCTTCCTGGGACAATGAATTCACGGTGTTCTTATTGCAATTTCCAGGAGTGTATTATGAGTCTTAAGGTAAATACATTGTTTGTTCTGTATTAAAATCTTTCATTCGCTAACTATGCCTATCAGTAGTTAGTGCATTCCGTAGTTTGAATCTTTTATTTAGCTGGCAGTAGTGGCGCTCGCTGTATTGCAGTAGTTTGAGTAACGAAGATTTTTGTGAGGTAAGTGAATTGTGAAACGTATAGGTTGATTTAGTCAGGGCCAATCTCTTGTAGGGATTATTGAAAGTCAGATTGCGTTGCGCCAAAAATATTGTGTGTCAGTTTAAACACAGTCATGTATAACTTTTCAAAGGGGACGTTTCACATTCTGTATCTCCCTGTGGAGTCGATGGACGACCTTCATCAATCTCTATCGATTCTGTAATGGTGTCGGTCAATCCTGGAGGCGGGGCGACTGATGTTCGCTGTCTTCGAAGTGTTCTCCTGTCTGCCATGACGGTCGACTGTGTCACCCCAGCGTGATTGAGGGGGAGGGCCGCTACTGTAGGTGGTGGCGCCATGTCACCTAACGCGATTTGTGTAACCCGACGTTGAATACACGCCGAATGTTAACGATCCTCTTGGGCACAATCAGAACTAGTGTGAGGCTGTCCATCATACATCACCAATATGTTCATCCAGATTCTTTTTTGCTGTCGTGTAATATTTATTAATTTTTATATTTTCTCAAGGAAAGGACAGGTACTTTATTTCAGTTTCTATAATAATGCGTGACATCACCAGCAACTTTAATCTTGGCACAATTCAGTGCGCCTTTAACCCATGCAGACACAGACTCTGATTCATTTACGACTATTCCTTGCTCTAAGAACCAACGGCATTGTAGACATATAGTAAGATGAACCACGATCTGTGTTATATACTGAAATGTAAGATAAGCAAATAACTTCTCAGCTGTTAATAATCTCCAGCCCTGATACAGTCTCCACTTTACCACCACTAACTAGAGCCACAGTAACCCATTCATTACCTTGTGCACTAGCATCAGGATTAGTAAGTGTAAAATTCAGTACGCACCCACAAAACACTGAAGGACCATGAAGAATAACTTGCGCGACTACTCCGCTTTTCTTAGTAGTAAATATATTATCAGTAGCTTTATACACTGTATGGCGCGAACGTCTTCTCCTCCTAAAATAACGCAGCATACCTACTCTGTGTCGATGCTGTTGCACATGCGGCTGCTCGACTACTGACGCCGTCTTACCAGAAACGTCACTTATATAGCTGCCAGTTATGAGAGCAACGGCGTCCTTATCAGCTTCCGGTCGGGGAGCAATAGCGCTCGCGACAGTAAGTAAAATTAATAGAACGCCCAGTGGGCAACGCAAAGTATCTAGAACGCCGCACATAGTACACTAGCATATAGAAGATACATATCGTAGCAACTGGCAGTAAATGAATGTTTATATACATATATAATCAAAGATGGGAGCACAGCTGCCCCCATTGCCATGGTTCCCCCTTCTGAGATGTCAGTGTCTGTTTAGGATGGCACATGTTCTGTTAATTGAGTTTTAACTTGTCACACGCCGTTGAGGACGGGGTACGTTTGAAGGCGTTCCATTTTTTTTCCACGTGGCTAACTACCGTCCCATTTGGTCGGAAAGCCGCGATGACTACGTCCGGCGGCACTTTATATGGGAGTTCGGAGGCTCGTAATGTGTGTAATCCTAGTCCTGCATCGTCAACGGTAATCTTCGGAGTGTTTGAACTTGAGAACGTCCGGACAACTGCTCAACAACAGCACGACGTAACGTCTTGACGCAGACGACGCTACTTGTGACGGATAGGTGGATACCGGTGATGTGCTGTGGTGCTATTTGATCTTCGTCACAGATAAAGCGTTCGATATCAAAGGTTCATGGTCTCGCGTGGTCGGACTGGATGCTGATCTTGAGATGGTAGCTTTTCTGTAGAAGTGAGCCATAGCGACTCAGTGCCAACGGACCCGAGAACTAGCTGTGGCAAGGAAGTAAACAAACTACGCTCACCTGCTCTGTGCTCACCTGCCGAAAGCATACTGCCCCTGACCATCCTTAACTAAAGCTTTTCGTAAGAATTGTACAGATTTGAACCGTCATCTGCCATAGAATAATGATTGCCATTCAACCTAACCATTGGTTTCATACTAGACTGATTATAAGAAAATGAAGTGATGGACCAATACAGGTAAAAACTCAGACGAAACCACAGATTTACCAAAGTACTGCACTGCACGATTCCCTTAACATGAAATTGTTCTCTGTCATCAGTGTGGCTTGTCTTCTTGTTGCGACAGTTAACTTGCTGTCATATATTTCATTCTGATGTCGTTCTTTGAGAAACTGAACAAAACTACTTTTAGTCAATTAATGAGATTAAAATTATCATCTATATCTAGATTACTGATGTTTGCAATAGAAAAAAAGATAACAACTTTGTACATTCACGAAGGCTCAGTCACACTGAAGAAACCAAATCTCGACGACACGCGTTTGGTCACGCTCGCCATTACTTGAGCGGTGACGGTAGCGCCAGTGGATGCCGAAGGCAAGTTTACGGGTCGTTTTCTTGCAAGCTCTACTTTACTTGAGTGCACTATTGCTGGAATGGCAGCGACGCTCAGTTGACCACGGCGGAAAAATCTGCGTCCGCCAGGTGTGAAACCGGTCAAAGTCTCGCAGTGAACACATGACCGTAGACGATCGATCGTTTCACTCTGACAAGAAGACCACACGGCTGCCGGATATTTGGATTTTTTATGTTTACCGTGCGTAAATCTTGCAAGAAGTCGATGACTAAGGAATTTATTGTTAGCGCACTCGGGCAGATGTAATTTCGATGGATTGTTCACGCGCTGCCTGCGATATGTAAGCTACAATAGAATCGTAGAATAGAGGGAGGTGTCGATAGCAGTAGTGGTAGTGGATCGCAGTCGGGCGGTTGGGTCACGTCGCTCGTAGAGAGCAGTTGTCTAGTTGTATACCTCACAGAGAGTACTTGTCTCCTGTGTGGAATTACCAAGGCCAGTCATGGAGAACGACGGCGGTGCCTAAGCGATGTAGTATAAGGGAAAAAAAATAATGCCACGCGAATATGTAATTTGCAACAAGTCATTTTGTGCTATTGGTATATCAAAGACACATGTAAATAATTTTCAATACGTTTTCAGTAATAATCTTTCTTATAAAGATAAATTTTGACAGTCACTCATCTGAATTAAAAGTTTTTACTAATTTCTCCTATCCATAGTCATGCCAGTTATCCTAAATAAAATCAATGGTTTTTCAAACATAACAAAATCTAGTTGCCAGCATTGCACGGGACTGTGCCAGAAAAAATTCTTATAGGAACAGATATATACACGTCATTCGGCGACTTAATTGATGTAAGAATGTTCAGTTTAGTCAGAATGACTTTTCAGGGCCATGACACAGCATTGTTGACGTGCATATTTACCAATTTAGGTTGACAGTCACTTAATTATTGAAAGGTTATATATGAGACACAATTTTTTTTGAGACGTTAGTCACATTTCTTATTGCGAGGCAACGAAAAAAACTGTTGGGAGGTTACAAACTTGAAACACAAAATGTATATCACCCAAAGCTCTTTGTAGCAGCTCTGAAACATTCTCCACAAAACTGACGTTAAAGTGTACCGCCCAAGTTTAAATTTCTAGTGTAAGGTCATTCATTTAAGAGAAGCATCGTGGTTCTGCGCTACAGCGCTTGCCTGCCATATGTGGGTGCGTGGGTTTAATTCCAATTAGAGTCAAATTTTTGAACCAAGTTGTATATTCTGCAAGCATTTCGGAGAAGTGTTATACACAGAACTGGAAAAAAGTTCTAATTTTAAAAAATTTTAATAATTCTACTTAACGAACATTTACGTAAGATTGATAATTATAAGACGTGTATTTATCACAAAAAGTGATAACTACATATGTAAATTATATTTTTCATGAGGTTTAATATGTAAATGAGGTATGGAGCCAGCCTTGTGACCCATTCCCTCTTTCACTTTCAGCCCAGTGACGCACAATCCTACCACTGTCCGCCATTCTATCGAGCAAAGACGAACCAGTCAGATGTTGCATATCAGAAGATAGCGTGACGGCCTGGTCACCAGGGGCTACCAACAGCACCAAGTGTGTTAGGGGTCTCGTAACCAGGGCCCTAATGCTGCTGTTACCTGAAGCAGTAGTCAGAATTACGTCGACCATGTGCAGTGCGGCATCCAGCCATTCATAGGCAGTAGCTAATTCTTTACGTGCCTGCTCACAACAGGTACAGTTCCTACTCATATCGTACTGTGTAAATAGAAAACTGAATAGCGTCGCAAAAATACAGATAAAGCAGTGAGTAGCTACTGACGAACTTCAAACAGACTCCCCCCGAAGAGAGAAAATTACCTGGCTGTGGTGCTTGTGAAGTGAGAATATAGGCAAGATATAAACTAGAGAATAAACAAACACCAAAATCTGCTGCGCATAGTTCTCATTTCAGCCTAAGACAGAAAGATCCACTAGCTCTTAAAACAGAAATGAATGACTTTGATGAAAATAGTTGTATCAACAGGTACTTTTCATCAGAAAAGGAAAGCTACTGCAGGAAATAAATAACTAGCGCCGGCCAGAGCGGCCGAGCGGTTCTAGGCGCTAGAGTCTGGAACCGCGCGACCGCTACGATCGCAGGTTCGAATCCTGCCTCGGGCATGGATGTGTGTGATGTCCTTAGGTTAGTTAGGTTTAAGTAGTTCTAAGTTCTAGGGGACTGATGACCACAGCAGTTAAGTCCCATAGTGTTAAGAGCCATTTCAACAATTTTTGAAATACACTGGCTCTAAAACAGTAATCTAAACTATACGCTGTGTACTAACAAGTTATTTAAATGAAGTCACGTGACATGACTCTTAAGTCAGCAGATCACTTCACTTTGATGTGCACTAAGATTTAATAGAAAAAAACTTTAGAGTAAGTTAGGAAACACTAGTCTGCTCAGTAAAATACACAAGTGCCATTAACTTCCTTTTTGGAAGTATCTGAGAAACAAAAACTAAATTATCTGAATAAGTATTAGACAACTGGTACACCTACAAGAGTCCTTTCTGTACTGTGGCTTTTGTGACGTGGCCTGCCTGTATAAGTAAAGTACATCCAAGTTACGGATGAAACTCAAATCGTCACATTCTTTGTCCTCACTTATTCGTGGGTGGCATAAATACGCACACGCAGGCAATGTTCACCACTAATCCCACGCTCGCAAAAGTGCAGCATGCCAACGTCAGCCGACAGTTCGATACTGACATATGTCTATTTTAACACTGCGTCCAATGAAAGCCCTGAAATGGAGCAATAGAAGACAGGATCCGGCGTGTATGAGTCCATAAATGCTTGTATACTCTGTAATCTCACAAAAATATCTGAAAGTAGCTTTACACCTACGTCCGTTTAGAGTCTAGTATATTTCACTGAATTAGCGATCTCGGATGCCTGCCAAACATTCATCACATGTCTATACTCCGCACCTGTTATGTTAGCGCCTGTAAATTTACTGGTGAATGCATCTATGTCTGGCAACGTAATTTTGTTTTGTCTCTCCATCAAATCCAGGTATTGGTATCGAAAGACCCCTTCTTCACGACAAGCTGAAACTTTGCATCATCAGGATAGGCAGCTCCAGTGATATGCATCTCCTCCTTACATATTGTTTCACCGCGTTTCTGAAAAGACACATGCGTAAATCGGAGTGAATATAGGAAGTGGGACATAATTTTTGATGCGATTTGCTTGGAAAATTAAATGTATTTTTCAAGATTCTCACATACGACCATGACCCTTTCTTTTTTAAAGCCTAAACCACCCAAGTGGTCAATAAGGAAGTGAGCATCATATCTGCTCATATTATGAAAGGCGCGATAGGTGTTACGGCAATTGGTGTTTCAACTTGCATACGCTGTATGCAGTGGGTGCAGAACTTTCCTGTTCGATGAAAATGGTCTCTACGTAGAGCTTCCACTTTTTTATACAATGTCATCACCAAATACGACAGTCAACTGACTCCTGCGATTTGCTCATGGGATTATTGTTCTGATAAATTGAATCAGCACACCACAGAAATTTTTCGATCTCAGTGAACTACTATCTCCCAGAATTATCCCCAACATAGTAATCGAAACAACTGATGCTAGAGTCGTATGAGCAGACAACTTGATATGCCACCAGATGTGGTAACTGCCACTCTTTGAAGGTTCAATAGGAGCTAGGAGGCACTTGAATTCCAGGTAAACTACTAATAGACGCCGTTCCTGGTGGTAAACAATTTTATGCTTCAAGAACTTTTCTGCCTCGACAGGCATTTCTGCATGAACTAGTTCCTGGGAAAAACATAAAAACAAATGCTTTGCTAAATACTTGCTTGAAGTTAAGGCAGTTATGATAAAAATGGCATGCACTGAGATATTTTGAAAATTGAGAGGAATATAAGTGAGATATGTTTCTGTTTCATGCATAGTGTTGTTTCTCCCGTTTGGAAGATAACAACAAATTTATGTGCCTGGGTTGAAAATCGGTTACTTTAGAAAAGTAGAGGATTCCAACAGCGGTATTTTTCACATCTTTGTTTTTGCTCTGCACAGTGCTTTCTTCATCTTCTTCCTGCTTGCTTTCGTTCACATCCTGGACATAAATAATAATATGCTGCTGAGGTATAGATAGATACTGAAATTTAATGGGAATGGGATGCCATTCTTGTTACAGTGCTTACGAACTTTAAATGTTCAGTTTGTAGTAATATGCATTTCATTTTTTGGGTAATTTCTATCACAAGCCAAAAGCAACCATGTAAAGTAAAATCCATCACCCTCATCTAAATTCTGGACACGCCTGTTTAGTGACGCTATCCCTTGGAAGAGGGATAAAACTGATCCCACCATTTATTGGCTGAAACACACAGCTGAGTGTCTTACCTAATACTCTTGCAATTTAGAAAAATGGCCCAGTATAACACTCATGGTTCGGAACCAATCTTCAACTAAATTACTTTATGATATCACACCATTCCCCCCTCCCCCCACATCAGCACCATGACTACCTTCTGTCGCTGGGTGGGGGGAGGTGGGGAGGTGAAGGGCATGAGTTGTCAGTTGCCAAACTTAATGGCAGGATACCACAGGTTGTTAATGCTTTTGGCGAACCCAGTTTCCAGAACGGATAGACACACGTTAAGGAAACGGTAAAGTCGTGGTAACTTGCAGTAGAGTTATCTATGTGGGGTTGTGAGATCCAGTCCCCAAAAGCTCCTGTAACCACAGAGTAGTCCAAGCAAGCAAGCAGCATACCTGGTGCTCATCAACAGACTGCTGCTACGTCCAGGGAGAGGTTACAATGAGACAGTTCAGGGCACAGCGAATGCATCTTTGCCGGACCCATCTGAGGAAAACGTGGCATTGGGCAGCCGCATGCAGTGTTGGCAGTCTAGAAGAATGCATCATCAGGTTCTTCCATTATGTTGTTGGTACAAGCCTGCCTCTAGATGATTCCAGTACTCCCGCAAAGGAAGAAATGATATTGATTAGTATCATATGCAACTATTCTTAATTACATATGCAGACATCAGCACAAATAATTTCTAGTACCTATGTAGTAATTTTTCGTCATCAGTATTGCTGAAATATATGGCTCTCATCTAATTGTGAATGAATGTACTCCTCTTAGCAGCGTTTCCAGGTACTCAACGACCTCCTCATTGCAATACCATGAACTGGTGTACCAAGAAACAAAAAAAAAAACTCAGAAGCAATCCACGCAAGCCAGTAAAATTTACTATCATTGTAGAACAAAATGAACTGCTGCTATTTACATATCATCCCCTCACCGATAGGTGTCATTCTCCATGTGCTCACACTGGAGAAAGGTGTCATGGATTGGGAAGAGTAATTCACTTGGATAATAGTGGCTTCAGTGTCGGCTCATTCAACCACAGCTACATTATCAACTAGTGTACCTTAAAACAAACTAACAATATGTTATATACGCCGCTCCCGCCGGAGGTTCGAGTCCTCCCACGGGCATGGGTGTGTGTGTTGTTCTTAACATAAGTTGGTTTAAGTAGTGTTTAACTGTAGGGACGGATGACTTCAGCAGTTTGGTCCCTTAGGAATTCACATCCGTTTGAACATTTTTTTATGTGCAGTGCATGCAAGTGTGTAAAAATTATTATTATTATTATTATTATTGTCATTAACATCACTGATGAAAAACTGAACTACCATTACTTCTACTACTACTAATTATGTAACTGCCCCTATGCAGTAGGTGTCAGTTCCCATGAACTAATGCTGGAGAAAGATGTGGCTTGGGATTATCATTCAGCTGTGCCTCAGCAGATGTGGCATTGGCACGTTGCCCCATAGCAATATCGCCATTGAGCACACTTCCGCTGCAAGACAACGTAGCGTTATTTATCAGTGGGTTGGAACCTGCATGGAAAGGTATCATTAGCATAAGTGTTACCGGTAGAATACTGCGAAGCTGTAATCTGCATGTACT
This sequence comes from Schistocerca gregaria, assembly GCF_023897955.1. Lineage (NCBI taxonomy): Eukaryota > Metazoa > Arthropoda > Insecta > Orthoptera > Acrididae > Schistocerca > Schistocerca gregaria. The sequence goes on along the minus strand of NC_064923.1, from coordinate 137,462,741 downwards.
TCCCTCTCTGTCAGAGTTGTACTATATTCTGTAGAGCATAGACACAGCACCGCTTTCGTCGACACATCGTGGTTTTCAGTTACTGGCATCCCGTGGGGCTGCTGTTAGAGAGATTTCTACTCTCTAACTGCTAGCAAAACGTCTTTCACGTATGCTACTGCCGGGAGACATGCTGAACAGCTAGGGTGTCTGTAACTAGCCAGTGCGCACTGCGGAGAATCACACAGAAATGCTAATATAGAAAGGGCTGGGTGACAGCTCGTTATTCTAAAGCATGACGAAGAAGAAGAGGAAGAAAGTACACTTCATGGCTTCTGAGTTCACACTATAATTTACCTGGATTCAGCTTACACGGATAGGTCCTTGACAACAGGCAGCAGACGATCGTTGCCATTTCCAACACCATATAGAAGAGACATCTATAGTTATCTGACCCATCCTCAATGAATGCTATATACAGCGAGTGATAAATTCTTAGATGAAACCTGTCAGTTGCAGAGCGGAAGGAACGATGTACCGAATAAATAGAAGTTCTATTTAATTGAAAGTTTCATTTATTGGGAACCCAACTTCAGCGTATTAGTACATTATTTGAAGCAGACGTAAACCCATCTCAATACATAAGCTTGGGTTGTTAATCTGATGGAGTTTTGTGTGAATTAGGATTGCGAATAGGTGTGTTCTTGTAGATTTCATGCAACCATGACACCTTTTCATAACCTTTGAGTTAAATGATGCTGTCTGTCTGATCAAAGTTTTGGAGCAATGTCACCATATCTTCGGATACAATTCCAACAGCATACCAGTTTTTTCCCTGGTGGAAATGCGTTAACCATGACAAGGTTTTTCGAGTCTTGGTACACTTTACTGTCCTAAACGAGTTGTATGATCTTAGAAAACTTCGTTATTTCGTTTGTGAATGTGAGGAATGGAATATCCTTAAACTGAAATTGCTTCTTTGTCAAAACCCTTTGTGTCCACTATGATGTCCACTCTCTGAGGTGTTATTGTGAAATGCCTCGAATGCGAAGCAGCGCGTGTTAATTTATACAAATCATTGTACAGTCGGAGTGAGGGGTGAGTAATTTATTGCATGATCGTGTAACAATAATCCCTAACCTGCAGTGGTTGGAGGGAACTTGTCTGAAGATTCAAATTCAGAATGGTTGTCTATTAGCCCTGATTTTACTCTTTCATGTTGCTTTGAGGGATGTATCATGACAACAGACCCTAGCTCTTTAAAGTTGCTGTGAGTTGAGAATGCATCAAAATTCATCACCCTCAGGGTACGAAGAGTGAAACCTGACATAAATATCATACTAAAGACAGATATTGTTACTATCCCAGTCAAACTGTAAATTTTTGTGTGAGCAAAATACAGAATAAACTAAACTCTTACAATGGTTAGTTAACAAGTGTAGAAGATGCTGGAATCCTTTTTCAGATTTCGCATCGCAACTGTTTGCAGCGCCATAATAATACATAGGCCTACTTCTATTTGAACTGCTGTTTTAATGGCCCATGTCTGGATGTCATTGGTAGAATTGGAAATTCAAACAGTTCACATGAATGGAAACCTTATGGCAGATGAATGTCTTGATTCAATGCAAGTAAAAAATTCTGACCCTCCTCATTTTTTACAGAAATATGAGGCGTTTTGCAAATGAAATTTGGTTTTCTTGGTATTCTCTTTGAGTGCATACTATCCATTGTACTTAGGACCACAATGAGTTCTTGTTCAGTGTTCATTATGATACGTCTGTCATCCTCAAAGAACCATTCTGCAACTTTTACACCACTGAAGACCTGTGTTGATGCAGGAACATATGTTTTGCGGGTGAATGTGTTCCCATATTTCCTGTGCAGTCTATTTCCATGCGACTAATGTCGTATCTTATTTCCTGAAACACAAAGGCCCACACTTGAGGTGTAATTTGTGATGGTGCTTTATGTTTCTCAGCTTTCTTCCCAAATGTACCTTTGAAGTATAGGAAACTGTTGGTAGGAATTGTTAAATCGTCTTGGTGTTGAATGAGAATCCTTATCTTATGATTGTCACCAAACATCGCCGAAGCAGAAGATTTATGGAAGGAATATTCCTGGTGAAAATTTCTCTCACCATATTGAAATGACGCACTTATATCAGTCATTGCGTGCTTTTAATCCTGTCGTTTTAAGGAACTTGTAATTGTTCAGTGTTATCACAATCTACTTCCACTGTAAAGTGATGTACTTTTAGCTGTGTGCATAGGTACCTTGTAACTTGTACCCATGCTGCTACTTCAGGTGGAAAATACCACAATTTCCTCTAATTGGAAATCGACTAGACTACTTTCCTGGTCAAGAAAATTCAACTCAAGAAGGTCTAATATCTGAACAGTCACCAGGAAGTATACTGGGTTGCTACGCTCCTCAGCGAATTTATGTCCTGGTGCCACTGTAGAAAAGAATCCACAGAATATGTGGGTTACTCTCTGTATTTAAGTACCTATCTGCAAAACGCATGGGCATCGGTAGGTGTATTTAGTGGGTCATAATTGGTCACCTTCACGTCTATATACTTTATCATGCTGCCGAATTAGTTCCAGACGTACCACGTGTAATGCACTCTGGCACCAACATGCGAATGTTCTCAGTGGCAATTATTATCTAAAAGTCACTCTCAGGTGGTAGGCGTACATTCACGTGCTTCAATCCAGTGGCATTCACGTTGTAAATATTGGCAAAGAATAACATTCTGGAAGTTCTTATCTGCTGCTCGGCGGCTTGGGGAAACTGTGGGCGGAATGTGGATTGCTGTTACTGTAGTGGCGCACACAAAAGAAACTCGAAAACATGCAATTCCTTGTCCATCATTTCTGCTAATGCCGCATGATGAGTTCTTCTTGCTGTTGGAAAAAAATAACAAAAAGTAAGAATACACACTTAGAATATTAATAAATAATAGTAGTAGCACAAATATTTATTATAATAATATGCCGTGGTTGATCTCTTCTGCTGCTGCTGTGTATCATGATCCTTTCAGTAAAGTGTACAGACCTCGAATAACGAAGCCCATGCAATCAGATACATAATGAAATGCAAAAGCGGAGGCGGAACTTGATGTCTATTGGTCTAAAGAGAGAAGTTTGGTGCCCTTTTGCCCCAGAGGTGTACACGGGCACATGTCATGATGAGTAACTGGCTTCATTTTCCCATGAGGTTTTAGTCACACAACTGCCCAAGTTGGGTGGGCAGAGGGAGAGTTCCACAGGGTTGGGAGGCAGGGGGAGGGAAGCGGAGGGGAAAGATTCTTTGTAACTCTAAAGATAACAAGCCCTGTTGACTCACCTGTATCCTAACACTGGTAGTGACTTTGAGATAAGATGTTTATGTTAGCTTGTGTGCTTCCAGCTATACAACTTTATAGTAATTTAATTTGGTTAGTATGAGTTGTTGGGTCTAGCCGTTGTCAAGAATTGATTACTAACTCAATAAGTGAAGTAAATACACACACAAAGAAAAGTTTTGTATTACCTCAGTTCCTACAGTTTCGGAACCTGTTCCGAAAATTGGAATAGAGAAGAATATATACATCATTTCCGTCCATTTTATTGCTCATGACAATCACACATTGCATGTTGTTCCACCGTACTGCGAGACCTTCAGAGTTATGGTCCAGATTGCTGCACACATCGGTACCTCTAACACCCAGTAGCACGTCCTCTTGCATTGGTGCATGCCTTTATTCGTCGTGGCATACTATCCACAAGTTCATCAAGGCACCGTTGGTCTATATTGTGCCACTCCTCGGCGGCGATTCAGCGTATATTCCTCAGACTAGTTGGTGGGTCACGTCGTCCATAAACAGCCCTTTTCAGTCCATCCCAGGCATGTTCGATAGGGTTCGTGTCTGTATAACACGCTGGCCACTATAGTCGAGCAATGTCGTTGAAGGAAGCCATGCACAAGATGTGCACGATGGTGGCGCGAATTGTAGTCCATGAAGACGAATGCCTCGCCATTATGCGGCCGATATGGTTGCACTGTCGGTCGGAAGATGGCATTCACGTATCGCATAGCCGTTACAGCGCCTTCCATGACCACCAGCGGCGTATGTCGGCCCCCCATAATGCCACCCCAAAAGAGCAGGGAACCTTCACCTTGCTACACTCGCAGGACAGTGTCTCTAAGACGTTCAGCCTGATCGGGTTGCCTCCAAACAAGTCTCCAACGATTGTCTGGATGGAGTCAAACGCGACACTCGTTGGTGAAGAGAACGTGATGCCAATCCTGAGTGGTCCATACGGCACGTTGCTGGGTCCATCTGTACTACGCTGCAGTGTGTCATGGTTGCAAAGATAGACCTCGCCATGGACGTCGGGAGTGAAGTTGCTCGCCATACAGCCCACTGCACACAGTTTGAGTCGTAACACGACGTCCTGTGGCTGCCCGAATAGCATTATTCCACATGGTGGCGTTGCTGTCAGGGTTCCTCAAAGCCATAATCCGTAGGTGGCGGTCATCCACTGCTGTAGTAGCCCTTGGGCGGCATGAGCTAGGAATGTCATAGACAGTTCCTGTATCTCCTCCATGTCCGAACTACGTTGCTTTGGTTCACTCTGAGACGCCTGGACATTCCCCTTGTTGAGAGTCCTTCCTGGAACAAAGTAACAATGCGGACCCGATCGAACCGGGGTATTGACCGTCTAAGTATGGTTGAACTACAGACAACACGAGCCGTGTCCCTCCTTCCTGGTGGAATGACTGGAACTGACCAGCTGTCGGACCCCCTCCGTCTAATAGGCGCTGCTCACGCATATTTGTTTACATCTTTGGTGGAGTTTAGTGGCCTGTCTGAACGATCAAAGGTACAGCGTCTGTGATACAATTTCCACAGTCAACGTCTATCTTCTGGAGTTCTGTGAACCGGGGTGACGCGAAACATTTTTTTGATGTGTGTTGTATAAATTGTTATTCTTTCAAAGCAAACTTTTGACTTAAATTTTAAGAAAATTATTCGGAAAGAAAAAAACGCATGTTCCATTTAGACAACATAGTCAGTTTTTGTACAGAATTTCTTCTCACAGTTAATGATCCCTTATCAATGTCTCACTGCCGCAAGAAAACTATTTCAGTGAAGAATCAGCAGAATACAACTGAAGGAACGTTGCACGTTGTTCATAATTTTATTTTATATCTGTCCACCTGTTTTTACTCGTTTGTAGTCCAAATAATATCTTGTACACATGTATGTAACTGCTAACCATGCAGCATTACATCTCCATATCTCTAACATATATTTTAATCTGCCGCAATGGTTCATCGTTCTGGATGTTAGTATAGTGGTTCGAATCTTCTTTGGTGTCTACATAATTACTTCAGCACTCCGAAATACAGAGCTGAGAACCCGCAGCTGCATGTCCAATTTCTCACAGATGCATTTGATACAGAGTTCCGCTTTATGGATTCAATTCTCTGTTTGATAAAGGAAAATACGTCATTCATAAAAGTATTGTTTGGGAATATGTTAGTCCGTTCTGGTAACAATACATGTGATTGCTACTTGTGATAGTTTTATAACACATTTGGTTCACCATTCCATCCTTACATAGTTCACCCTCATAGCTTTCAATGCTCTTTTGGATAATGGGAAGTACGTGACTGATAACATTACTACTTGAGGAGATATCAATCCATTCTGCAACAACACCCGTGATTTTACATTTATATATTTGTTTTCCAGACCGTGACCTTTACCAGATGGATCCGAGAAGACCGTAATACTGCGACCTGATTAGCTGGTATGATCTTGTGGTAGGGTTCGAGTGTAGTGCAGACACCCCGAAGCCATGGGCCCGAGTAGTCAAAAGCACTGTGCAAGCTGATGGTGACTCCATGATGATGTGGTATGTGTTTACATGGAATGGAGTGGGTCCTCTGATCCAACTGAATCGACCATTGACCTGAGAATGTCTATTTTCAGCTACTTGGAGACCGAAACTCTACTTGGAGACCATTTGCAGGCATTCATAGACTTAATGTTCAAAAACAAAGATGGAATATATGTGTATGACAATGCGCCAAGTCACCACGCACGGCTGTTCGCGATTGGTCTGAAGAACATGTGGAGAATTCGAGAGAATGATCTGGCCTCCCAGATCACCCAACATGAAACCAGTCGAACATTTATGGAACAACCTAGAGGTCAGTTGGTGTACAACATGCCGCACCGACAAACTTCCACATTTATGGACGGCTATAGAGACAGAATGGCTCAATATTTGTGCACGGGACTTCCAATGACTTTTTGAGTCCAAGCCAGGTCGAGTTACTGCATTACGCCGAGCGAAAGGAGTTCAGACATGATGTTGGAAGGTATCGCATGACTTTTGTCACCACAGTGTGTAGTCGCAACTAAGTGCACTGGGTATTTAACGTTAAGTCTACTGGTAAAATCTTACATTACAGCAGGACAAAGTGTTCGATGGCACTATTCTTCTGGTGCGAAATTGGTGAGAGGCACTATTATAGAAAAAGCGTGAAAGGAGAACAACACCATTATATGAGGAGATTTGTAAAATGCACATACGATCATTTGTATCTTCCTTGCTGGTCGGCAGAATGATGGCACTGGGGTATTCGTTGGATAAGTGTTGTGTGGTATGAAGAGATTCACGATAAGGAAGGATCAGCAATCTGTCTGGATCTAAAATCCTACGGTGTATGGATGGTGGAGATGAAATACTGTGACACTTTGAGACTTTCACACAATCGTTTCTTCCGAGTAGTGTCGAATGGATACGTGCTCTCCGCTAATCTTACGAGGAACATTCCACAGTATCTGTCAGTCATGTATGGCAGACTGGTGAAAAAAGTTACCTAATATCTGTTTTACTGTACTGGAAAAGTTTTCTCGGGCTTCATACCATTTTATACATCCACATATTTGCTCTTTAAACTACCTCACGATATTTGGCGAGGAATGCTTTGGGTACGACTGTCACACTAAGCGGCAAGAACGGCTGTTGGTTATCCTCTGCGTGAGTTTCAACGGTTCTACTTCTACCTCCATGTCTTTCCACGAGATGTGTGTAGAGTGAATGTATATATGAGTTGACTCTTCTTGCAAAGTAAGCTGTCGGATCTTCAACAGTAAATCGCATTGTAATGGATAACGCCACTCTTTTAGACCCTTTTGTTGAACTTAGGTGAGTATCATAACGCTCGCGCGCCTGCTAAACGATCATGTGTTGAAACGTACCTCTCATCTAGAATGTTGCTCTATCAATTCGCTTGTTTTTGTGAGGTACTGATGCTGGTGGGCGGGAGGAGGTGGGGCTGCGGGAGGTAATTTTGGAAGTATCTTTTCAAAGTTCAGTTTAAAAGATGTCCAGAATTCAGGGAATTTTACATTTACATTAGTTTTTCTATGCGCTTCATGCCAGTTTTGATTTGCTAGTTTCACTTGAAAAACCTTGTCATTTGATTTCTTGTGAGTAATTGTTTCAGGAATTTTTGGCTGCTGGAGAAACTCTTCAGGCAAGGCAAACTGTCATCTGGGTTTATCCGAAAAAACCTATTTCTGCTACCCATGACCGTGAATTGGTCGAGATCCATCCGCGAGACTTTCATGTACCAATCTTCCTTTCCTAGCCCCTTTTATGTGTAGACCGTGACTAATGTAAAACCGTCTATTGATAGTCGCTGGGTCATATCTTCTAGAAGGCCTTGAAGGTGTTCTGTCCCTGCAGACAGCACCTGTAAGAAGTGCCGAGGCAACGTATGGCCCTACGAGACAATTAGCTACAGTTCCAACACAAACGTTAGCCTTAAACTGATGATGGTGTCTAGCCTGCACTGTAGCTTGAGAATTGCGACTGGCCAGATATATTAGCTGTAGACATTTGTTATACCATCTCTTCCAGACGTTGCATCGTATGTAATCAAAACTAAGGAGAATGGTAGTTTCTGCAACAAAGCATCGGCATACTTTCTCCGATGGTGGGTGAGTGACATGCGTAAGAATCTGCACACATTGGAGATGATACGGATAATTGGTTTGGTCGCAAAATATCCTCCATACTGGACTTGGAGATGCTCCACATGCCATAACCATTCGTTTTGCGCTGATGCCTCGTTCTTCTTGGGCAAACCATACAACGTGCAATTCCTGGTCAGCCGTAAAAGCAACACGAGGTCTTCTTCGGCCAGTAGTCTGTGGTGCTACTGCTCCTCTATCGGCAACGCAGCGATAAGCATCAACAAAGGCTGTCCTCGCTCTGGAAAAGCCGTCTGATACAGCCGTGAACCCACGCGTCCATTATCAATGGCTTGGCCATAAATAAAAGTCGTATCTGCGTGCTCGCGAAATAAATATCCCACCATGTTCGAACGGAACATTTTCAACTTATTCAGTGCATGTAGTACATGTACACAGTGAAACGTTAAAGACAGACGAATAAGCAAATCTCCATGGGAACAGAACGCCATGAACGATACAATGAGTGAAATGGGTTCAAAGATTAATGAAGTTGTTGAGCTGTACCAGGAAAGCCACCGAACATCAATTTTCTTTACTAACTCGTAAAGGAAAGATTTTCGCTCATATCATTGGCGAGCTTTTCCTTTTGTTTTGGTATAAGGAACCTGCCCCGTAAGTTCGTAAAACTATTTCTAAAAAAAAATTTAAAAAAAACCCTCTATATAGCATGGTGAACGTAAAGCTGAAATCGGCAATCAGTTTAAATAAGCAAAAACGAGACAATGACTGTAGCTTCTTTGGTTTCTTCTAGTTTACTGCACATTAATGCGCTTGACATACAGCATATTCGTAGTAAAAAAAAATGGTTCAAATGGCTCTGAGCACTATGGGACTTAACATCTGAGGTCATCAGTCCCCTAGACTTACAACCACTTAAACCTAACTAACGTAAGGATAGCACACACATCCATGCCCGAGGCAGGATTCGAACCTGCGACCGTAGCAGCAGCGCGGTTACCGACTGAAGCGCCTAGAACCGCTCGGCCACAACGCACGCCTATTTGTAGCAGCTTTCAGTGGAAAGAAGTTCTATATCCACTCACTTACACACACACACACACACACACACACACACACACACACACATACGAATAAGAATACATTAAGGGTGGGGAAGAGTGAGAATGGGAGAGGGAGATAGAGGTGGACAGAGAATTCCTTGAAAAAATGGCGATTTTGAAAGCAGTCCTTTCATTATGAAGACTACAAAGCAACCGGAACATAAATTCGTGGATCTCTTTGCGTGTAAGCTAATTTATCTCCACGTTCCACACACAGCACAGCCGGCAAAAGGTAGGAGAGAGAAGAGCAGCAGCGGCGATAGCGGGTATGAAATTTACGCCAGATACCTGGCCGCTCTCTCCGCTACACCCCGCCGTCGGCATCTCTGATTAGTAATTATGGCGTTCCCCCGCAGTCACACACTTCGTGCACTCTGCACCCCTCTTTTTATCGCGCGTGGCATCCTCACCTTGACCAGCACCGCTGCCGCTGTACAGTAATATCACAACCGGCAAGCGAGCACGCACTCTCTCTCGGGACCGCTTGCTGGCAACTCTTGATGCCAGACACTATGAGCAGAAAAAATAAAACAGTAGCAAAACTGTGTGAATTTCGATTGCGTCGTCAGTTTTGTCCACACGCACACCCACCCACCGACATACCCACACCCACCCACACACACGCACTTACATCCCACACACACTCGCACAAGAAAACAATTACCCACCCCACGCACATATTCGCAAACACACACACTCACACATACACACGCACTACTGATAACAGTGAAGTTTGAGACATAAAAATATGGCTATTTACAATTTGTACAGAAAGCAGATGGCAGTTATGAGTCGAGGGACATGAAAGGGAAGCAGTAGTTGGGAAGGGAGTGAGACAGGGTTGTAGCCTGTCCCCGATGTTATTCAATCTGTATATTGAGCAAGCAGTAAAGGAAACAAAAGAAAAATTCGGAGTAGGAATTAAAATCCACGGAGAAGAAATAAAAACTTTGAAGTTCACCGATGATATTGTCAGAAACAGCAAAGGACCGGGAAGAGCAGTTGAACGGAATGGGCAGTGTCTTGAAAGGAGGATATAAAATCAGCATCAAAAGCAAAACGAGGATAATGGAATGTAGCTGACTTAAATCGGGTGATGCTGAGGGAATTAGATTAGGAAATGAGACGTCTACAATAGTAAATTAGTTTTGCTATTTGGGGAGCAAAATAACTGATCATGGTACAAGTAGAGAGGATATAAAATGTAGACTGGCAATGGCAAGAAAAGCGTTTCTGAAGAAGAGAAATTTGTTGACATCAGGTATAGATTTAAGTGCCAGGAAGTCGTTTCTGAAAGTATTTCTATGGAGTGTAGCCACGTATGGAAGTGAAACATGGACGATAAATATTTTAGACAAGAAGAGAAAAGAAGATTTCGAAATGTGGTGCTACAGAAGAATGTTGAAGATTAGATGGGTAGATCACATAACTAATGACGAGATATTGATAGTATTGACGAGAAGAGAAGTTTGTGGCACAACTTGACTAGCAGAAGGGATCGGTTGGTAGGACATGTTCTAAGGCATCAAGGGATCACCAATTTAGTACTAGAGGGCAGCGTGGATTGTAAAAATCGTATAGGGAGACCAAGAGATGAATATACTTAGCAGTTTCAGAAAGATGTAGGTTGCAGTAGGTACTGGGAGATGAAGAAGCTTGCACAGGACAGAGTAGCATGGAGAGCTGCATCAAATCAGTCTGTGGGCTGAAGACCACGACAACGAGACATAAACAAACGGAAAACTTCTGTCTTAGGCCACAGCATATTTTTAACTAATGGGTATTTTGTTACGACGTAGTATTTCCCTTCCCATTTAAGAACATGGAAGAAACTCAGTACTTTTCGATGTGGTCTGCATCAAAAGGGCACCTACATCCACGTATCTAGTCGGGAAGCCACTGAGTGTCTAATGCTCACTATCTATTTGAGAATATAGTGAAAAACATTTAACACGAAACTGGGGGGACCGAAATAATTTTTCGTGCTAATAGAATTTCAAGGTAAAGCAGGCATGCGAAAATAAACTGCAGTTTAGATCTTGTCGAATTTTTCTGCAATACAGTAATTCCATTTTCTTCTAAAATTTACTGTTATTGGTTCCAACAGTGCTCTGAATGTCTAATTGCAGAATACTACTACTTTTGCGAAAAAATCTGTGTTTATGTTCGCCTCTTTCAACTTTTCCCAATGACAAACAGTGATAGTTTTTCAAACCGAACCAAGCTGCATTTTTCACCTTAACACGATTGTCCCTTAAACGCCCACTTTTTTGTTTTATTTAGCAGTGGCTAAATTAGCTAGTTTTACTAGTGTTGAAGACATATTTTGCTACATATTCTTCAGTGTTAACGCATCTTAGTCTCATGGCTGGTAGGAAAAAAAAGAAACTGTGGTATCTTCCAGAGACGGTGGTGTTACACCGAAGTCGGCAATGTGAAATGCAAACAGCAAAGAGCACTTCATTTCAGATTCAAGAGAAATAAAAACCTAGCTGACAAACAAAAGCTGAACGAAGCGAAAATGAGCGAAAGGAGAGCAGTGAGAGAAGCGTTGAATGATTTTGAAAGTAAGACGTTGTCAACCGACCTGTGTAAAAACACAAAGCGAGTTTGGTCGTATGTAAAATCAGTAAGTGAATCAAAATCATCTCAGTGACCACACCGGCACCGAAACAGAAGATAACAGAGAGAAGGCCGAAACACTGAATTCGGTCTTCTGATGTTGTTTCCCCGCGGAAACACTGTTCCTCCTTTCAATCGCCGTGCGAACGTCGAAATCTCAGATATTGGGATAACCTATCGTAGAATTGAAAATCAGCTACAATCGCTCTGTAGTGGAAAGGTATTAGGACCAGAAGAGATACCAACAAGAATCTATAAAGATTTTGCGAAAGAACTTGCTCCCCTTCTAGCAGTAATTTGTCGCAGATCGCTTGAGCAACGATAGGTACCTAAAAGCTGGGAAAAAGCGCAGGTCATTCCCGTTTTTAAGGAAGGCCGTAAGACAGATCCACACAATTATATACCTATATCGTTCACGTCAATCTGTTGTAGAATTATGGAACATGCTTTATGTTAAAGAATTATGATGTCCTTGGAAAATGAACATCTCCCCTATACAAATCAACATGGATTCCGCGAACAGAGATCCTGCGAAACTCAGCTCGCTCTGTTGCTCCATGAGATCCACAGCGCAGGGGACAATGGCGCTCAGGTTGATGCCGTGTTCCTTGATTTCAGTAAGACATTTGACCCGTCCCGCATATCCGTTTCATGAACAAAATACGAGCTTACGGAGTATTGGAGCAGACCTGCGATAAGATTCAAAGCTTTCTTGCGGATAGAACTCAAAACGTCGCTCTTAACGGAACTAAATCGACAGATGTAAGGGTAATATCCGGAGTCCCACAAGGTTGTGTGATAGGACCGTTGCTGTTCGTTGGATGCTCTTTAAGGCTGTCCGCGGATGATGCGGTTGTTTATGCCAAAGTAGCAACGCCAGAAGATAGTAAGAATTTGCAGAACGACCTGCAGAGAATTGATGAATGGTGCAGACTCTGGTCGTTGACCCTGAACGTAAATAAATGTAACATATTGGCATATACTGGAAACGAAATCCACTACTGTACTGCTACACTACTGATGACAAACAGCTGGAAACAGCGTCTGCCGTAAAATATCTAGGCGTAATTATCCAGAGCGACCTTAAGTGGAATGACCACATAAAACAGATAATGGGAAAAGCAGACACCAGACTCAGATTCATCGGAACAATCTTAAGGAAATCTAACTCATCCACGAAAGAAGTGGCTTATAAGGTGCTTGTTCGCCCGTATCTTGAGTATTGTTCAGCTATCTGGGATTCCTATCAGGAAGGGGATAGAGAAGATCCAACAAAGAAAGGCGCGTTTCGTAACGGTTTCGTTTAGCTGGCGAGAGAGCGTTACGCAGATGCTAAACAAACTCCACTGGCAGACGTTACAAGACAGGCGTTGAGCATCACAGAGAGATTTACTGCCGAAATTTCGGGACAGCACTTTCCGCGAGGAGTCGGGTAACATATTACTTCCCCCGCACACATCTCACGCGTTGACCACAAAGAGAAAATTCTAGAAATTAGAGCTAAAACAGAGGCTTACTGACAATTATTCTTCCCACGCACTATTATCGAGTGGAACAGGGTTGGAGGGATCAGATAGTGGTACCGAAAATACCCTCCGCCACACAGCATTAGGTGGCTTTCAGGATATTGTGCAGGTGTAGATGTAGATGAATGGATATCACATATATTAGCGCTGCAATCCACAACCAGTCGGAGGCACTCCAGAAGACCACACCTTTCTCTCAGCACAGCAGCGCACTCACGCTGAGGTCAATATAGAGCCGATCATGCCATAGCTCAGCCATCATCTGAAGGAGCCAACATGACAGTGTAGGACCAGAAAGCTGTTAAAGTTTCTGATGAGCTTGTACTTTTGAACGTCACTTTGTTAATGAGCATATTAACTGATGCTTTGCTAGTCAATGACACTTGCAAGTTATCCGGTAGTCCTGTGGCAAAGAAGTGTGTCAAATTAAGTAAGTCTTTTTGTCATATTTTATGTAATACAGTGAACTAATATTTCGTGTACGATGGTGTAGTGTGTTACTCCGAATTGCGATGCAATGTTCCTTCGCACGTGCACGCAGGAACTGCAGCGACTACAGCCGTTATGAAATGTAGGCGCAGTTGCGGTAAGCGACAAATCCGGGCTCGAGTCAGTGTGCGGCAGAAATTTCCATTGTTGTCATTCCATTATACAGCTCATGCTTGCTCATATTCGTAAATCCTAACACATTTCGTGCATTTCTCAACGGCTGTAGTTGCCGCAGTACGTGTCCCTTCGGACATCCATGCATGTCCGAAGCAACATTGCATTGTTATTCAAACACAGGTAATGCAATATCGTATTTATCCGACGATATCGCGCAAGAGATATTCTTGTAAAATGTTTCGCCTGTAATGGAGTATATACTACTGGACATTAAAATTGCTACACCATGAAGATGACGTGCTACAGACGCGAAATTTTACCAACAGGAAGAAGATGCTGTGATATGCAAATGACCAGCTTTTCAGAGCATTCACACAAGGTCGGCGCCGGTGGCGACTCCTACATCGTGCTGACATGAGGAAAGTTTCCAAGCGATTTCTCATACACAAACAGCAGTTGACCGGCGTTGGTGAAACGTTGTTGTGATGCCTCGTGTAAAGAGGAGATATGCGTATCATCACGTTTCCGACTTTGATAAAAGATATCGTTAGGTTCAGGAGAGTAATACGGATCCCAACGGCTTCGTATCACTAGCAGTCGAGATGACAGGCATCTTATCCGCATGGCTGTAACGGATAATGCAACCACATCTCGATTCCTGAGTCAGCGGATGGGGACGTTTGCAAGACAACAACCATCTGCATGAACAGTTCGACGGCGTTTGCAGCACCGTGGGCTATCAGCTCGGAGACCATGGCTGCGGTTACACTTGACGGTGCAACTCAGACAGGAGCGCCTGAGATGGTGTACTCAAAGACGAACGTGGGTGCACGAGTGGCAATATGTCAGTTTTTCGGATGAATCCAGGTTCTGATTACAGCACCATGATGGTCGCATCCGCCTTTGGCGTCATCGCGGTTAACGCACATTGGAAGCGTGTATTCGTCATCGCCATACTGGCGTATCGCCCTGCGTGATGGTATGGGGTGTCATTGGTTACACGTCTCGGTCACCTCTAGTTCGCATTGACAGCACTTTGAACAGTGGACGTTACATTTCAGATGTGTAACGAACCGTGGTTCTACCCTTCATTCGATCCCTGCGAAACCCTACATTTCAGCAGGATAATGCACGACCGCATGTTGCAGGTCGTGTACGGGCCTTTCGGGATACCGGAAATGTTCAACTGCTTCCCTGGCCAGCACATTCTCCAGATCTTTCACTAACTGAAACCGTCCGGTCAATGGTGGCCGTGCAACTGGCTCGTCACAATACGCCAGTCACTACTCTTGATGAACTGTGGTATCGTGTTGAAGCTGCATGGGCAGCTGTGCCTGTACACGCCATCCAAGCACTGTTTGACTCAATGACCAGGCGTGTCTAGGCCGTTATTACGGCCAGAGATGGTAGTTCTGGGTACTGATTTCTCAGGCTCTATGCTCCCAAACTGCGTGAAAATGTAATCACATGTCAGTTCAAGTAAATATATTTGTCCATTGAATACCCGTTTCTCATCTGTATTTCTTCTTGGTGTAGCAATTTTAGTGGCCAGTAGTGTATGAGGGGCATTCAAATGAAGCACGGTCAGTAGTGTAAAGTAACTGTAACGATTTTATTAACTCAAGAATTGTACACAGTACACATACTCAAAAACCGTCGCCAAAATTGTTGGCACATTTATGCCATTGCGACACTAGCCGGTCGATCCATCATTGAAGAAGCTAGTACCTGCTGTCCGATCCAGGCCTGGACCCAGTCACACACTTCGTTGTCCATTGGGAATCGATGTCTGCGATTAGCTTATGTAAAAGTAGATCCACTGACCTGGTATCAATTGAACGAACCTCGTGCATAATAGATGTAAGAGTACAGGTTGTACACAATTGGTTGACAGCATATGGAAGTTTGGTTGTAGCCGTGAGTCGTGCTCGGTTAGCCTAATTATAAGGTGATCGTTCGCGATTAGCGGGACATCCGGGTTCGAGTCCCGGTCCGGCACAAATTTTCATTGTCATTCCATTGTGCAGCTGATGGCTATTCATATCTGCAACTACGAATACATATCACAGAAATTTTTCATGTGTTGTAGTTACTAAAGTGCTACTTCACCAAGCAAACAAAGAACTCACTTTTATGGCCGGAAGAGTGTAGTCATAACAGAAAATGTATCATGTAATGTTACATAACGCAAAGGCATGGTTTCAGAAAGAGATGCTCCATGTGATGCAAGGATAGCAGAAAGGATGGAGCAAGCATAAGAGTGTCACACACAGAGCCGAAAGGCACTGCAGGGGTATGTCTGTATCCAACAGCACAACAGTGCCTAGACAGTCGAGGAAAATACGGAAATGTTAGAAGAGCCGCCTATGTTTGAGAATCATTCCAAGCAAGGCTGCACGTTTCCTCAAATTGCGGAGGAGACCCTGGCAGAAGCTTGTCCAGGAGCCCTGAGAAATCAATATCAACAAACATAATAAAAGAAGGTGTGTTACGTGCGTGGTGCTAAAACTCAAAACGAGTCCCCGTACGATCAATGGACTTATATTGTGTGGTAGCCGTCTATCCCCCATCGATGAAGAAGATATGTTCAGGTTCAGGGAAGGTTCAGATTCAGGGAAGTTTCGTCCTCTATAAATTTCTAAAACTTTCATAAACATTCGAGAGTTTTCAAGAACATTCCACAGCAAAAGAGAGTGTTCCTGAGCATTCCACATTCCGGAATGTACCGCAATGATCCGGAATGTTCTGGAAAGTTCTGCAATATTCGGGAAGATTTCAGAATGTTCCGGAACATCGTGGAACTTTCCAAATCATTATGGAACATTCTCGAATGTTGTGGAAAGTTCTGGAACATTGTGGAGCATTCGAAGCCTTATTGGTATGTTATGGAATTCGCCACTGGTGGGGCTACCCTTTGGGAGGGATGTATAAAGAAAGACCCGTCGTGGATTCGAACATCAGTTTCTTATCAGTGACGAAGGGAGGAACTGAAAAAGAGTGCGCTGAGTGAATAAAAACACACAGTGAAGTGTGAGTAGTCAAAGTGATGCAGTGACTGAAAGCAAAGTGTGAAAAGGGTATGAAGTGTACTTAGGGCATCTTGCAGTTCTGAAGCAAAACGGCGAAAACAAAAAGGACAGTGAAAAGCAAGAGGCACTTTCAAGTTCCCAACGTGAGAAGCAGAGAAACCAAAGAAGAACGAAATGAACGGATTGAAGAAAAGAACTGCGACCCAATCTTATAATAAAAGACTACGAACTCAAGCTAGCCATGAAAACATCACCTACGAGAAGGGCGGAAGGGGGTAAGTAAACAGTAAGACCTAACAAATGAAGCATTCCACAAAGACTCGACGAAAGAACATAACAAACACAAAAACGTTATAATCCTAAAAATGGGTAACATCTATCAAATCTGCAACGTGAAAAAATTTTGTAGAGAAACACTAGTATTCTGCTGCATGATTGGAAAAATTCAGTTACCACCACTGGAAGCCCCTCAGCGGGAATTTTTACATTACATGTCCGGGAAAACTGCAGAATCAACCCACCTTCTTCAAATTACAAAAGCATGCAGCGCCTGCTTCCAAATAACTTCTTTCGTTGTCACTTCGATCAACATTGACAGAGATGCAATTGATTATATCTTTTTCATCCAAGAACAAAATCTGTCACAGCATGGGATTATTACTACCACTACCCAACGAGGACTATAAATTTCTGCGAATATATTTAATCGAAAGTGAAAAAATAAAAACTAATAAACTAAGCACAAATATCAGTGGACAGAGAAGAGAAGTAGTTCAGGATGTACAGAGGAGCTTACATAAATAGCTGAGTCACACATTCAAAACAGCTCTAGACCGAATGATTTCTGATGACTATAATTATAATTCGAGCCTCCAAAATACACCTGAAGAACATGAACTTCAGTTTAATGCACCTCAGATAGAGAAAATCGACTTCATAGTTGTGGATAATGAAAACAGAAGCCGTGAAATGATTGTACAAAGAAGAAGAGAAGGACCGCAACGCATTACAGAGACACACCGTTCATATAATGCCCTCCAATAATCATTAATATTTCTTCACAAAAGGACGGATATCATTTTAATTTGAAACAAATCGAACTTGAAACAGGCGTAGAAACAAACAAAAAAGACACTTCCAGGGAGTTCAGTGCTTACCGCTTAATGATCAGAGACAATGAAATATACTATCATATTCTCAACATTCGCCATTTCTTCCAATAATTCCTGGTAGTTTGTATGCAAAAATGGAAGTGAAACGGATGTTTTACGTAAGACTGAATCAGAAGAAACTACGAACGGAAGAATACATCCACCTTAGAGGCGCAGTCATTAATGAAAATCATTGCCGGACGACATTGGAACAATGATAATCTTAGCCTCCTCATACATAGGATCTCTGAGACACATGTACGAATATATACGCCATGACCTACACAGCAAGATATGGAGACCTGATCTCTTCATAGCATTCACATGCAAGTCGTCGCGGACAGAAATGAAAGAACAACTAAGATACGGACAAGCCGCCATGCATTGACACAACGTAATTACTCAGTTTTCCGAAAAAACTAGATTTATTGCAGTCATCACAAAATACCACATCTTTAGAACCGTTAGACCCTGGATGTATGCAATCTAGTGGTAAAAACGAGGACTGCCTCACTCACACAATCTCACAAGGCTGCACGACTGAATTCATTCCGTGAATATGGACAAAATCATCCAAGCTGAATTTTCCAATCCACAAGAAAATCCGGAACTGTATGACGCAGTACTGAAAAACATGATTCACGGACCATGCGAGCCGTTAAATCTCAATTCGCCATCTGTGAGTGATGGAAAATATACAAAATATATCCAAAACCATAATTGGAAGACACAAAAGCTGGAGTTAATGGCTATCCCAAATATGGAAGACAATCACCCAAAAAAGGTGGCTTCACACCAAAAATAGGATTACGAGGCAGCGACGAAGTGAAAACAGATAATCAATGTGTAGTAACATATGACACATTACTTTCCAAAACGTTCCAAGCACACATAAGAGCAAAATACTGTAATGCAGTTAAATCCATAAAATATATCTGTGAGCATGTTCACAATGGCAGTGACATGCCAGTATTTCAAATAGTCAAAGACAATGAACAACAAAACAGAAAAGACGAGATCCTCATCTACAAATGGTTCAAATGGCTCTGAGCGCTATGGGACTTAACTTCTGAGGTCATCAGACCCCTAGAACTTAAAACTACTTAAACCTAACTAACCGAAGGACATCACACACATCCGTGCCCGAGGCAGGTTTCGCACCTGCGACCGCAACGGTCGCGCGGTTCCAACTGTAGCGTCTAGAGCCGCTCGGCCACCCCGACCGGCTCCACATGTATCAAATGGGAAGATACATCAACAGTAAAGAAGCAGCGTGGCTGATTTTCGGTTTTCCAGACTGTGCAACATCTAGCAGCTCGTATTTGGATAATGAACAAAAGACACCGCCAGAAAAATTGCAAGTGAACCATCTCAGAACAAACGTTAATAGCTTTTTACCAACTGTGCCGTCCACCCCGGTAGCTGAGTGGCCAGCGCGTCAGAATGTCAGTCCTGAGGGCCCGGGTTCGATTCCCGGCTAGGTCGGAGATTATCTCCGCTCAGAGGCTGGGTGTTGTGTTGTCCTAATCATCATCATTTCATTCGCATCTATGCGCAAGTCGCCGAAGTGGCGTGAAATCGAAAGACTTGCATCCGGCGAACGGTGTACCAGACAGGAGGCCCTAGTCACACGACATTTACATTTATTTATCAGCTGTGCGAAACGGATCCATTCGCGAAAACATTATTATGTGTCAACGCCCCTACCTATTGTATGTGTAACAATAAAAGAAAAATATTTCAACGACGAAAACGAATTTCAGTAGAAGATCATCCATGAATCATGAAAACTGGCGCACTAGACCGAGTACACGCCGTGCATTCGAACAACGCCGAATGTTTCTATCTCCGGGTGTTGCTACACGAAGGAGGGTGGGGGGGGGGGGGGGGGGGGGCAACAAGATTCACAGACTTAGGACTGTTGATGGTTTCCTATGGCAGACGTACAGAGAGGAGTGCCAACTCTTAGGACCACTGGAAAATGGCAACCGCTGGGAATCAACGCTACAAGAAGCCTCACTCATGCCTCAGATCGACAAATGAAAGACTTCTTCGCCACAATTCTAATAACATGTAACAGGTATAATCCAAAACAGTCATGGGACTCCTTCGAAGAGAGTGTGAGTGATTACATACTTTACCAAATCCGACAAGATCGTAGGAGATAAATGTTAAGCAATTAACAACCAGACCGTAGTACAACTTGAGATGCAAGCACCACGAAATGATGCTATCAGTGTGATAAACTTCGAAATCACAGAGGAAAAAAGTTACATCAACGAAATACTTCAACACATTGCTCACCACAAATCGCTCCTAAATGACAATGAAAAGGAAATTTAAAACGTTGTAATGGACCTGATCAACAAGAACATTGGTGGAATCATTTAGTTGTACGCACAAGGCGGCACCGGGGAAACGTTTATAATAAACGCACTGCTGTCGGAAATACGCGCTAAACAACACACCGCACTTCCGCTCGGGTCATCTGGCATTGTAACGATGCTTGTGGATCAGGACGAACTGCCCACTCCGCCTTACAACTACCGTTGAATATAGCGATTGACAATTTCCGGTACGTGAAATCTCAATATCATCTGGATGGGGTCAATTTCTAAAGCAGGGCATAATTATCTTCTGGAACGAATGCACGATGACACATAATATATCACTCTAAGACGTGGACAGAGGATTACAAGACTTGCGAGGAAACTCTGAAGTGATGGGAGGAGCTCTACTCATACTCTAAGATTTTCAACAAATACATCCAGTTATCCCCAAGTCAATACCCGCAGACAAGATAAATGCATGCTTAAAAAATCATATTCTGGCCACACATACCGAAGCAGCGACTAGCAAAACAGTATGAGAGTTGAATTACGAAAACACGAAAGAACAGCACATTTTGCTCAACAATATTTACATCTAGGCGAAGGCACTGACCAGGCTACCGGTCTCATTTAACTCATCTGTGATTTATGAAACGTAGCCACTGCTGGAAACGAACTCATCGATAAAATTTATAAAAAAAGTGTTCATACCTATACCAGTTCAGTATGGCTGTTTGAAAGGGCAATTCTGGCAACTAAAAATGATATTGTCGACGGTACAAGCTTCAATATTTTAAAAGATCCAGATGAAGAGAGAAGACTTAAAATTGGATCTCCGATCATACTAGCCAGAAAGCTCAACTCACCAAAACTATGCATGTAACAAGGATGATCTTTAAACTGCTATCCAATAACATCAGCGAAACCGAACTTATGACTTGGAAGTACAAAGAATACCATTGATCTCTACTGAATCAAACTAGCCTCCAGTTTTACGATTAATGCAGTGCAAGGACAAACTTCAAAATATTGCGGCATGAACTCCAAAGACTCCTGCTTCTCTCACGATCAACTATACGTGGCTAACACTCGACCAGGAAATTCGAAATAATATTTTTATCTCTCATACTTTACAGCTTATTCTTTTATTCCAGTCTTCTTCCTGAGCGAAGCTGAAACTCTAGTAAGTTTATAAATGGCTAGCTCAGAGAGCAACTTAGTCATTGCGAAAAAGCAGTCGAAGTAATTCAGAGTCTGTTAGCAGTCATTAGCAGTACCACAGCCAAGTCATTGGCAGCAATACCACAGTAAAGTCTCGAATTCACTACAGAGTAATACTTCAATGCTGGTGCAATAAGACACCGGGAAATGTACAGAGTCGGAGAGGACAACTGAACTTCCGATAACTATCTAGCAGCAGGTATTCTCTTGTGTTTGCTGCCTGTTAGGGACGAACAAGTACTCTAGAGAGTTTATCAGTAGTACCAACGAGTAGTATTTGGTGTGTTTGTCTATCAGGATATTAAGAGGAACAAGCGCAGTCTCACACTTGTCTCCTATTATGAATTCATTACACTATGTGATCAAAAGTAGGAATCAAAAGTATGGAGTGAAACATGGACGATAAATAGTTTGGACAAGAAGAGAATAAAAGTTTTCGAAATGTGGTGCTACATAAGAATGCTGAAGATTAGATGGGTAGATCACATAACTAATGAGGAATTATTGAACAGGATTGGGGAGAAGAAGGGATCGGTTGGTAGGACATGTTCTGAGGCATCAAGGGATCACCAATTTTGTATTGGAGGGCAGCGTGGGGGGTAAAAATCGTAGAGGGAGACCAAGAGATGACTACACTAAGCAGATTATGAAGGATGTAGCTTGCAGTAGGTACTGGGAGATGAAGAAGCTTGCACAAAATAGGGTAGCATGGAGAGCTACATCAAACCAGTCTCAGGACTGAAGACCACAACAACAACAACAACAACAACATGTGATCAAAAGTATCCGGACACCCACAAAAACATACGTTTATCATATTAGGTGCATGGTGCTGCCACCTCCTCCAGGCTACCTCTGTAGTCATTAGACATTGCGAGAGAGCAGAATTGGGCGCTCCGCGAAACTCACGGGCTTCGAACGTGGTCAGGTGATTGGGTGTCACTTGTGTCATACGTCTGTACACGAGATTTCCACACTTCTAAACACTGCTATGAGCACTTTTTCCGATGTGATAGTGAAGTTGAAACGTGAAGGGATACGTACAGCACAAAAGCGTACAGGCCGGCCTCGTCTGTTGACTGACAAAGATGGCCGACAGTTGATGAGGGTCGTACTGTGTAACAGGACGACGTCTATCCACACCATCACACAGGAATTCCAAACTGCATCAGGATCCACTGCAAGTGTTATGACAGTTAGGCGGGAGGTGACAAAACTTGGATTTGATGGTCGAGCGGCTGCTCATAAGCCACACATCACGCCGGTAAATGCCAAACGACGCCTCGCTTCGTGTAACGAACGTAAAGATTGGACGATTGAACAGTGGAAATACGCTGTGTGGAGTGACGAATCACGGTACACAATGTGGCGATCGGATGGCAGGGTGTGGGTATGGCGAATGCCGGGTGAACGTCATCTGCCAGCGTGTGTAGTGCCAACAGTAAAATTCAGAGACTGAGGTCTTATGGTGTGGACGTGTTTTCATGGAGGGGGCTTTCACTCCTTGTTTCGCGTAACACTATCACATCACAGGCCTACATTGATGTTTTAAGCTCCTTATTGCTTCCCACAGTTGAAGAGCAATTCGGGGATGGCGGTTGCGTCTTTCAACACGATCGAGCACCTGTTCATAACGCACGGCCTGTGGCGGAGTGCTTACACGACAATAACATCCATGTAATGGACTGGCCTGCACAGAGTCCTGACCTGAATCCTACAGAACACCTTTGGGTTGTTTTTGGACGCCGACTTCGTGCCAGGTCTCACCGACCGACATCGACACCTCTCCTCCTTGACGAATGGGCTGCCATTCCCTAAGAAACCCTCCAGCACCTGACTGAACGTATGGCTGCAAGAGTGGGAGCTGTCATCAAGTTTAAGTGTGGGCCAACACCATGGGCGTCACGAAGTTGTATTTTCAGCCAAGTGTCCGGATACATTTGACCACATAGTGTATTTGCTTGCGTACAGTCGCAACGAGTAATAGTTAACATTTTCTGTCTGTCTAAATACAAAGATGAACAACTTTTGTCTAGTTCTTGTCTCCGATTGTGGTTAAGGTATTTGATTGTGTTTTGTTGGAACGAGTTGCAAGCGAAACTCTCATCTCTGATAGAGAAAGGAGAACACAGAAATTATGAGTTGCTGGACTGGTCTAACATATAGAGTGGGCGGTTGTTTTTATTGACTGGCAAAACTATATAGAAACACTCTAAGACATGTCTCTGAATAAGATTAAACCATTGGGAAATTAAATTATTTTTGAACTGATCCTTAAATTTTTGCACCCTTACTCACCTCCTATAAATCATGCTTCTCCTCTCCGATCCAGAATCATCTGTCCTAAACAACCGCGGAGACGTTCTCCCTCCCACTCTGTTAAGTGGGGTTTAGTAGCCCTCAGCCAGCCTCTGGGTCTTTGTGTTTAGCCGTTACCATACTGGGTCGAACGCACCACGGTCAAACATGGCCGTAATTTTTATTCTTAATTATCGTGGAGAGTATGAACTTAACAATGCCTAACCATTTATTGAGTTCCTTTTTCTACCCCTGTTTTACCAACTGCCTTAAGCAGCGCCATTTTAAGCGAAATACAAATTTTCTTTCATTTGATTTATTGTGCCGTTTCTCTTAAAATCATTTTCACTGACGCTGATACGACAGTTCGTAAACTGATTGTAGTATTTGACAATAGCGGTACCCAAAGACAAGCGGTAACATAGCAGCAGCAGCAGCTACTCTGTTCGGTATAAAGATAAAAAGGCCAGTAAAAGTGAGTGACATAGCAGTGTTTTGTCGAGACCCTACTATTGTTTCGTGTTAACCGATTTGTCGTGTTAAGAATTTTTGTTTTAAGCGTTTTTCATTGTACAAAATCACATGAATGAATTCTTCCACTACTTCTTATTAGTGAAATCACGTAGGTAAGTAGGAAGACGTAATGCGTCTCTGCTCTCAGCATACGTTTAGTGAGAAACGATTTTCGGTTTATTAGGCCGTAGTCAGGTGACAAGTGACCATCGACTGTAAGTACTCCAGATTCCAAGGATTCAGGGCATGTGGTCTCATTTCCTCGTTTCTCTTCCCCGTCCCCCCACCGATCCCCTTCCAACGCTGCGGACACGTGCTAGCTACAGCGTCATTCACGACATGGTTCGGTCTACATCTCAATCCAAAAGAATTTTATACAATGAGACATTCTCTGCAACAACCTTCGAAATTACTAGATACTTGATGTTACAATGTATTTGGAAGGTTAGGAAGGTGTCTACAGACAGCTGCAGTACTTTCCGTCTATTATCGGCAAACATGTCTCGCTTCTTCGGTACGAAGCATCGTAGAAGGTACAGCCCTGTAAAACATAGCCTACACTACAACTGATTTGTTGTTGTATACTCGGATACCGAATAGAAGCTTTGTATTTTACTGATGTCGCTCTAAATTTGCGATGTGTCTTATTTCACTTGAGCAGTTTTAGGTACGCAGTCCAATATTGTTGCCACCAGCTTTCCACAGAAATGCCCTATGATTTTTACGAGATTAACAGAAAAAGGCGACAATTACACGTAACTTTCTAACTCCTTTGTTTTTAAACAGTAATTCGGATAATACCAGTACAATGGGCTATCTTATTATACCGAGTACCTCTCTACGTGGGTCGTTAGGCGAATTTTATCTACTGATTCGGTAGATACCTGCGTTTTCGATTTTGCAGTGTGTTACAGGAGTCAACCCATACAAATCTTACTCATCAAGCGTCACATACGATTCCCATGGTCGTCGGAAAGCGTCAGTTTGTCTCCCATTACGAGCAAAACGATGTTGAATTGGAATTTTACGCACCGCTTCGACAGAGTGGTCCCAAATTAGTCTATTGCGTTATTCGTTTTATCGATAGAGTGAATATCCTACTAGAATAACTTGGTAGCGCTCTGTCGAATATACACGTAAAATTTCACTTTAAAAATCATTTTCTTTGTAATAGGAAACAGTGACAGTCGAATGAGGAGCGTGATATGTAGCATTTGTATGCGCTGACTTCTGTTAGTTACACACTGCAAAAACGAAATCGCTGATATCTGCGGAAACAGCAGAGAAAATTCTCTCGATGACTTTTAAGAGAAACGCTCAGTATGTAACCGTAACTTCACTCTATATCCCACTTCATAAGCCGTGTTGCATATTTAGTGGATGTTTGGTTTAAATGATACTATTTCGTATTTTGTGTTGTCAATAGCCCAGCTTTTATATTAAAGGGGTTTTAGCAAACCGCGAGGCCCACCAGAGATTATGTAGCCACCTTATTTATAGTTCTGTTAATCTAATAGACGAATAAATACCAGTAAACCGAAACAAAAACGATAATGAGACTTCTTTCTCGCCGTGGCACTAATGACTATTATAATTCGAGGTACACTTGGTCGATGTTTTTTCGCATTTGTTCTGAGCGTCTCAGATAAATCAGAGATTATTTGCGCTCAGTCACGTTTTAGGGTGATGTTGTTAAATTCGAATACAATGACACCACCAACGGGAAGAGTGCTCTCATTTTATTTCGTTGTCATACCTTTTACTTACACCCACTATTTGTCGTGTATATAATCTAACGCTTCCGTATCCGAAATGATTTTTTTAAGAAAAAGGACAGCTATGGCTACTTAGATTCAATTGTCAGCGAAAATCTCCCTAAGTGTAGACTCCTGATACGTTTTGAAGTTAATCCCAAAATAAATCCTAAATAATATTACGATTCAGCACACTAGCACACTAGCCACAAAATAAAAGCAAGATCCTGGGCGTGCATGTCTGCAACTTAACGGTAATTTTATAACTGTATATCCATGCTGTCCTGAGTCATGAAAGCGCTAACTGTCCGACGAGTCCATTGTGTACGTAAAGAGTTACATTAACGTTACCACGTCAGAATAAACCCAAGGAGCACTCTCTCTGTCTTTTTTAATTGTAATAATTGCAAAATTTCACAGACAATGGCGGATGGCTACATTAGTGGGAACATATTATTCCTAAGAATTTAAAAGTGATTTCTTGTTTCAGCCAATTCCATGGCTCGGTAGGTCGCCGCTTCCCTGGGTTACTGTACTGCTGTGTGTCTCAAACTCCATCGTACCGTATCACTTCACTCTCGTGATCTATGCAGTTTCGTTCGTGCGACACTGTTCCACCCCTTTGAGTTCCACTAGACGAAGTGTTAGAAAACTGCTGGCATATCTTTAAATTGTGAAACGATTTTCTCTGACGTGTGTTATTACCTACACTGGTAGAATTTTGACCGGAAAATTATTTGGATGTCAGTTTCATTCGAAGTGCTTCAGGGTCAGTTATTGATTGCTCCTGATTATTCACAGTGAAAAGGTTTATTACCTTAACCCGGTGGTTGGAGAATTACTATAGTGGAAGATACGACAGAGAATAGCACGGCCTGCGTCAGCTTGAACAGCAAGCTGTGTAATCTGGTTGTCCGCCAGCTTTGTTAATCAATCCTATCCAAAATCCCAGTAACGTATCGTGTATCTGTTCAAGCGTTGGTTTGTAACCATTTACTATTACCACTGCTTGCACCAGGTCCCTTTCTCATATCTTCAGAGAGCGAAAGCTGTAGAGAGATCACTTTAATCTATGTCTAGCGTAGATACTTGTTCCATTGGCTTTGAGAGGAACATCATGGCGTGCTAAGCACGTAGAGTCTTTTCTGTTCCAAAATCGCCAGTATCCATTTACGTTACCTAACATCGACTCGAACGTGTTTTCACGCAAAGAGGTCTTATGGATCTCTGCAAGGGACAATGGGAAGATAAAACCAGCTGAAGGAATTAAGGTCGAAGGTTAGGAGAATCCCTAGCTAGGAGAATCCTAGCTTAATTTTCGGGCTGCAGGAAGGCTTGTACTCCAGGTTAAATTTTTTATTTGTGTTTACGCTGATTGACTTAAGGGCACTGAGTGTACAGGTTGCTCAGCTGTGTTGTGCAGATGCCCCTTCAAGATAACCGAGAGAGATAGCGCACTTATTATAACACTGGAGCCGTATTCGGAAGGACGACGGTTCAAATCCGTGTCCGTTCATCTAGATTTAGGTTTCCCATAATTAGCATAAAGCGCTCCAGGCAGATCTCCAGATGATTTCTTCGAAGAGGCCACGACCGTTTACCTTCCCCATCCATGAAAGATTTCGAGCTTTCGCTCAAAAGCTAATGACATCGATGTCAACTGGACGTTAAAGGCTAGTCTTCCTCGCTTCCCTCAGCATATGGTTTCCAGAGCAATTTTCAGTTTACTGTGCAGAAATGTTTTCATTCCAGAGCACATTGGAATAGAGGAGACACCATGACGACAAAAATTTCGTCATTCTTCTGATTTCCAACGTGTCCTTGTCTATGGACTAATGCACCCGACAGGCAGGATGTTCTGTGACCTACAGGGTGCAATCGTTCTCCTGCAAAGGAAGGAACACAAGATAATTTTGTGCTGGGTACCAGGAAACATTTGAATTCGGTTAAATGAGCTTTCTGGTGAGACCTCCAAGGAGATGGTTCCAAGCACTATGGGACTTAACATCTGATGTCATCAGTCCTCCAGACTTAGAAGTACTTAAACCTAACAAACCTGAGGACATCACACACATCCGTGCCCGAGGCACGGTTCGAACCTGCGGTCGTAGCAGCAGAGCGGTTCCGGACTGAAGAGCCTAGAACCTCTAGGCCACAGTGGCCTGCCCCTCCAAGAAGACTTGCTCCCTCTAAACTGGTCCTTCTTTAGCCTCCTTGTAACAATCACCACGTTGGTGACAAGAAGTGCTGTTGTTAGCGTGCGAGGATAAACAGGAGTATGCTATTCCTTCCTCGTAGTAGCAACTGCTTAATACGTCAACAACACTGACTGCAGAATGTAGAACAAGATTGGAAAAAAAACGCTGAATTGATCTTTTTACCTTCGTTTCACTATCGTAGCTTAACGTTCCTGTTTAAATATGTTTGAAAGCGCAAGTACTGAGACAAAGATAGATTGACCAGTACTGCCTTGTCTGTCTGCCATTACTACTGCCTGACTCCTGCTTCGTTTTAAAGTCTACCGCTTTCAGCGTGTTATTTGTTTGTAACATGACATGAATGATGGAGAATGGCTCTAAGGCAGTTACCTTTTGGCGAATAGGGTGCGTCTTCTTGGTATGCCAAACCGGTCGTGACTTAATAAAAGTACAGCCAGTGCGGATTATTTCTTTCTAAATAAAAATAGAATATCTGATCTTCTTCGATGGGATAATTTAGCAATTTCAAGAGTAGCAGCCAGATTTCGTACTGCTCATTCTACATCATCTACATGACTGATAACTGAATAATGAATTTTAAACAAGCGCCGGTAAGTGAATTGGCGCCAGAGATACAATGTCTTTGTCATCACATCTCGCGATGTTAATTACAGAGATATAATTTGCTAATTAAATTCCAATATATCAGATTAATCTCGTCGAAATGGATGCTACAGTGAAGGACTCTGAATTTTGTGTGGCAGTTTTTTTTTCACTTTCAATAAACAAGTAAGTTAGTGAAGTCATTTTCATTTCATTTTGAGATGTTGCTTAGCGAACGAAACAAACATTTCAATTCAAGACAATGTAAACAAATACTTGCATCTCTACAAACAAAAACTAAATGCAAGTAAGGTGATACCAGCGCAGAGCAGTGCACTGTACTATCGACCAGTGCCATGTTTTAATAACCGCGGCTCGAGCTCCATTAACAGAAACTGTTTCAACTAGTAAACCTCCCATTTGACCACCTGTCCCATGCGTCTACTAAACTGGTCTTGCCCTTTAACTGTATCTGTTGTTGATAGCCAGCATTAGTGATTATCACAGTTATCAGAATCTAACTGAACCTGAATGCTGGAATGGAGTGGAGACCCAGACATTATTTTTTCAGTTGCTAATGGGTATTAATATATCAGCACGAGATTGATATTTCCTAAAAGTTATGACACAAGTTTATTGATTAAAACTGGACAAAAATACGTGTTAAGATCAATGACAAAAAGAACATGATCTGATGGTAGCACAAATATGCAACAAACACTTGACAGCTATGTAGGGTGTCTGCTTGGCAAAGATTAGTGTTTGTCTTACTGGACAATTTACTCTGCCTCTAAATATGTATAACGCAATCTGAAATTATCTAACCCTGATTAGACCTTGATGGATTTATTCTTCACAGAAGTTATACTACGTTGGTGCAGCTAACAACAAGTGGCGAGATTGTGGTATTGTTTGCCCTAGTAAGCCGGTGAAGCAGTACGGGACCCCTTTTTTCGACGTGCGGCGTTGCGCTGTCTCAGACAACGGTCGTGATTCAAGCGTCTCCAGAGCAGCGACATGCAGCCCCTGTAGTTCTCTATCGCTGGCACGGCAAATGCTGATTCATTGCTGGTGGTCTGTTAGACTGATGGCAACTACTCTCTAATGGAGCCCTGAAATCTCGGCAGATTCCAGCGTGCGATGCTCCCGTTCGCCGGTCATACCATGGACCAGTTTGACTCACTCATGCTGCAGTACGCACAAGGAGATCAAACACCAAAGCGGTAGACATATCCCAAATAAAATTGCCAGCGAGTGGTCTGAGATGACTGAGGTCTAAACTGCTAGTACAGCTAAGCCCTCATCACAACCTCCTCACTCAGAACTGGAGCTAGTGCGATGTTCAGGACCAGTATCCCAGGTGCACTCCGCTAACAACATAACTCGAGACCAGAAACCTCTCCAGACTGGTGTCTGAATCAGAAGATTCACTCCAGACAGCTGTCTGAATGTGAAGACCCACTCCAGCACAGAGTCTGAATAATAAGACCAGGTATCTCTCTCCTCACCTTCCATCAAACCTCGGTGAACTCTGTAAAAGCACGCCCGCAACCATCTTCACAAGGGTTCCGTGCCAATCACGAGAATCTGCATCTACACGGATACTCTGCAAATCACATTTATGTGCCTGGCAGAGAGTTCGTCGACCCACCTTCACAATTCTCTATTATTCCAATCTCGTACAGCGAGCGGAAAGAACATCTATATCTTTCCGTACGCGCGCTGATTTCCCTTATTTTATCGTGGTGATCGTTTTTCCCTGAGTATGACGGCGTAAACAAAATATTTTCGCATTCGGAGGAAAAGGTTCGTGATTGGATTTCGTGAGAAGATTCCTCTGCAACGAAATGTTAAAATGTGTGTGAAATCTTATGGGACTTAACTGCTAAGGTCACCAGTCCCTAAGCTTACACACTACTTAACCTAAATTATCCTAAGAACAAACACGCACACCCATGCCCGAGGGAGGACTCGAACCTCCGCCGGGACCAGCCGCACAGTCATGACTGCAGCGCTCGGCTAATCCAGCGCGGCTCCGCAACGAAAAACGCCTTTGTTTTAATGATGTCCATCCAAACTTTTTCGATGTACTCCATCAATCCTGTCTGATAAGATCACACACCGCGCAGCAATATCCTAAAAGGACGGATAAGCGTAGTGTAGGCAGTCTCCTAATAGACATGCTCCATGTCTTCCCTCTAACTCGTCTGCTTTACTCACAGGCCAATCCCAATCGGAGTTTACAATATTCTTCTCTTTCCAAGAGACACAGCCAATACCTGATTTGCAAATTCGTGAGCAGAAGGAAGAGATGATGTGCTCCAGACTTGTTTTTATCCATGGCCTCTTTATGCAGCATGTTATTTTGAGTTTCCACAAAGCACTAAAGTGAAAAACACATTTATCATGGAGATTATTATCTGGACAGCCTGAAAGTTACCGCATGTCTGATCAGGGGTCAAAGTTAAACCAAGAGAACTGCTTTTGTGTAGCAACGCAGATAATTTCACAGTTGCCATAAATGTAGCGTCCCTTCTAAAATTGTTTTGAAGGGCTGAGGCTTCTCAGAAACTCTGCAGGCCAAGGGATGATACGACCTGATGGCCCCCTAGATAGCGTCCTCTTCACAGTGAACATGGAAAATAGCACATTTTAATGGGTGCCATCCCTGTTTACGAAGGCCATTTATGACACTGGCGTAACGCACTGGCTAGGCGCCCTAGATTTCTCTCGGGTCTCTGCTGTGGTAAGAGGTGCCTAACAAGTAGGTTCAGGTAGGCCATTTTCCCACCTCGTCGAAAGAATGTACACCGTGAAAGAATTTCTTGAGCCCAACATTCTGTCCCCAGTTCGAGATGTTCCTTTCCCTAATAGCTGTATGTGGATTTCAAGGCCCAAATTTCCACTTTAAGATTTGCTCTTAAATGATCAAACTGCCTGGGTGTTCTCATCTCCAGAAAAATATTATTCGAAGGAGAGAAACCATAAAGACCCCGGAATCATTAATAATGTACACGCTTCCACCAACGCCTGCTCATGCTGATAGCTTCCCATTGTTCCACAAACACGATGTGAAAAATCAACATTAAATTATACCCTTGATTATGGAGAATAGTGAGGGAATGACTTGTCCTCTCACACCGTTTGAAGCATTTGAGTGTCAGTGACATTTGAATGTCTGTTGTGGTACTCTGTGGCGTGACAAGAATTTTCGATTTTTATAATCATGAAATATATCCTTTGGTTGTGAGGAGAGACCCATCTGTGTTTTATTTTGATGTGTCACACTTACCATTTCCTGTTTATACCCTTCCATTACTGTGTGATTGTGTGAGTGTGATTAGGTATAGAGAGGTGGGGAACTAACCAAAGATAACTGAAATGCAGTGTGTTTGTCAGATTGTAACCTGTGGGAACGCTAAGTAAAAAGACAGCCGGAGAACCTTGCAAAAGATCGACAGAATCTAGAGCAGAGAGTGTTAGATGGATACAGTCAGTAGGAAAGGTTGCCTCTGGGAGTCTGCTATGCTAGGGCACTGATAGACGCGCTGGCCTGAGGTATGGACGCTGCTGTGGAGCTCTTGGTGGTATGGTGAATGAAACGTATAAAAATGAGTTATATCATCGTCGATAATGATCGTAACGTGTTGGTTACAGTAGGTTTAGTTAGCGAAGTTGAAAGGAGTATACTGGAGCACATTTGTTTGTGGCACCCGAATATGATTTTAATGATTTTATAAATGTTGTATGTCTTTGATAGGCTTTATATCGCAGATCCAGAGATACTGCTAGTGCTGGAGTATGGGAGCGCCAGACGCTCAGTTGTAGCTGTCTGTGAGGGAAAAACGATGGAGTAGACCATTTTTGTGGTGTGCTGTGTGAAGCCAAATAGAGGTCGATTATTTGAGGTATGTCAATATTGTTGAACGTGGGAGCAGAAGTCTTCATGTAAGCAAGGTAGAGATGTTAAATAATTATATTCAACCGTGGCATTTCAGTCTTTGATCGCAATTTTTTATTTTCTATGACCGGTTTCAGGCTAGCTGCCCATCTTCAGATCTGTTAGACAAAGTTAAAATATAATTAGCAAGAGAGATACAGTCAGTGATAGAAATATCTTAGTTTACAAAACATTTTTTTTGGAACGAATTAAATGCCAACGTATCATATATTGCAGTTACAGAGTAACTTGTCAGTACAGAACTATCGGTTCGCTATCATAACTAAAGTAAGTTTTAATCTGTTAAAACCTTATATCGGAGTTTTAGTGAAACCTGATTGGTAACAGTCAAAAAAGTGCCCCCTACCTATAAGAATTGTGCATATGTTATTATTTTACCGTACATATTATTGGCTGAAGGTTTTGCAAGTATGAGACCAAAAGATGTAAAACTCTTGTCTTTATTTGAAACGTGGTTACCATACCAAGGATCATTGTTAGATAACCTCTATATTTAAAGCTGTATTTTAAATGAATAAAAGTAGATAATTTTAAAGAATGATGTTTTGAGTCAATATAACCACTTCACAACTGTCTCTCTTTATTAAATGCAGACTGTGTTCAATCTTACTGAAGAAAATTGTTTGAAGGATGAAGTGAAAGCTGGGAAGAGGAATAATTAAAGCTTTAATGGAACGGAAGTCAACAGTGGCAAGAGTGTGAGCATGGTAAAGCCTGACAGTTCCACCCCACCACCCCTGCTGAAGGTGCTAATGTGCTAGTGCGAGATATAGTTCGCATTATCTGTTGCATTGTTAAACTAAGTTAATACCAGTAAAAACCGTTACTATCAATTAAGATCACTGTATCGAGAACTCCAACATTTACACTGTGTGATAAATAGTATCCGGACACCCCAAAAAATATACGTTCATCATGTGCATTTGAGCTGCCACCTACTTCCAGGTACTCTATATCAGTGACCGCGTGAGAGAGCAGAACGGGGCGCTTCGCAGAACTTGCGGTCTTCGAACGTGGTCAGGTGATTGGGTGTCACTTGTGTCATACGTCTGTCCGAGAGATTTCCACACTCCTAAACATCCATAGGTCCACTGTTTCCGGTGTGATAGTGAAGTAGAAACGTGAATGGGCACGTACAGCACAAAAGCATACAGGCCGACAGCCTGCCGACTGTTGAAGAGGGTCGTAACGTGTAATAGGCAGACGTCTATCCAGACCATCACACAGGAATCCCAAACTGCATCGGGTTCCTCGGCACGTTGCTATGACAGGCGGAAGGGAGAAAACTTGGATTTCATGGTCGAACGGCTGCACATAAGCCACTCATCACGCCGATAAATGCCAAACGACGCCTCGCTTGGTGTACGAAGTGTAAACATTGGACGATTGGATAGTGGAAAAAACGTTGTGTGGAGTGACGAATCACGACACACAATGTGGCGATCCGATGGCAGGGTGTGGGTATGACGAATTCCCGGTGAACGTCATCTGCTAGCATGTGTAGTGCCAACAGTAAAATTCAGAGACTGTGGTGTTACGGTGTGGTCATGTTTTTCATGGAGGGGGCTTACTCCCCTTGTTGTTTTGTTTGGCACTATCACAGCACAGGCCTAAACTGATGTCTTAAGTACCTTCATGCTTCCCATTGTTGAAAAGCAATTCGGGGATGGCGACTGCACCTTTTACCATGTTCGAGTACCTGTTCATAATGCACGGCCTGTGGTGGAGTGGTTACACGACAATAACATCCCTGCAATGAAATGGCCTTCTCATAGTTCTGATCTGACTCCTATGGAACAAGTTTGGGATGTTTTGGAATGCCGACTTCATGCCAGGCCTCAACGACCGACATCGATACCTTCCTCAGTGCAGCACTCCGTGAAGAATGGGCTGCCATTCCCAAAGAAACATTCCAGCACCTGATTGAACATATGCCACGAAGAGAGGAAGCTGTCATCAAGGCTAAGGGTGGACGACACCATATTGAATTCCATCATTACCGATGGAGGGCGCCACGAACTTGTCATTTTCAATTCGGTGTCAGGATACTTTTGTTCACATAGTGTAGCAAGAGGTTGAAATTTGCACAAAAATTACAGGAGAGTTGTCAGAGGAACAAGCGGAGTCATGGATACAGAGAAAAATATGACAATAGGAGAGTAATTGTTATTCACGTACCATAGTTACATTTAACACCACCGACGGTAACGGTGCTACGTTCCATGTTGATTTAGACCCTGTTCCTTCCCATCATTCTTGGTGCACCATTAGATTCACTTTTATAGTTTCCAGCATTGTGGTCCAACCATAGGTAGCACTAGACGTGTAATCCCTTTACAGTGCAGAGCATTTTCCCAACTGATGTAGTTACGCGAGCGGACAACATGGAGCGTGATCATCAAGAACCACGCTGGACCACGTGGTTTCAAAAAAATGGTTCAAATGGCTCTGAGCACTATGGGACATAACTTCTGAGGTCATTAGTCCCCTAGAACTTAGAACTACTTAAACCTAACTAACCTAAGGACGTCACACACATCCATGTCCGAGGCAGGATTCCAACCGCGATCGTAGCGGTCGTGCGTTTCCAGACTGTAGCGCCTAGAACCGCTCGGCCACACCGGCCGGCCGACGTGGTTTTCACGGAAGGGGAGTGTAAACACTGCGGATATTCACAGACGATTACATAGTAGTGTGTGGATTGTGTGCATCGTCGCGATAACGCTCGTCCCCATACGAATGGGAAAACCACGTCTGCCATTGCTGAAATGGGGTTCCAGATACCGCAACACCCAACATATTCTCCTCGTCCGGCTCCTTTAACTTCTGTAGGCACTCCGCAGAACACTTTTTTAGAACGTTTCAGATACATCGAGGGACAACTGATCGCAGTTCCTTGACTTCTGCGAAATAATATCCACGCAGAGGGCTCCTCACATCTTCATAGCCCAGAACAGGTCGTGTGACAGTACTGGGACCTTATTTCAGCGATGCAGGCATTGCTTTCCGGCTCGTATGTGGAGGAACATTGTCATGTTTCGACAGTACTTTCTTAGTAAGATATCCTTGTGCTGTGCAGCAACTCATTTAGAAAAGTAAGTTAATGAACCAAGTCAGTTTTATCGACTATTAAACAGATTTCACAAAAATGACAGAAACTGGTTGCGTATCGTAATGACGAATACAGTAGTGCATTTTACTGAAGCTACGAAGCAAATGTATAAACAGACGGGTTCAAAACAGACAGTAAGTATTCAAGTAACATTTATATCTTTATATCCTCTTCAAGAGCCATTAGCATACAGGCTGTAAACGGTTAACTGTTTACGACGTACCACAGTGGTATACGGGAAGTCGAGAGAAACAATCTGATACGGGACGCTTACGATTTATCAGCCTGGGCGAATAACCCCAACTTGGCCAAAAAAGCCACCTCATCTACAGCTAATGCACGCTGCTCGAGGTTTTCAATTTCCTCTCGCTCCCTTAGGCCCCCAGCAGCCGGCTGTTTCGATAACGTTATTAATTTCAACTTTACAGTGAGGGTAATGAAAGAAAAAAGACTTTTGTAATAGTTGTCCAAAGTTAATTACGTTTGTAATTCAGTCTAAACCTATTTCTTACAAGCACATCGCTTTTGTTATAAGGATACCAGGTAAATGCAATGAATTAACTGCTTTTAAATGAAGTCTTCGACTTTAGGCTGTTAAAGGAAATAGTTTGGTCTTTATCAATTGAGAATTAAATTAATAAAGTATACGATTTCTTTTCTGGCTATGGTATTATAAAGTCAAATATCGATCCAGCTAACAAATTTAGCCCTTAGTCATAAAAAATGCACAGAAATGTGATTTTATTCTTTCTGAAAAAGATGTAAAACTAATCTGGTTACGAAACCAAGCAATCCTACCTTACGTGCTCAACCCAAGATCCATAAAACTGGTATTCCTGTTTGTCCCATTGTTAATTTCTTAACAACCCCGCCTATAAAATCAGCAAAACATTAGATACACTACTTAAATGCTATTATGTTTATGAAGAAAATTATATTGTAAAACATTCCCTTGAACTATCATCCAGAATTAAAAACGTCTCCATTCCTGCTAGTAATTTCTACCCTTCGACATTGTTAATTTATTTGCCAACATCCCTATTCAAGACACTCCTGAAATCATTGAAGACCATCTTCACTAACAGAAGAAAGTCAGAGTACAAGGAAATATTTAACTCATAAGCTTATTACACCTGATACTCTCTTACAACCATTTCAAGTTTAATGATGAAATGTTTTCAGAAACAGAGGACACTGTCATTGTTAATTGTGTAGCGAGTATGCTTGCTGACTTTTTGTTGTTATGATGTTTGTAGATTTGGCATCTATAATAAACCTTATTGCACTGATAATGTCATCCACAATAATTACTGCCACCCACGAAATCACAAGAAGGCATTTTTCCATTTTATGACTCACAGACTAAGGAGTCGTCTGGTAGAACAAAACGAAACTGACTAAGAGTTAGCGATCCTTAGACAAACAGCACTGAACAACAGTTTCATTGCATATATGATAGATAACTAATGAGATCACAGTACAAAAATAGGAAGAAGCTAAAACTAATAATTTATTACTGTTTCTGATCTGTTTCTGAAAGAATAATTGAACAATTTCGTCACAGGAAAGTAAGAATAGACTTCGCTTCCGACAAATTGTTAGGTCTGACCATGCATCTTAGTATCCTACCCGATAAAACTTACACACCTTCTGGACTTTTTAAAATCAACTGATGAGAATACGATAACGTTTATAGGGGACAAACTGGTAGAAGTTTTAACATTCGTTTTAGACAGGGTAATATCAAAGATAATTGTAAATCATTGTTTGCGAACTATATTTGGGCGACCAAACAGAAACTGGATAACGTCGAAAACTCTTTAGATTTTCTCCGTAGGATGGGAAAAGGACGACAGCTCAATTATTCAGAACAAATCGGAATGTATTTAACATGTAGAGATCAGGTAGAAAACATTGTGAAATGATCTTAAAAATACGAAATTCTTTGACTGCCTCCGGAGTAGCTTATAATCTAGAGCTTTTAACATGATTATCTTTAGCCTTAATCCTGCCAAATATACTAGTCCATGCTACGCTTATTAGAATTTAGCACCTATTTCTCTCCTACATTTGTGTACTATTTGCTCTTGTTTTGCATAAGTGGATCGCTTCTCTCATCTATATCTGCAATTTTTGATCCTCTTCTGTACTTGCATTTCCTTTGGGTGTTGTTTAATTATGACTTGACAACCACGTCACCTTTTACTTACTTTTAATTTACATTCTCAAAACCATTTGTGGGTTTCGTTTCTATTTAACACATATTTATGACACTGGTCTCGATTCTGTTCCATAACTCATACTCTTTGTATATTCACATCTTTACCGCTTTTGTAATCATTTACCACGTCTGCCACACGTCATTTAAACTTAAGTGTTTATGTAATTGTTTCACCAGCTTTCTAACGTTTATAAACAGCAAATAAATTCACCACATGCAAATGCTTTACTAAGCATGTCACTGCTTTATATTATTGTTTATGTTACAACATCCCACGTAAGTATATTTCTAATTTTCATGTTCAACGGTTGTCAGTTTCATATTTATGTGTATTATATTTCACAAGTGACTTGAAAATGACCAAATGTTGAAATTGGAGTCCCAATAAATAGTGGTTTAACAGTCTATTGCGGGATGATTTCATTCAGAAATTTAATGAAGGCTGTGGACCCAGTCCTCATCGAATTTCTGGATTTAATTGTTAATTTCATGCTGTGAAATTCACAATACTTTGTGGTAAAATTTACACACACGTCAGTTTTACTCCCCGTAATTGCGAGAACAATTCTAATATTCAAACAATTGCAAACAAAATCGCGCGCGACGTTGCGCTGTAGCTTAGGCGTCCTTTACTAGCAAATTTGAGGCTGTTTCGTTGGAATGATAGACCACAACCGTTACAATGTCACAGATCAGTTTGTTCGTCTCGCCCTCACCTACATCACTATGGCATATATAGTTTCTGTCAGCACACATACAGGGTATGGATAAGTATCTCATCTCTGGGGCTTCAGAAGACGATCTTCAGAAAACTACAGGACATACACAAACAGGCACATCTTTCGAAGTTTCATTTCGTAGCACACTTTCCTCGGGCTCCTTTCCAATGATTCCCATACACGCTCCACTTTCTTTAATAAGGGTCCCGGCCGGCCTGTTTCCCTCACACCACGTATGCAGTCAATCTTAGGGAATGTGTCGTATCGTCCGTTGATTGTTTTATCTTTGGGAGCTTTTACCTGACGTATGCCGCGAATCGCTGGATCGTCACGTTTGACTCACATTTAGTGAATTCTAGGAGAGAAAATGCTCGCAACGCTTCATTCTTCACCGTGTTCTCAAACGTTTGGCCACTGGCAATTTGCAGCTACGGAACGCTACGTATTACCAGTCGAAACTTGGAGGGACGCTCTACCCGATGATTCACATAGTTTTCCTGTGACCTGAAGTTGTCGCACAGTCATCTTCTGAAATCCCTGAGGTGCTTATGAATAAGCCCATGTAACAGACTTTGCGAAAACCTTCGACGAACAAGACGTTGGTTCGATGTGTATCAGGACAGTGAAGAAGTTATATGATCATGGGACAGTTTCCATAGGACTTTCTCCATTAGGATAGAGAGACACCATAGTCCGTCAAGAATGTCCATTATCACAAATTGCACTCTCTGCAGGTTCATGAGGAAGTTTTCATATCGCAAAAGCACTAAGGAAAAAGAATTAATGTATTACCAATCGGTCTCTGATGAAACACAAATAAAAGAAAAAGTGCTGCCGTCTTCGTAACGATCGTTACATATACACTCCTGGAAATGGAAAAAAGAACACATTGACACCGGTGTGTCAGACCCACCATACTTGCTCCGGACACTGCGAGAGGGCTGTACAAGCAATGATCACACGCACGGCACAGCGGACACACCAGAAACCGCGGTGTTGGCCGTCGAATGGCGCTAGCTGCGCAGCATTTGTGCACCGCCGCCGTCAGTGTCAGCCAGTTTGCCGTGGCATACGGTGCTCCATTGCAGTCTTTAACACTGGTAGCATGCCGCGACAGCGTGGACGTGAACCGTATGTGCAGTTGACGGACTTTGAGCGAGGGCGTATAGTGGGCATGCTGGAGGCCGGGTGGACGTACCGCTGAATTGCTCAACACGTGGGGCGTGAGGTCTCCACAGTACATCGATGTTGTCGCCAGTGGTCGGCGGAAGGTGCACGTGCCCGTCGACCTGGGACCGGACCGCAGCGACGCACGGATGCACGCCAAGACCGTAGGATCCTACGCAGTGCCGTAAAGGACCGCACCGCCACTTCCCAGCAAATTAGGGACACTGTTGCTCCTGGGGTATCGACGAGGACCATTCGCAACCGTCTCCATGAAGCTGGGCTACGGTCCCGCACACCGTTAGGCCGTCTTCCGCTCACGCCCCAACATCGTGCAGCCCGCCTCCAGTGGTGTCGCGACAGGCGTGAACGGAGTGACGAATGCAGACGTGTCGTCTTCAGCGATGAGAGTCGCTTCTGCCTTGGTGCCAATGATGGTCGTATGCGTGTTTGGCGCCGTGCAGGTGAGCGCCACAATCAGGACTGCATACGACCGAGGCACACAAGGCCAACACCCGGCATCATGGTGTGGGGAGCGATCTCCTACACTGGCCGTACACCTCTGGTGATCGTCGAGGGGACACTGAATAGTGCACGGTACATCCAAACCGTCATCGAACCCATCGTTCTACCATTCCTAGACCGGCAAGGGAACTTGCTGTTCCAACAGGACAATGAACGTCCGTATGTATCCCGTGCCACCCAACGTGCTCTAGAAGGTGTAAGTCAACTACCCTGGCCAGCAAGATCTCCGGATCTGTCCCCCATTGAGCATGTTTGGGACTGGATGAAGCGTCGTCTCACGCAGTCTGAACGTCCAGCACGAACGCTGGTCCAACTGAGGCGCCAGGTGGAAATGGCATGGCAAGCCGTTCCACAGGACTACGTCCAGCATCTCTACGATCGTCTCCATGGGAGAATAGCAGCCTGTATTGCTGCGAAAGGTGGATATACACTGTACTAGTGCCGACATTGTGCATGCTCTGTTGCCTGTGTCTATTTGCCTGTGGTTCTGTCAGTGTGATCATGTGATGTATGTGACCCCAGGAATGTGTCAATAAAGTTTCCCCTTCCTGGGACAATGAATTCACGGTGTTCTTATTTCAGTTTCCAGGAGTGTACATGCGATGGTAATTGTACGCAGTATGGATGTAATTGCACTACAGATATGAATGAAACTATCTCACCTTGTAGCAGAGCAGAAAATGGACTATACGCACAATCTAAGAAGACTTTCGTCAAGATGGCACAAGGGAGCAGCTAAATTGACAGAAATCGAATGCGACTTACGGATCAGTGTCCGCTCGCAGTCAACGTTAACTAGCAATCAACTCCGCTTTAAAGCTGTCTAAAAGGGGTAATATGAATCCAAGCTTCGTTACTCTAAACGCTTCATAAATAATTAACGCTCTGCATCATGGTCCTTTGGTACGTGCAGGTGCTAGAAACACTGCACTGTTTACTAGCTAAAGTTAGCAGCGACGAGAAATCAGTGAATACCGATCAATGTAATCCGACTTCTTTTGATTCTGCAACTCCC
The DNA here is from genome assembly GCF_023897955.1 of Schistocerca gregaria. Classification (NCBI taxonomy): domain Eukaryota; kingdom Metazoa; phylum Arthropoda; class Insecta; order Orthoptera; family Acrididae; genus Schistocerca; species Schistocerca gregaria. Next base: position 137,421,089 of record NC_064923.1, on the reverse strand, counting down.
AACTCTTCTTAGAATATCCGTGTAACAAAAATGGTTCTGAGCACTATGGGACTTAATATCTATGGTCTTCAGTCCCCTAGAACTTAGAACTACTTCAATCTAACTAACCTATGGACAGCACACAACACCCAGCCATCACGAGGCAGAGAAAATCCCTGACCCCGCCGGGAATCGAACCCGGGAACACGGGCGCCGGAACGCTACCGCACTACCACGAGCTGCGGACTCCGTGTAACAAATTTCACTTTGCACGTACAGCGAATTTCCCCTTACATCCTTCCACTTACGACTATGGAATATTATTTGCATAACTGAAAAGTGTATTTCCTTCAGAAATACGCTGAGACACGGTATAATATCATACAAGCGAGCTGATTCTCTGGCGCAACTCTCCACAATTGATTCTTGCTATTTAACGTTAGCCTTTCAGTGTACATATAGCGATAGATTGATAACTTTCTTGCTAATTAAAATGGAAGAATGATTAATAGAATTTGGTAAATACCAACTAATGGCAAGCGCACAACAAGGATCCTGGTTTTCTGTTCATGACAACGCTACTATAGCAAGGGAGAAATTAGTTAATGCATGTATTTATTAATAAAAGGTATTATATTGTCGATAGCAGAAACAAATTTAGTCTCACTGTAAAAAATCGATAACTTTATATACAACCTCTGACAATAAAGTTCGGTGAGTGAAGTCAGAACGGTCGATCGGGCAACACTGGCCGCTCACAAACTGCGTAGCGGCTCGTGTTGACAACCTGCCTCCACCGTAATTCAGTTGAATATCGTGTATGTTCCATGTTGGACGAAGTGCTTGTTACGTGCGTTGGTTCTGAACTGAGAACAGGATAATCAACAAGCAAAGGATCAATTTAAAGTTTGGTTTTAAGCCTGGCAAGACACCAAAAACAACACATGCGATGATGGTAAGTGTTTATGGGGATTAAGCACTGTCTGTGACGTGTGTGTACGAGTGATTCACCCGTTTTCGAGCAGGCTGGGAAAGTGTTTCTGACAGTCTCCACAGCGGACGACCGGCGACCGCCGTCAGCGACGAAAACATTGAAAAAGTGAGGATATTAATGAAGAACGACCACCTATTAACTGTGTGCATGATAGCGGATGAACTGCAGATGACCTGCGAATCCATGCAACAAATCCTTACCCAGTGAAGTGGAAACGTGTTGTCGTATTGTGCCACATCACTTGACTGACGATCAGAAGCAGGCACATTTAGAGGCTTCACAGGATTTTGTCGAAACAGCGAGTGCAACACCCAATTTCTTGAACTGTATTGTTACTGAGGATGAAACCTGGTGTCTCTGATGTGACCCTGAAACAAAAGGGCCAAGGACGGAATGACGGTCTCCAACATTACCTCATTGGAAACACGTCAGAGACGAAAAATCACGGATTAAAACGGTGGTCATCACCTTTTTCGATAGTCAAGGCATTATCGACAAGGAATTTCTACCTGAGAGAACGACGCTGAAGGCTGCATCGTACTTTGAAATTTTGGTCCGTGTCATGTAACGTTAGGCAGGGTATGACCACAGTACACACAACAAGGTTCCTGGTTTTCTGTTCATGACAACGCTCGCCCACTCACAGCCAGTATCGTCAAACAGTTTCCGGCAAAAAATGGGGTGGTGCAACTTGAACATCCACCATACTCGCCGGATCTGAATCCTGTAGACGGCTTGGTATTTCCTCGACACAAACTCGCTTTGAAGGGGAAGAGATTTGACGATGTTCCTCACATCCAGAGCAATGTGACGCGGCTTTTTAACACCATCCCAAAGGAAGACTTCGAACAAAGTTTCCATGTCATGTACCACAGAGCTCAGTGATGCATAGTTATGGCAGGTGACTATTTCGAGCCGGCCGCTGTGGCCGAGCGGTTCTAGGAACCGCGTGACCGCTACAGTCGCAGGTTAAAATCCGGCCTCGGGCATGGATGTGTGTAATGTCCTTAGGTTAGTTAGGTTCAAGTAGTTCCAAGTTCTAGAGGACTGATAGCCTCAGACGTTAAGCCCTAAGGTGCTCAGAGCCATTTAAGCCATTTTCTTTGACTATTTAGAAGGTCATTAAAGTAACTGCAGTTCACAGTTCATCTACATTAATTTCACAGGACTATTCACTGAAGTTTATTTTTGGAAATGTCTACGTTTCCCTATGAGACCAAACTGCTGAGGTCATCCATCCCTAGGCATACACTACACTACTTAATCTAACTTAATCACGCTAAGAGCAAGACACACACCCATGCCTGATGGAGGACTCGAACCTCCGTAGGAGGGAGCGGCACAAACTGTGGCAAGATGTCTCGGACCGCGCGGCTATCCCGCATAGTCCCAAACTTTATTGGCAGAGGTTGTACAATCTACATCTACATCTACATCCGTACTCCGCAAGCCACCTGACGGTGTGTGGCGGAGGGTACCCTGAGTACCTCTATCGGTTCTCCCTTCTATTCCAGTCTCGTATTGTACAATACTGTTAATTGTAAAACAACAAATGTTGTACGAGTCAGATTAATTTTATTTTTTAAAAATTCCTTGACTGTTAACTCTTGAAATAGCCACGTAAAATAGGTTCTGGTAAATCTGAAGCTGCCCTTTTACACGTCTGGCCTTGCTTTTTTTTTATATATACCCGTAAGGAAGGCTGCGTTTATTGGGAACTGTTTTCGTATCGTTTGGAAAGCTGTGGCTGGATCAGGAAGTGTGAGATTAAAGCGGGGTATGTGTCAATTTCCATCGGAGTCTATCGATTTAGAAGTGATAATGTACTCGCCTAACTGAGTTACCTGGAATTCTCCACATTAATTAATCTTGATTAGCGTTAACATCTATATTATAAAAATAGCATTTCTCCTTAAAACCAAATAACGAGGTGAAAACCGGACGAATTTAAGGAGTTTCTAAGGGTTACAACTGAATGTTGTTTGTTTCTTCGAGTTGTACAGGATCAAAACCTTGCTTTCTCCGGGTAACAAATTGGAAATGAGATATTCATTAATTGTTCTTGGTTCAAATGGTTCAAATGGCTCTGAGCACTATGGGACTCAACTGCTGTGGTCATTAGTCCCCTAGAACTTAGAACTACTTAAACCTAACTAACCTAAGGACATCACACACATCCATGCCCGAGGCAGGATTCGAACCTGCGACCGTAGCAGTCGCACGGTTCCGGACTGCGCGCCTAGAACCGCGAGACCACCGCGGCCGGCAATTGTTCTTCACTCATTGTTTCTTGGATACAGAAGTTCCGCTGAACAAAATGGCGAAACATTTTGTTCACTGATTTCTCTGGCACTCAGTTTGGTAGTACAAAAAATACCTTAATTACAATAAGAATTACTTTATTGAAGTAATCTGTTTGATTTTATAAATCAGCGTCATACAACTTAAGAAACCATACAGTGAAAACGGGATCACCATTTTATCTCAAATCTTGAATCAACTTATCGATTTTAACATGAGAGCTGTAGTTTAGATAATAGCTCTTCTATTGGCATGTGTAACGTGACGGAAATCTCCACCAAACAGAATTATTTTGCCTCCGTGAGGGAGATTATTATTTATGATATCTCTCAAATGTTGATTGACATCGCTTAGTGCGTCGTCAAAAGTGAAAATGTCTAACCACTGTTGTGAATTATAGCAAAATTAGACTGTCAATATATGGCGCCTTCTACATTCTTGACATCGTCGTGCATCACCGAAATCGCGTGTCCGACTACTAATGCATAAAGAATTTAAACAAATGTAGGATCTGTCATCTAGGTTTTAGTTAATCAGATTGTCTACACATGGCACCCTCTATATTGCTTTTATAAAATAAAGCTTTTAATGAAAACATTAACTGAACTACAGGTGTATTTTTCACTAGTGTTGCACGAAATCTTGAAAGTGATGTTTCAATCATTAATTTTGATTAATGCCGTACTGCTAAGCAACTTCGAAGTAATATACACTGTAGCTCCGAAGTAATTGGCATAGTCTTGCGTATTCAAACACCGGGATATGTAAAAAGGCACAATGCGGCGCTCAGATCCGCCATGCCTATATAAATGAACACGTGTCTGGCGCAGTTGTTACATCGGTTACTGCTGCTACAATGGCGGGTTATCAAGACTGAAGTCAGTTTCAACGTGGTGTTGTAGGCGGCTCACTATCGAAGGGACATAGCGTCTCCTAGGTATCTATGAAGTAGGGATTTTACCATACAACCATATCATTGTTGTGCCGTGAATATCAGGAATCCGATAAAACATCAAATCTCCGACTACGGTCGGAAAAAGACCCTGACAGAACGGGAAATGCGATGACTGAAGGGAATCGTTAAACGTGACAGAAATGCAGCCCTTCCGCAAATTTCTGCCTATTTCACTGCTCGGCCATCAACACGTATCAGCGTGCGAACCATTCAACGATACATAATCGATATGGGCTTTCAGAGCCGAAGGCCCAATTATGTACCATTGATGACTTCACGACACAAAGCTTTATACATCGCCTGGGCCCGTGAACACCGACATTGGACTGTTGATGACTAGAAACATGTTGTCTGGTAGGACGAGTCCCGTTTCAAACTGTATCGAGCGGATGGACGTGTACTGGTAGCCGGCCGCGGTGGTCTCGCGGTTCTAGGCGCGCAGTCCGGAACCGTGCGACTGCTACGGTCGCAAGTTCGAATCCTGCCTCGGGCATGGATGTGTGTGATGTCCTTAGGTTAGTTAGGTTCAAGTAGTTCTAAGTTCTAGGGGACTGACGACCTCAGATAAGTCCCATAGTTCTCAGAGCCATTTGAATTTTTTTTTTTTTTTTTTTTTTTTGTGCTCACTGGGGTCCTACACGATATCAGGCGGGTATACCAGTTTCTTTGGCTCTTCAGTGTATATGTCGACGACTGTAAGTAATATTGCAGTTATAAATGTATCTAAGCTTGCGATTTATCTGAAAAGAAAATTTTAGAATCCCAGTGTATAAGGGCGGGCCGAAAAAATTTAAATTTGTTTTCATCTCATAATATTTCAGAAAATATGCGAAGTAGGAAGATGAAGAAAAGGAAAAAAAGGAACTCGATTCGCGTGTACCGGTCACGCAAGTGCCCTAAAGTCTTGGGAAATATGAAAATATTCATATTTTGTACGATCTAACGTATGGAGTGCTCTGGATTTTGTGTAATCTACCCCACCACTTACCGCGCAAGGAGTCCTCTGAAGGAATTTATTTAGCCCGTGAACCCCGGCCCTGCCAGGTATGCAGATCCCATACATACCCACTGTTAGACTGCAGAAGAACCGCTATTGGCGGTGTGCCTAAAATATGTCAATCAGAAACTGGGACCTCTATTTCAGAAGAAACAAAGTCTGTCCCCTGAACACAGCTTTTTATAATGAAATTTAGTACACTAATTCAGGTTAAGGATGTGAAAATGGTAACCTTAGGAAAATATTCATCAAATTTACGAAAAGCTTAAGACGAAAAAGTATGACAAAAGTGCAAGTAGAAATGTCAACTGAAATTTCTGTCAGAAATATTAACTCTGACAGCATACACTAAGCTATTCTAAATGGACAGCCGGCCGGAGTGGCCGTGCGGCTCTAGGCGCTACAGTCTGGAACCGACCGACCGCTACGGTCGCAGGTTCGAATCCTGCCTCAGGCATGGATGCGTGTGATGTCCTTAGGTTAGTTAGGTTTTATTAGTTCTGCGTTCTAGGCGACCTCAGAAGTTAAGTCTCATAGTGCTCAGAGCCATTTTTGTAAATGGACAGCGTTTTCTGTCACTTCTATTACTTATCGGAATTTAAACCTCATGATGACGTGGTTGTCAGGAACACGAGGGAATTCTATTATTTCAAGCTTCCGCAGTTCTGAAGTGAAAGAACGCTAGTGACTTCAATATTTAGTGCCTCAATAATGTGCCATTTACACTTCGAAGTGTGTAGTGGCAGTGGCGGCCGTGGACGGCTGCTGCTTGCGACGTGTGCTCTACGTGTCAACCTTATAACACTATGCTGGCCTGTAACGGAATTCAACTAGTTGAAAACTTCCGTAAGCTTTCGTGAAGCGGATGCGTGTACGTGTCCCTAGACAAAACTGCTCTGTGCAGTCGCCAAGGCTGGGTGACGTGCACAATATTACTCTCAGAGTTCTCGCAACAACGTTAACTAGAACGACTCGTCCTGTTTTCTTTACTTTGGAAATCTGCGAGGGATTCAGCACAAATATGGCTGCAACGGAGCCTAGTGAACGTGAAACGTTCACGGAAAAATCTCTCCCTGCATCACCACACGGTAGTAAGCACCCCGTGCATCACTCGTCGCCTAGAAGAGAGCCCCAATTATCCATCCGCAATTGACTACAATGTCGCGAACTTTCCCCACTGATCCGCTGCCTTACCTCACACTAACAATGATATCGACCAATGGCAGCACACAGTGTATTCCGTAATTGCATGTTTGAACAAGCATAATTTTCCTAATAAACATAAACTGCATCGCAGAAACGTCGCCTTCTACCTTCTTGCCTTCCTTTCGTGCAATCAACGTCTGGGTTTCGGCAGGGCAGGTGTCTTGAAACGTGAAGACTAGGTGCTATTCATGAGAGGAAAGCATGATCCAAGTGTTACCTAAAACTGCAGTGCAGATGGTTCTTTCTAACTGTCTTTGAGATGCTCAGAGGCGAGAACCCAGACCATTATCGTTTAAATTGGCTCCCTGCTGTCAGGATTGGTTTGCTGTGTCTCGCTAATGTTTCTTTAAGTAGATTTCCATGTCACATTTCTGTGTCCTAACCTTAGCGACTTTCCCCTTTCACTTCAGTTCTAAACTGATGTATAAATTTACACATTTATTTGCACGCAAATGAGGCAGGGACTACAACTATCGTGTACAAGAGAGCAGATATGTCTCCTTATATCATTACACTCCTCACTATGCAACAAATTAATTATGTCCTAAGAATGGCATGCGTCATGTCAATCAAATCAGAGTGTCATGGAGAATCACATGTGAGATGGTAACATCCATGCCACCATACATATCCTCTCCCAACACAAATTAATTTGGGCTGGGTTTTATTAATTATTTAGACATTGATTAACCCACGCCAAAATTACATAAAATTCTCGGTGTTATAATTCAGCTCTGTCCTGCATCGTCCAGTTATTTTAAATTATAATTTTGTATTTGTGAGGATCCACAGCCTACAGATGTTTAATAAATGTAAACATGGTCCATAGTAGGCTGTAATGTGATTTTTATTTAATTGTGCCGTTAGCTGATTTCGGCTACGTGTTATTGTAAAGCCCCTAAAAACCAACATGGAAAAGCACTACATTGTCTGCATACATCTCCATGTATAAATAACACTTTACACATCTCACATATAGATAAATCTTTACTGCACAAATTTCTTACAACCACATGGTAACTAACCTTGATTATGATATTTTAACTCTTATTGAATTTTTTTTCTACAACTTGAAGTAAATTGTGGTGATGCTATTATCTCAATTATCTTCTACAATTCTGAAAAACTGGGGGTTATCTCCACAACTAAATTTAAAGTTTGATGAATCTTAGGAACTTCCACCAAACTAGAGCCTAACTCGTTCACTGATTTCAAAATTAAAATTAAAAAATCATAGTAATGATAACTCATCCTTACTACTTACTTAAACTGTGATGATGGTAGTGAGTGAAGATGAGGAGATGAGGAAACTTTCTCTTAATGTACGTTATCTTAGACCTGTCCTAAGCCAATTTTATCGTTGTTGCTGACATATGTCAACTATATAATAAAAGTAATAACATCAGTCATTAGCACATATAAGCATACACATATATTATATAGAAACATCTCGTTTACACTGAATGTACATAAACTGATAACATATAAAATATTAGATCACGTGAACTCAAAATATACTGCGCTCAGAAATATTATCAGTGACAACAGAGGCAAATAAAAGTACAAATTTACATATTCATGTTGCATAATCACAAGATTTGTTCAACATATTTTTGTCATAACTCTTTTTAACTGTTGAACACAAGAATTTAACTTTTTGTAACACTCACATGGTATTGCAGTGTTAATGACGCGACACTGAACAATTTTGCTTTTTGTTAATCAGCTGCGATTCATAGTCTCACAAAACCAATACATTTTTTTGTCATTATCAGAGCCGTAATCTTTAGAACGTGGCGGGTGATGATGTTTGATCGAAGAATTCAGTGATGCTGTTGGCTTAGATCATGTACTAGGAGAATGTTTCGTTTTGCCTCCATGGACAGTGCCATGAGAGATAAGCTTAATTAGGAAACTGGTTCGCCAGAGCATCGGTTGGCCTCTTACGTGGTGCATATATATCAGATGGTGCCACTCCATAGTAGTTGTAGCAATTCAATTTTGAAGTCAATTACATCGGGCATTGCTGTAACTTTAAACAAAAAATGAGCTGCCAACATGAATACGGCATACATTTAAATTGTTCCAATGTAGTTTAGTGATTCTAGTCTCATCCTAATGATTAAAATTCTAGGATCTGATTTGGCATAGTAAATTCTTCATGCTTCATGTTCTTTCTTCCCCCTTTCCTGACGGTCTTCTGTTCTGCTCTTGCTGCATCTTCCTCTCTTCTGTCTTGTATTTTCTTTCTTCTTTGGGGTGGGGATACGGTGAAATATATTACAATACAGAATTTGTGGATTTAATTTACCAAGATATTTGTTAGATCAAGTATGTGATACTGTAATTATAGGATTTGTTATGGCACATCTGCCCAAACACATTCTTTCAGCAGTTCATTTCACACTTCCATTGCGTGATATAGTCTTCAGATTTCATCCTTCTTGAGAGGCTTAAAACAACCTCTCTCAGCGAGCTTCCCGTCGTAAAACTTGCTCCTTATGCTGTCTGTCAAACAGCTCTACTAAATTCTAGAAGCCCCCGTGGACGCTTCATGCCTGGTCCCCCCTTTGGCATTAAACTGCTCTGCTATCTGCCTTTTTTAAAATTGGATGCTGTTGCAATTATAATAGACGTAGTTACAGTTGTGTTCCCACTCACTCTTTTCATCTTTTCCTCTCACCTTCACACTGCCATATCATCAGACGTTTGAAGTTCATGCTGTCTCCATATCGTCATCATATTGTGGCTTTGTGTTGTGGTGAGTGCCGACATCTCATTCTTACAAGTTTGTCTTTCTTAAACTCTCCTCTATAATAATTTAATCCTATCTTTACATGACGCCCTGCACTAGCCTTTGTAATAGGTGTATTAACTCAACATAAATTTAAATTACAACAAAAGGAATTAATATTAACTTATAAAATACATGTTTCAGATGTTGCATCCAAGTGGCAACATCACATTTTTAATCCAAACCTTAAAAGTTTCCTCAGATTCATAGAGAAAGTACAAGTGCGAAATCATGATGATGCACGATTTCGAAGGTTAGTCATATCGTACGGTTAGTTCATCACTTTTTCCCTCTTCACCTTAGTATCTAAATAAAAGAGAAGGTTAGTACGGTCATGCTTAGTGGTTGGGCTTCACCTCTATAAAGCATTGTAGTTTCCCATCAGTACTCCATCTTTCCTGCTGGTCCCTGAAACGTAGATCTTCGAAGCATATTCGTTTTATTATCTTGATTAGGTTTTCTCTTTCACTCAACAGGTATCTAAAAATTATTATTCAAATTATCATTTCAATACCTGTGGTTTATTCACTATAGCTTTGTTAATTCTTCCTTGCCTCTTTATCGTTTCTATAAAAATTACTTATGCATGATATATGTGCCAATGTTCAGGTAGTTACTCCACTTCTCCTTAATTATATGTACAATTGTTATGACTATTATTTTTTTCACATGCAGAACAAAGATATTTAATGCTACATGAAAGTTAAATCCTCACTGACTTATTCCTTAGTCAACCCCTCTCCCCTCGTAACGAATTGTCTGTCATCGAATCGCCCACCTTGCATTCCTAAATGCCAGTTAAAAAATGCTGCTTACACAATTTCCAATCAAACCTATTAATCATTATCAAAGGTCCTCATACCTTCACCAAGACCTATAAAAATATCAGATCTCATAGTTGTTTGCTTTGAACCCAAATATCTTTAGATGTTCGATCACATTCTGCATGTGGAACCTCATCCTACACTTTCCTCAATTTAATATTTGTGGATCTTACATACACCAACCATTATGACAACACGTCCCATCTTTCGATAGGAATGCTTTCAACTTCAGATTTATAGAATACTTTTGGTTTTATGTTTACTGCAACTCTCAGTCAAATGGCTCAAATAGCTCTGAGCACTATGGGACTTAACTTCTGAGGTCATCAGTCCCATAGAACGTAGAACTACTTAAACCTAACCTAACCTAAGGACATCACACACATCCATGCCCGAGGCAGGATTCGAACCTGCGACCGCAGCAGTCGCGCGGTTCCAGACTGTAGCGCTTAGAACCGCTCGGCCAGTCAATTCACAATGGTGTCACATAGCAACATCTTCTTTCTGCAACTCAGTATTATCCTTGCCTTAAACATACAGGGATGTACACACTTTCTTCAGCGTTCTTTGTATTACCTACTTTTCCTTTATATCTCACATATGGAGGACAATATGGTTGTTCAATAACATCATCTTTAACACTATGTTTAAAGCAAATTTTGAATCAGCTCTTCTTAACCAGAGATATCACTTAATTGCTGTATTTTTTGTTTCCTCTATAAGTTTCTCATCTGTGGGAACTGGTTTGTCTGTCCAAACATGCAATGGATGTTTTTTCTCTTTCCCTTAAGCGTCAGTTTACAATTTTCGGGAATCAAGTTTAACAGTGCAGGTACATTTGTAGCAAACAGTTAACCCATCGTAATCTTCAGGTAGTGTTATATTTAGTGGTGGAAATTGGCCCTAGTAACACAAAATGCTGTGACGTTCGATCTATCTGTTCCACCTTTGGCCCTTGTTCCAACACGTTTTCTGTATTTTAAATTAGTCTATTAATCAGTTTACTGGGAACTCCGCAGTTCTCAGTGGGTCGTGCATTATCCTCCGGGCTTTCCACTTCCATGTTTTTCTGGGTTGGGTGGTCTAACCTCGATCTCAGGTTGTGGTTCGTTTCACCTTTGATCACCTCATGTGTTCGGATTGTGTTGCTCTATTGCAACACCTAGAGGACTACTGGTGTTCAAATCGTTCCTATTACATTGCTGGAAACCATTTGTTCCTCCAGTTCCTATTAGTGTCATTACTTTTCTATAACCCATTGTTATATTGGTTGCCATTTCGTGGTGGGTTACAATTTATTTCATTTTGACAATAATCCGCCCTGGCTTGTGTCTTCCATTACTAACATTATTCCCAGTGTATCCATTTCCATTTCTCGGCCTATCACTGTCATTTTCTCTTGATTTCTATGTTTATGCGCATCGTCCTCACTAAATATGAACTCTAATTCACGGATGATTCCTTTAAAGTCTTGCTCGTTATCTCCTCCTCTTCCGAGCAATGTTTGTAGATACCATAATGCGAGCTTCATCGTACGGAGACGAAAATTTCTCTAGTGCTGTATGGATTACCGAGAGACTGATTCTTCTTCGCCATGTTCTCAAAGAATTTTACTAGACTTTTCGCTCCTCAATTTCTGTATAACGTCTTGTGAAGCAGTCCATATTCGACTGTGTTTTGTGCTTCAGTTGACCAGTCACTTGCAGGTTAACACTACTTTCGCATTGTTTCTACAATTGGCCCTCCATACGAGCACAAATAAAATCTAGTTTAGAAGAATAGGCCAAAGTTCCGGTAAACTCACTTGAAATAGATTTATGTAAGGCACGAGTATTTCCACCTACTGTAAAGTAGAAAAAAATTTGGAAATTTGTAGTAAGGACTTATGGGACAAAACTGCTGAGATCACTGAGGGAGGACTCGAACCTCCGACGGGGGGAGCATCACGGACAGTGACAAGGCGCTCTAGACCAGGCGGCTACCCCACGCGTCTGTAAAGTTGAAATTTTCTTAGTCAGGAAGTGGTCGTTCTCAAATTTCGCCGTGGCACCGCATTTTGTTTGTTTTAATACACCACTCCTCGCTCCTGCTGTACCTGCATTACTTTCGCCTGTAAGTTGTACCGCCATCCGGCACTGCAGATTTCCACTATGATCCAGCCATGTGTTACTTCGTCGAAACAGGTCGCTGTTATGTTCCTCAAATTGAGGCGTATGTGCTGAACTGTGTCACAGGTAATGTTTCGCGACCTTGGTACATGCTGCACATTATAGGGTCTGTGTCCTGTCTCTGCAGTGGCATTGGACTATTTTACGGTATGTACTGTCCTATACAGTGAGCTGGTGCTAGGTGATACGACGATCGTGGATCTGGGTATTGATCTGTTTGACACCTGTCAGTGTAAGGTACACCTTGCGCCTGACGTGTCGGACTCTGGTGCGCTCCACACAAAAATCTGAGAAATTGATGGTCCGTCTTGATTTCATGTGCTGATTGTCAGTATGCACTGGAATACTGGACTTTTCCTGACCTTTCGCACGTTTTCTTCCCTTTCCAAATTCGTGCATTCACACGTACACCCACTTTTGCGTCTGTTAACTGCTTCGCGATCTTTTTCCTTTTCATTACCACATGCGGGTGATTTTGCCACGTTCTAAACAGCGCTATTTTCGGACATACTGTTCACTTCTGACTTCGATATAGACTCTCAACACGCACTACCCTAGTCATTCAGGCATTCAGTACTCGGCAGCAATTCTTACCTGAGCCGTTGGAATTGCTACCTTTTCTCATTCTGTTTTTTGAACTCAGCTAACAAATCGCCTTAAAGCTACTTGCATAAACCTTCTCCGTACTTTCGTCTCGTCGATCGCTTGTAGCGCTTTACGAGTTGCCCTTGTTGCAAATATTTCGACCCGTTATTAACTTTTTCGACACTCTGTTGAGTATCGTCACGCTACGTATACATGTCCTTTTGTGCTTTATCTACGTCCGTCCACATTTGCTTGTAATCAGCCATTAGCGTTACAATCACGTCTCGTATTTCTGTCACATCTTTTGAAATTTAATTTAATTGTTTATTTAGATCCTTTCGCATGCACTGAATTTCGTGACCAACATCTTCACACTTTTTTTTCTATTCCTTTACAAGGTTTCGTATCCCTGTACTCGTCTGTTTCAGTGTGTCCTGCAGCCCGTTTTGGACGGTTTGCATGAACTGAGGTAAGTACTGAAACATTGCAAACTTATTATCTGCGACGTTCGTATCTTTACCTGTAGTCATTTGAAGTAATCTTTCCCTGTTCTGTCTTTCCGGTGCCGATTCACTGAGTTCAGGACGCAGTGCTGGTGCACTTAAACTCATTCTTTCGGTTATGTATTGTGCTGGTTGCTACAGTATGTTTACGTTCGATTCTACACACTCTAACTGAACCTCATCTGAATCCACGTCTGCCACTCAAAACCTTTTCACCATCAGCCACTAGGTGCAATTGTTGTGTAACCATACCTGTCCCATCATGTGACATTCCTTGCTCTAAGTCGTGCTGTTCACGTACTTCACCTTCCTGCGAGTCAAGCTCGATCCTATCCAGTTCGTCAGCAACCGGTCTTTACCCTGGTCTATATCTTTCCGCCATTTCAGACCTTTCTAACTATCTCTCTGAGTTTTACTGCGGTAAAGCGCTTGACCTCTCGTTAACATTCGATCTTTAACTCTGTTCCAAAACAACATAGATAGCCCCCCTCTTTTAAATCGAAATTTCAGTGAAAAGCTGTATTTTCAAACTCAATGTTGTTGGAACAGAATGCAATGCAACCCAACTACGATGAGACAGTCACCTGTGCACCAGTAATGAAAGACACAGAAATTTCTACTGACTCTAACATTTAAACTAAGTATCTATATATAAAATGAAAAACTTAAATACTTTAAGCAGTTGTGTCACATACCAATTACTTTCAAATTCTACTCTCTGGTCTAGCGTCACTTTGGAGTAAAAACTTTTTTCTAACAGGATAATGCACCCTATGGGTGCTACTAACTGACAGAATATCAATCAAATGAGAATCCTTGCAGATGGTTCTAATGATCTGAGCCGTGCATGGCTCGCCGTCCCACCATTTGGCATTTAACACCCTGTTTTAACGTATTTCCATCTCACCACGTTGATTTAAATTACTGGCGTTACTGAGTTGCTGTTTCGCCTGACCGTCATCGGCACTAGTAGCGCGTATCGATATATCCCATGTGATACGATCTTTGCTCGGCTCCTATGACTTCCCGGTTGTCATATGTCGTGGAGGGAGTCGGAACGTGCGAGGAGGAGGGTTCACGGCGGCATTTCGGGTCGTGAGTTGGGCCCTGCCAAGGATTTGCTACGCGTCTGGAGCGCATCCCGGGCCAGCCAGTCGCCGGCTGGCAGCAACAGTGAGCCCTGATTGGACATCACCCTCCCGACCGTTGCCGTCACGCATCACTTAAGGTGGGCCTGACCTTTGGTCGGTCGGTTGGTCCGAGGACATCTCCGTTCAGCGTAGTCGACTCGGCCGCTGGCTTTCTCTGCTGTCCGATCGGTGCGAGCATCGTCGCTCTCCGACCCAGGACGTGAAGGTTGTTTTGAGCATTACATTGTTGGTTCCGACGTTGCTGTTGTGGAGGTTTTCCTGTGAACAACAACGAGTGAAGTGTTCGTGATAGCCGCCGTCAGGTGGAATTGATTAACTTAATTTATCTATAGTTAAGTGCCCCAGAGGAATTTCCTGCCTTATGGCCGTTAATGTTCTGACTACCTGCCCTGGCCGGTAATGTAATTTTCAGGCAGTGTCCTTTCGTCACCGATTGTTGCTGTCCAACATGGTGTGTAGTTTTGGCAGCTCAGTTCACATATGCATTTTTTTGCTGATAGTGATACTAGTAAGTTTTTTGGGGCCTTGAGTTCTCGTGTATTTCGTCGTGGCAAGCAAGCGGTTGGTCGGTCGGTCCGTGACTGTCACTTGGTTGCGTTTGGACGGATCGAGTGTAGTTGGGCTCACCACCTGTCTCACCTAAGTGAAGGAGGGCGACCGATCCCCTGGAGGCTCCTGAGTACTGTTCCCTTAATTATACTTTGGCAGTGTTAATGTTGTTGTAATTTATTTTAAAAGGTTTTTTGGGGCTTTACTGTATTTTGTGTTTTCAATTGGGCAAGGTTAATTGATGGCCTTCAGCCCTGGAAACATATTCTGAGAGTTTCCTTCAAGTCCAAACATTATTTCCTTCTGCTCTAGAAAGGTTATTGTAATTTCCTCTGAAAGATTTGACAAGTTATTGTGGGCATTCCGCCGTTGGTGTTCCAAAAGGGAATTTGTAAACTTAATCTATTGTTTTACCGATTATTGCAATATACATATTTCCTTAATTTTCAAAATTTAACATTGCGGCCTTCAGCCGTCTTATTGCGTCAGTTTATCTCTTTCTGTGCACCTTGTGGGCCATCAGCCCGTTTAGCTTCTTAAAACATTATGGCCTTATGCCTTCACTAATCATCGTAGTATATTTGGAATTTTGAAGATTTAATCCGGCGGACTTCAACCGCTCTGCATGCTGATCTCATATATGTATACGATTTCTCTTATTCGTAAATTTAACTGTGTGTCATGTCTTTCTAAAATTTAACTTATTCTAAACCATCTGTTTGGAGACCTTCAGATGCGAAGCAAATTTAATTCTTTCGAAAGTGTATTTGTGAACTAAATGATACTAAATTACAATTGTGAAATGAATCCAACTGCAACTCCCTTGGCCCTTTCCACAACCCTAATTACCTGTTAGCCCTGCGTGATTTAGTACGAGTTTCAGTTCCTAATAAATAATAATTAAATATGTTGGCAAATTTCCAAGTCTTATTTCGAGCACAATATTGCCCCTGTACTGTTAAGCATCCTGGTAGGATCGCGATTATTAGATCTGCTGAGTGCTCTGGTCATTATGTGATCTACCCCACCACTTATTGAGCAAGGTACGCAATGAAAAGAAAATATTATGCCCACCCGGAAGGGAGATACCAGACCACACGCAATGTTAGACATTAGGAGAACAGCTATTGTTGGTGTAACTAAAATAAGTCAAATAATAGCAAGAAAATTATATTCATCAAATTTAACAAAATGTGATACAAAAAATATGACATAAGTTCAAGTAGAAATCTCACCTAAAGTTGCCACTGGAAATATTCACTCTGACAACATAAACTAAGCTATGTAGCTGAACATTGTTTCCTATCACCTGTATGCTTTATCCAAATTTACACCTCAGGATGAAGTAACTGTCACGAACAACATGGAGTTGTAACTAGTACTCCAAGCTTACACAGTTCCGAAGTGAAAGCACGCTAGTGATTTCAACATTTACCTTTCGAAGTGTGCAGCAATAGTGGCGGCAGTGGTCAGCTGCAGCGTACAGTGTGTGCTGTATCTGTCAACCTAATAACACTGTTAGAATAGGTCTGAGGTATTCCTGCTGTCTTAAGAGGCGACTAAAACGAGTCTCGCACTTTTCGACCCAATATGTTCTGATGCCCTTTTAGAGTCTGACCTCACAATTCAAAAATTCTATGGGAGTGTGGGCCATCTGGGAAATGCACCAGGTATCTATAGTGCAGTTAGATCTTATGTGCCTCTTACTGTCTTGGCTCTGCGACTCCACCTACGATTGAGCTATTTGGGCAGGGACGCCTTCTGGGGTACTTCATCTTTTTCCATTCTTTGCTGTCCTCTTCTGCCCCCAATACAATACTGGATTTTTCTGCACCCACTATCCAGTACGGTAGCCAGTCTGTTGTGGTGGGGCCATCAGGTATCCTCTTGGTTGTAGCTTCCTGACAACACAGAGATCGCACTACTGATGCCTGAGCTGCAAAATCCCCAGGTATACCAAGGAGTAGATGACCATCTTCTTGGGACATCAGTACTCCTTTCAATGGCCATACCAGCAGGTGGTCTTCACTGTGGCTGGGTGAAATGGGTGGAGAGCCACTGATCGGATTGGGTGGCCTCAGGGCAGATGAAGCACAATGAAGGAGACCAAGTCATCTCTTGCTGGTGAACGAATGGTGCCAACAATCTCTAAGGTAGGCTGCAATGCTGACAGGTATGACCCTAAATCGTTAGCCTCCCTAGCTACACCATGGAAGGAACATAGGACTATGCAGAAAGCCTTATTTGCCAAGATATGTAGTCTGCAGCAGAACAGATAAGGGCTTCTTTCTGACTAAACCTGGAGGACAAGTTTGGGGAAGTGGCTATGCTGTCGAAAATGAGAAAAGGGGCAGTCCTCATTCAGACAGCATCCCCAGCCCATTCCCACATGTTGCTTGTCTGTGAAAAATCTGCGTGATATTTCAATTTCTGTAACCCCCTATAAAACCCTCAGCATCGACCAGGGGATTACTTTCCATCAAGAACTTCTCTTACAACCTGACGACGAGCTACGCGCCAATTTGGAACAGTGGGGTGTTTACTGCATCTGGTGCCTCTATAGGGGACCAAAGGATTAGAGAATTATCACTGGTGTCTTCATTTTGGCCTTTGAGGTGGATACATTGCCTGAAAAGGTCAAGGTGATGGTCTACTAATGCGATGTAAAACTGTGCACCCCTCCCCCTATTGTGGTACTTTAAGTGTTGGAAATTTGGACACATGTCTTTCCAATGCAATTCCAGCACCGCATGTAGAGACTGTTGACGTTCACAGCATCTGACTTTTCTATGTGAACCTCCTTGGATCTGTGTCAACATGTGGAGTGCACCATTCCCCTTACTCACTGGGTTGCATGGTACTCCAAAAGGAGCGGAAAATTATGGAGTAAAAGACCTTGGACTAGCTGACTTACGAACAGGCTAAACAGAAATATAAACACTGGCACCCCATTCGCTTGACATCTTCCTATACAGCAGTTACATAAACGTCACCCTCAATTGTGATGGTAGTTCCGATATCTCTGCCTCATACAGTGGGCACTCAGGGCTGCCTGAATAAATTGGGGGCACACCTTCTTCCGTTGCTCCCAAAGCACCTACTTTGGGAGCATTACTCCCCTCCCCCCTTCCTACGCCAGAGACATTGGTCGCCTCACCCCAGATAGAGAAGCAACAGCGTCCCCTTGCTACTCTTCCACAGAAGGCGTCCCTTACGACACTTCTTCCAAGGTCTCCATCAATGCCACAGTGGGCAATCGCCAGTGGCTGAAGGAGTCAGAAGCTGCTGGAGGAAGGGCTTCACAGTTTTCCCCCATACCTGAAGATACTTCAGTGAAGTTCTCCCAGCAAGCCCCTAAACAGAGAGCAAGCAGCAAAGAAGAAGTCTGCTAAGGAAAAGGAAACCCTGGTGGCCCCAACACCATCACCCTCTACCAGTTCTGCATGTGAAGATGTGGTGGACATTTTAGTATATCCTGAAGATCTGGCTCTCGCTGACCCCTCAGCCACAGTGGAAATGGATACAAATACTCAGCTGGTGGCAGCAGGTAATCCTGGGGCATAATCAGCGTCCTTGGTTCCTTCATGCCTTCCCCAACGAGAGAAACCGTCATCCTTCAGCGGAATTGCGGCGATATTTCCTCCCATCTGGTTGAACTATGGCAACTCCGAAACATTACAATCTCTTTTTGAGTTGCCCTTCAGGAAACCTGATTTCCTACAGTGCAGACCCCTGCCCTTCATGTCTGTTGGGGGTACTAAAAAAACTGTACTGAATGTGACAGACTCTCAGTTGGAGTCTGTATCTATGTCACCACCTCTGTCTGTAGCGAAGCTGTGCCTTTCCAAACACTTTTAGAAGCTGTGGCTGTCAGGGGGAGGATAGCACAGAATGTTACCACCTGTAACATCTACCTTCCTCCAGATGATAATATGCCGCACAACATATTGGCTGCACTTTTTTCCCAATTCCCCCAAAATGTTCTACTTTTATATGATTTTAATGTCCATAACCCGATGTGGTGTGGAACCAAGATTAGTAGCCACGATAAAGATGTCGAAGATATACTAACTGAAGCCAATCTTTGGCTTTTAAATACAGGTGCCAACAGCCATTTCAGTGTGGCACATGGCAGATACTCGGTCACTGATCTCTCTGTTTGCAATCCTGGCCTTCTCCTGCATATCCACTGGAGAACTCATGCAACTTGTGTGGTAGTGACCACTTTCTACTCTACCTATCCCTCCCCCCTCCCAGCATCACTCATCTGGACAGTAACCCAGATGGGCTCTTATCAAGGATGACTGGGATGCTTTCAGGTCCGCTACCACCGTTAAAAATTTCCATTGCATGGCAACATCGATGGCTTGTTCCAGACCATCACTGCTACCATTGTCGCTGCAGCTGAATTGGCAATCCCTTGTTCCTCAGGATGTCCGGCAGAAGTCTGCGCCGTGGTGGTCGCCAGAAATCTCTGCAGCCATTAGAGAAAGTAGGTGGATCCTCCAACATCATATACACCACCCATCCCTGAAGCAATTCATTGCTTTTAAACAGCTCTGTGCCCGGGTCTGTCAACTCATCACACAATGCAAGAGTATTAGGAACGATAGGTCTCCACCACTGGATAATAAACCTCTTCTTCCCATGTTTGGACCAAGCTCATGTGCCTTTATGGCTATTATCCCCTGCCAGTGTACCTGGAATTTCCACACATGAAACTATATTGCCGATCCAGAGGTAATCACAGAGCATCTTGCTGAGCATTGTGCTTGCACCTCTGTATCTAAGAATTGCTATTCCACCTTTCATTTCCTAAAACAGTGGTGGGAACGACAACACCTATACCTCCCTTTGTTGAGTGGAAATTTCTCAGTGCTCTTGCTGGTTGTCCTAACACATCCCCTGGACCAGACTGAATCAATTCCCAGATGATTAAACGTCTGTCAGCGGATTACCAGCGCCACTTCCTGGCCATCTTCGACTGTGTCTGGAGTGATGAATTCCTGTCGCAATGGTGGGAAAGTACATTGTTCCAATGCTAAGGCCTGGACAGAACCCGCTAGATGTGGATAGCTATGGTCTTATCAGCCTCACCAACGTGCTGTGCAAGCTGCTCGAACAGATGGTGAGCCAGCAGTTTTGTTCGCTCCTTGAGTCTCAGGGCCTCTGGCTCCATTCCAGGGCGGTTCTCGCAAAGGGCGCTCCACGAATGACTTTTTAGTTTATCTGGAGACTCCCATCCGATCGGCCTTTTCCTGACGACAGCAACTTATTTCCGTCATTTTTTACCTGACGAAGGCCTATGATGCCACTTGGCAAAACCACATCCTCGCTACTTTGCACGCTACTTTTCCGATTTTTAAAAGGAAATTTATATCGCTCCGCACTTTAAGAGTTCTAGTCAGAGCTTCCCACACTTCACCCCATTTGCAACAGAATGGAGGCTCTATCCTGAACGTTGCATTATTTTTAATTGCCATTAATGGTCTCGCACCAGCAGCGTGGACCTCAGTATCTCCCCTCCTACATGCTGACGATTTTTGTATTTTCCTCTGATCCTGTTCTATGGTGTGGCTGAACGTTGACTGCAGGGAACCATACAAAAGGCACAGTCATGGGCCCTCACTCACCAAGACTTGCGTCATTCACTTCTGTCATCGTCGTACTGTCCACCTCCCCCCCCCCCCCTCTGGAACTTTACCTCTATGACCAACTACTTAATCTAGTGAAGACTTACTGGTTTTTTGGACTTGTCTTCTACGTCCCCTTAACTTTTCCCCATCATCTTAAGTATATTACACAATGCCTAAGCCACACCAACTGGGTTGCTGATCGTCCAAAACTGCAGCAGCTGTAGAAAGCCATTGTGCTGTACTGTTTTAGCTATGGGAGCCTGGTTTATGATTCAGCTTTGCCCTCAGTTTTGTGTCTGCTAGACCCGATACACCACTGTGGAGTTCGGCTTGCAACAAGAGCTTTCTGAGGCAGCACAGTGAACAGCCTCCTCGTAGATGCTGATGTTCCTCCATTGCAGATTCAGTGACAGCAACTGCTAGCGAATTATACCGCCAACATTCATACTTCGCCTCACCATCCAAATTACCTACTCTTTTTGCCTAACATAGCGATCCATCTCTCACAACAGTGGCCCAGATCAGGGACTCTGATTGCAGTTTGTGACTGGTCGTTCTTACTGCACTCGACGCTTTCTCTCTACCATCATTCTTTTTTGTCTCTTCACATATGCCTCCACGGTCCATGCCTTGGCCACAGCTTTGTCTAGACCTATTACAGGGTCAAAAAGGCTCAGTTCCACCTGAGGCCCTCCATTGGCATTTTAACTCTATCCTCAGCGAGTTCCAGAGGTCTGAGATAGTCTACACACATGGCTTGATGGTCGATGGGCACATCGGCTTCTCTTATGCTCAAACTGGCAATATGGAACCGTACTCCTTGCTGGATGGCTGCAGTGTTTTCATTGCAGAGTTGATAGCCATCTCTCGAGCTCTTCAACATTTCCACTCCTGTGCAAAATGGTTTAAATGGCTCTAAGCACTATGGGACTTACCATCTGAGGTCATCAGTCCCCTATACTTAGAAATACTTAAACGTAAATAAACTAAGGACATCACACACATCCAGGCCCTAAGTAGGATTCAAACCTGCGACTGTAGCAGCAGCGCGGTTCTGGGCTGAAGCGCCTAGAACCGATCGGCCACAGCGGCCGGATCTCCAGTACAGATGAGTCCTTTGTCATCTATAGTGACTCATTATGCAGCCTACAAGCTCTAGAACAAAGCTTCCCTCTCCATCCTTTAGTAATGACTGTGCAGGAGTCACTTTATGCCCTTGGAAACAGTGTATGTTTAGTGTCCTTTATTTGCACCCTAGGATATATTGGGAACCTGAATGTTGGGCACCATTTAACAGGAAAATGCATGTTGGGAACTACTAAGGAGACGCAGGAAGACATGCAAATAGCTGGTTGAATATACCGGAATGGAACACATAACTACGACTGTAATGGAAATAAAATAGAGGTAGAGGTGTTACGTAACCAGCCGAATATATTAAAGATGGCCCAAGAGATTCCTGTCTGGGTTGTAAGACAGAAGGAATGACGAAGACGTATTGGAAGGTGCCAGATCACTTACTAAGTGGTAAAGGACTACGTGAAGACATATAGTCCTTTACCAAACAGTGGATATAAGATGTCTGACACATATACAGTGTTTTGGTTATCCTAACGATGTTTGTAAGGATCCACGGCTGGAATTATGTTAACTTCTCTTCATTTGAGGGTTTGACACACCCAATGTATGAAAGCATGGGGGTGTATTTGATTTCAGTACATGGAATTGTATTAACGTCCGCAAATGCAATAAAATATAGTGGGCTGCATTCTACCACTTTGTTGTCTACTGAGTGATTATCAGGAAAAAAAATGCTGACAAAATACTTGAGAATGAGACTTAAGATACCGAACCTGTTAACACCAGTAAAGTTATCCTAACAGTATCTGTGAAAATCTCATTCGTTACTCTCCTGATACATAAACAGTGTTTTTACGGAGTGAGCAATGGAAAAACAGATTTAAATACAATAGCTTAGTTACCCTGTATAACATGTTACTTGCAGAAGATCTGTAACTTTCTATATTTTGCGCTATTACCTTGTCTGTTCAGCCACTGCAAGAAGAACTCGCCATATTCTCCTACGAGATAGTAAAGCCACCTTAAGATACGCCTCTTTTCCACAGCGTAGAACATGACAACATCGCCAAGTATACCAATATTCTGAAAATTTCGTGATGCACTGTGTGAAAAGTGCTGATTGATTTTCTGTGTTGCGCGGAAACAAACACATTGAACAAAGGAACAAATTACAACAGCATGCGTGCAGGAAATCAGCCAGTTGAACTAAATGAGTCATAGAAAAAATATTGATACCAACCAAAACTGATCCACAGGTATTTTTTCAGATGTTTTGAAATCTGTTACAGAGTGTGGGACTACAAATGTTGCATAAATGAGGCCAATAATGTTACCTCTTAAATTTCTTTTTCGTAAGATACTACAGTACACTTTCTTAATTACCAGACTGGTCACACTAGCTCACCAATCACCCTTCTCGATGTCGTTCAATCTATGTATTCTTCTGAATCTAATCCCATTACAACACATTTTGTTACGAACCCTTCCCATAACGCCACATGCATTGACGAGGGAATGGGCGTCCATGCAAGAGCGGAAACTAAGGATGTGTCGAGAAGTTATTGATGAGAATGAAATAAGTTGACAAATTCGGTACCTTTTAATCAGTAACAAACAGAAGCTCTATGCATAATTGGCATATCAATTATTTCGAAGTGTCTAAAGATTCAACAGTGAATTAAAGCACCTAAATAATCACAGAAACGGAAGAAACCTTGTAATGGTAATTCTCTACACATAGAGGTACCGAAAGCTGTTGTCATTTTGAAAAGAATTAATAAACTGTTCAATATGGCGGCGGCGATTAAAAAGAGTCAAGTTTAAACGAAGCGTCTTCTTGGTCTTGAGACGTGCACGAACACAGAAAAGCCCGCACTTCCAACGGCCGGAGCCTTGCCAAGTTAGGACACCTCTGGATCTAAAAGGAAGCGGCGATTCTATGGCGCAGCAGGCGACAGCTAGCCGTTGGACCATCCAGCAATCTGGCACCAAAACTACGTTTTTCAGCAGCAGGCTCACTAGTGTGAGGTGTCGGCCAGTTAACAAATCGCCGTTCCCATTCGGCAACATCTTCTTGGAAGGTCCTGCAGCTGCCGTCTCACCCGCGAGAACCTCCTGCCACGCTACAGTAAAGTTTAATGGCTCGTTACTTCGAGCGCAGTCTAGTAACGATGCCCTGATTCGATCGTCGCTCGATCGTTTCGCGACCGCGAGTATCTCGTGATACTACGGAAGAGCAGCAGCGCCAGCCATGCAGCAAGGTTCACCGAAGTCTGCAACCCCCTCTGTGCTGCCGAAACCAACTTCGCAGGGTTCCCAGTTAAATTTGTGCAGTTACAGGTGAATGTTATTTCTATACGTCGTACTGTAAATGCGACTACGTCAGTGGGGGCTGCCCGCGATTAAATGTAGGTTGTTCTATACTAAATTCAGAATACATCTCTTCGTGCGGGTTCCTAAATCTTTTATTTGTGTTGCGATTCCTACCAACTGTTCCCCGGTATCGATTCAAATTAGGGGCTGCCAGCAAGTAGTGTCATAGTCCATGCCTTCCAATGATCTTATACTGGGTGGAATAATAATAGTTGATCTCGATCGCCTATCAATATTTATTTAGCCAGCTAACTTGGGCAGCCTCGTTTCATTGAAGCCATCTGAGACACGAAATCTGTGGCAGTCAGTTTAGGTCTGGTAATGTACCATCATACTCAGAACCTCTCTGGTACTCGTCATAAAGCGACGACTATGCATCATATGAAAAAATCATGAAAGAAGATTCATTTTTCGTTCCACTCAATAACGTAATTGTTGTTAATCTTACAAACACACATCGACAGTGGAATTTGAAGAGTTTCCAAATGAAAAGAACATCTCGCTTGAAGCCTATGCGAAATTTGAAAATTTGGTGCGAATAATTTACAAACGATGGATCTCGGAACGATAAATACAACGCAATTGATGCCTGGACATATGATCGCTTTTTAGAAGCCCGGAGTTTTAACTGGAGTCACTACAAGAAACTCACAGCAATGGATACTTGCTCCAACAAGACCATTTCCTAATATGGAATTCGAAGCAAAGCTTCGGAAACATGGATGAGAGAGTTCACACAAAAGCATACAATTCGTCCGAGGAAAATTACGCAGTTTTTGTCCAAAAGAGAGACTGCCACTATTGAGGAAACCCGTGCTGCGGCAGAGAAGTACAGAGTCCAGACTAGACGCTTATCCTCAATTAGGGAAGCATTTTGTTATCAGCATCGATCAGGCAAGCTAGTCGAGAACTTTCATTCGTCAGTATCAGTCGAAATATTCTTTAAAACGTCAGGTGTAATGAAATATTAACATTCGTAAGTTCTCTTTCCAGGTTACCAGTACCAATCCACCTATAACCGAACCCTGGAACACTGAGAGGCAAACGTAGTACTCCTGAAACGACAGGATATGAACAAAATAACCCACTCGAATAGAGCGCAATATACTCTAAGACTTTCTAGAAAATTTTTGCCAACGATCTACGTATGCCAACAAGAGAATACTGGCTCTTTTGGACAGAGGAATCTAATGACAGTGGAGGAGTATATGATAAAACATAAGAATATCGTAAGTCCTTCATCAAAATCTGGAATACTTACAACAGCCTTAGACAACAGTTTTTGACATTACGTATTGAAGCTCTACGTGCAGGATAACTGTTTGAATTGAATCGTCTGGACGGCAAACAAATCCGCCATTATACGATGAGAATTTCTAAGACAAGAAGCGACTGCCATCGTGCAGCATTGAAGTTACTCCTTCCAAATACACTACGCAAGTTGCGACCCTGCAAAGTCTGTTTTAAATCGTCATAAAAAAATAAATCACATCCAGAGGAAAACGTCAAAAACACATTCCATTGAACATCATCAGCTATCCACGACAATGTTTGGCGAAATGATGCGTTATGCCTGGCTGTCAGTCTGTACGACGGGAAAGAATTTTTTATTAACCTAAAGCAGGTTTGTTTTTCTACAGAAACTTCAAAACAACCATATAATTATGATAATGCGGCGTTTATAACGTGCGCAATATGCCGAGAAAATTATTGCTTCTACTGTGTTTATAACGAATATCATTACTCCAGCACTTGTAAATCAACTGCAAACTAATAAATCTATATTTATATACAAAGTTCCCCTGTACGCCTTACGATACCTAAGCAGAAATTTATTTTCAACCCCAAATTTTCCTTTTCATGCCTTTTACGCAAATATGATTAAATATGATATACTGAACATTATTTTGGTATATTTGCAGTTTAAGAAACGTAAAACCTGAAAGCAAAATGTGATTTTTCGGAGAAGGACACGATCCTACCACCGTACGATTACCGTTCTGTATTCTTGCGACTACGCTAACCTGCATACCTAATGTCTCGTCCGATCCTCACCAAAAACGCTGTCATTTGCTAAACGCTTGGCCATCAGGAGCACCCTTTGCTGTCACTTTCAGTTCTGGCCAAGCCAGAAGTTTATGCCATAAACGTTTTTACACTGTATACATTGACGAAATCTCTGATGACATAGGCGTCGTTCCCTTGCCTACCGTGGTCTTCCCTTCGGTTTGTTTCCTCTGACGTCGGGTTCGACCACCTGCCTGGTGGTCAGTCAGCCCTTCGCGACGCATTACAACGCTTGTCTCCTCTCTTTAATCAGCAACTCAACGTTCAGCGACTTGTACAATTTCTGCAGTTCGAGGTTGTTCCTCTACCTACAGTTGTCTCCATTCTTCACTGGACCAGTCTCTCTCAGAATGGAATTCTGAAACGTCAGGAATTTTCTTTCTGTCTTTTGGGCCAGGGTCCACTTCTCTGCTTCGTATGGGACCACGGGTTGTATTACAATCCAGCAGATCCTAATTCCTGTAGATCCTAATGCTTGTAGATCTTAATCTTCAGAGTTCTCGACAGAAGCCGGGACTTCAGATGCTGTCCGAGTCCAAACCTTGACGTGATTTCTGCTTGAATTCTTGCTATTACTTCCTGGTCTGTCTCACTCCTTTCGCTGACTAGGAAAACACAGCAAGTGCCATAACCTTATTTTCCAGAACCTTCGCGCAGTGGAAGATAAAGCAAAATAAGCCAAAACGTACTTAGCTTATCTTTATATACCTGACCTTTTCTTTAAAAGCGATGGTCGAAGTTTTCGAAGCATTTTACGGGTACTTTATTGGCCTTTTACTACGCGATAGTCTCAGACCAAATGGTGGTACAGTGGTCAGAACTTTGGCTTTTTTTAAAAATTTCCGTCACATGTTCGAAACCCGATGATGACTTATTTTGGTTTTTCGTTTATGTGTCCATGTCTATAGAAGATTGATAGACGAATGTTTTCCAGTGTATATTCACATACCATCTGTTTGTTTTGTGTTGTTTAGGGGGCAAAAACCGATAAGGTCATAAGCGCCCATGTCACAACCTTAGAACAATAATACGAAAAGGAAATTAAGCCCAATCCATGGAAGGAAAGTGGGCTCTGAAGAAGAATTTCTTCTTGGAGAAAAATCCACAAAATACGCTGTACAGACAGTGGAGGTCCAGAACTAAAGATTAAAACTCACGCATTGTTCGCCAAAAAGGCCGATAACTCAGACGGCAAACATATACTAGAACACAAGAGGTTAAAGAAAGGGCATTCGGTCAGGAAATGTCGAACTGTCAAAAGCTGACGACAATGAGCACATAATGGCGGGGTATTATAACCTAACAAACGACAATGGCTAAAAAGACAGTGACCAATGCGCAACCTAACTAAAATGATTTCTTTCTGACGAGATGGCCCAGAGGAGGTCATCAAAGCCGTTAGGAGAGGTTCAATTTCCCAGAGCCTTTTCCCGTGAAAAGAAGAAACGTGGTGATACCAAAGGGACACCACTTGCCGACAGAATATAAGACGGTAATCATGCGAAGAAATGGAAGGGCTACCGGGTCGAGGTAGGAGCAATACAGCCTTGGCAGCAGCGTCAGCAGCCTCGTTTTCCGTCAGACCGACGTGACCAGGAACCAACATAAACATCACAGTGGATCCACCAGGAGTGAGCAAGTAGAAGCTTTCTTGGACCCATTGTACTAAGGGGTGGACAGTGTACAGCAGTGTTTTTGCTCAATGTCTGAGCAGTAAAAGAAAATGCACACGGAATTAGTGGATTTCCATGCAGTCTTGAAGAAGTAGTGTTGTCCGTCCAACGGAAAGACAGTGCTGACTCTTGACATGCTGACAGGTAATGGGCCACAACAGAGCAAACCCACAGCAGAGTCAGTCGAAGTTTTGAAGAAAATTGGTAGGTTGGTCATCACAGAGCAGACCCACTGTAGTCCTTGTAGAAATAATGGTATTGGTGAGTCATCAAAGGTGTAGACCCACTATAGTCCTTGTAGAGATGGCTAGCACCCAACTGTTGCGACTGTGCAGGTGCACAATCACTATCAAAGAGTCTTGCAGAGAATATAGCAAGTCCATAAACCACCACTTGTCCACTCACAAAGAATTTGTTTGCAATGTCCTTAGAACCAGCAATGCTGTTAACCAGTCCCTTGCTGAATTATCAACACACGTGCAAACACTATGAGTCCCTTCTTCTCACATATTGTCCATACATTATGACCAACAGAAACGTGTGCAGTGAAATGTAACTTACAAGTTACTTAATTTTATGAACTGGTGTCAATTACAATTTTATAACATAAGAATACAATAACAAAGACACAAAATACATTATTAAATAACATAACAATACAGATAAATTTGTAGTAGTACAGGCTTTACAAAAGAATAGAAAAAAACCAGATACATCTGTGTTACAGGAATTATGACATAAGTGAATATATAAAATAATGAGAATAGTTTTCGAAACATTAATTTCACACATGAGCAGTAAAACAGAACAGAATAAATAAAGTTTAAACATCTTTACAAAGTAAATAACATATTATTAATGCAAATTATATTTAAGGATAACAGTATTCCTCATCATAGTGAATGTAGCTTAGTACTAGAAAAATTCTGTAACATAAATCTTAGTAGCTAAACATATAAAGACAGAAAAAATACAAGTACACAAGAATGCACAGACACATAGCAGAATAACACAGGAGGAAAGGACTGGTTTTTTTTCCAGTGTAACATTTGGTACTGCAGTCCAACCCAAAACTTCATTCCATAGATCTTTCGCCTTATTTCAACATTTGTTTCCACCAAAAAATTCCATCCAAGCATGCTTTCTGTATTTATATGATCACATATTTCTTACCTTATTATTTATTTTCCAGTATCTTACTTCATCATTTATTTCCAAGAAAATCCTACCTATACCTGCTTTCTGTACATTTTTTGTATAACCTCTCAGTGCATTCCTTCCAATTCATCGCAACTCCTTCTTTTATGTAGGCTACCCCCTGTTAAGCTAACTTAAATCTACTGAGCTCAGATGCTAAACTAAGGGACGACGCAATGCAGCAGCACAAAACAATTAACACAAACACCAATGCCAAAAAAATGCAAATTGGCAAAAAAAGCAGCAATATAGGACTTAGAAAAGCAAATGCCACATTACAACTAATATGAAGCAATGAAGAGCAACAAGAAAAATAAATCAGTAGTAAAATTAGCTTAACAGAGTAAAACAAAGTGAAATTTGGTAGCACTATGCCTGGCAAACAGCAGCAGCAAATGAAATAACTTATATATCAACATGACAAAGTTCAAGCAGAAAAAATATTACAGTAAAGACAACAAGGCAGAAAAGGGAAATGTCTATTCACATATTAATATCTATGTCATTAAAGCAGTGCACCACATAACTAACTCTACAGAAGATATTACCAAGTAGTTGAAAAGAAAATTAAGTATGCAGTAACTGTTATTAATCCCTTCTTATTGTTCTTTCCTTTACAAGTGACCCTTTTTCGAAGAATGTGGATCATAAAATGATTATTTAATAGATCTGTTGACAGAAAGTGTCCACATTAGCAAATGCATGTAATTTTATTTTATAAAACCAATGCTGCAACACAGCTGGAAACCAGATATCAAATGAAATAAACAACTATGAAAGGCAAAGCATAAAAATATCATTCAAGAGTCATGTGACATTTCATAATTTAGTACAACTTCTCTCAACTCTCCTAGCAAGACGCTTGTCATAATCAGGTGTGCAGATGTAAGTATCTTTCCAAGTAATGAGCGTGTCGTATTTGCGATGCTTTCTAAAAAGGAATGTCAATAGCGAGGATAATGGTCTCTTTTTTTCTGTGCCTCTGAAAGGCACACACTAATGGCTTGTTTCCAGGTGGCTGTCGCGCAGGTGGGTGTCCACGACGCATTACGTGCAGGTGGTCACTTAACGTTCTTACCGAAATATTTACGACACCAGTGTCCGCTACAGTGACAGTCTCATATAAAAATATTTTCAGAGGTTGAGAATTTGCATTACAACTGTGTAGAAAATAAAATCCTATAAATGTAACAGTGTCCAAAAACTTTTCGTCGGCATTGTAATACATTCACACATTTACATACATTTCATAACTCCTAAAGTACGATTCTTGGTTTCCAACAACCTTTTCCACAAACCAGAGTCCCTAACAACTACTCATTATTCCTTACCTTATTCGTCGACACTTCTTCAATATTTCATCATAACAGATACATAGCATAATCAAATAACTCATATGGCATCAGCTTATTGATCATAAACATACCGCAACTGCATAATACATATCGTCATCATAACATCATAAAACCTCAGCCAAATCTCAAAATCATAGTAGCTTTCTGCAATAACTTCAAAACCTAAAAAATATTCTCTGCTCATTTCAGTAGTGCCATCTACCTCAAACGTACTTTAAAAATCATGATCCCATACGTAATACATCATTCAAAGCTGTCATAGTACAGGGTGATTCAAAAAGAATACCACAACTTTAAAAATGTGTATTTAATGAAAGAAACATAATATAACCTTCTGTTATACATCATTACAAAGAGTATTTAAAAAGGTTTTTTTTTCACTCAAAAACAAGTACAGAGATGTTCAATATGGCCCCCTCCAACAATCGAGCAATATCAACCCGATACTCCAACTCGTTCCACACTCTCTGTAGCATATCAGGCGTAACAGTTTGGATAGCTGCTGTTAATTCTCGTTTCACATAATCAATGCTGGCTGGGAGAGGTGGCCGAAACACCATATCCTTAACCTTCTCCCATAAGAAAAAATCGCAGGGGGTAAGATCAGGGCTTCTTGGAGGCCAGTGATGAAGTGCTCTGTCACGGGCTGCCTGGCGGCCGATCCATCGCCTCGGATAGTTGACGTTCTCTGTAAACTGTTTATACCAACGTTTAATACACCACCTATCAGGAGGTTTAACACCATACTTCGTTCGAAATGCATTCTGAACAACTGTCGTCGATTCACTTCTGCCGTACTCAATAACACAAAAAGCTTTCTGTTGAGCAGTCGCCATCTTAGCATCAACTGACGCTGACGCCTAGTCAACAGCGCCACAAGCGTACAAATGTACAACTAAATGAAACTTTATAGCTGCCTTAATTCGCCGACTGGTAGTGCTTAGCTCTGCCTTTTGTCGTTGCAGAGTTTTAAATTCCTAAAGTTGTGGTATTCTTTTTGAATCACCCTGTATAACAATGGTTCCGAAAAAATATGAATTGTTCACAAAGTACACACAAAATACAATTTCATAAGTGTGAAGTTATCCAACTGTGTAATTACGTAAACATCTGTCACTGATGTAGTGAAATAAATATTTGTGTCTCTCAGTTAAATGATCAGATAGCTGTGTAATTCTGTGTTAGAGAAATATGGTTCCAATGTGTAAAGTTGTATAAGCAAATACCATATTAGCTAGGGCTCCTTGTGCCCTCCAAACATATGGTACACAAAGTAAGCGTATACCCACTGAGGATTAATGTAATTATATCATCAGGTGTTACATATTACAGCAATGGAATGAAATGTATCACGGAAAACCTTTGTATCATTGTACTTCAAATAACTTTAAAAATAAATGTTTTAAGTACAAAATTAATCACTCAAATACGTGTCCTGTAGCGCTAAATGTGCGTCTTGCTGTAAGATAATTCTGTGGAAGTGTCGTAGTTATCGTCCTCCGAAAGCTAAGTTCTGCAGAAGTCAATGTACTTACCTCATGATAAACAAAAGTGAAATGCTTTGCGTATAGATATCGTAGTTATTACGTACCTTATCGTGATCAAGAAAGTACTATAATGTAACGTATTGTTGTGCTACAGAAAAGGTTGTTTCATTGTAGCTATACCACAAAAGTTACTACTAAAACATGTTGTACTTTCCAGAAGAATTCAGAAAAACTGTGCAGATATAAAACAGAAACACCGCAAAAGCAACAGTGTAAATTGTCAGTCATTAGTAGCGTCGTGATATAATCGTGTCGCTGTCACATATACTAACCACTGTGTCATCTGGTATCTCACAGAAAGTGCTTTAAATCCAGAATGTATTTTCAAGTAAACCAAAATGTTGCATTAAAATCTCATTAACAGTATATGTTCTAAGTATGTAAGCCTTATAGTCGTTACGTAATCGTGCAACTAACACGCAAGAATGTATAAATACAACACTGTGTCGTCTGTTCACTATAATACTGCATTCGTAATTTCTGTTTAAAAATGTTCCCTATGTTCTACACTGGATATTTAACTTTAAACATTGTTGCATGTTAACAATTTCTTAAGCCTGACAAAGCATACTAGAAATGTGAAGTGAAATGTTTTATGGCAAAGACAAAGTTAAAAAGCAGATTATCTTTCAATAAATGGTTTTACATGTGAAATGTAGTACAATCCTTTACTCTTCCTAGTGCTCAGAGTTAACTTGAACGCAATTATCATGCGGTATACGTCGGCAAAGAATACTGGAATTTTTCTCAAGGTTGGCGCCTATGTTATTTTTCGCTGAGCCAGCCGGCGCACGCGGCTGCCTGCGGTGCGAGTCATTGTCTGCCTCTTTGTTGGCGCGCGTCGTTATTGGGATTAGGAGGCATAACTTCTACAAATTCACCTTGACGAGAAGGCCCTGCCCCGTTTGAAGCTCGCCAGTTCTGATGGAATTCAGGTCTGTCGTTTTGTCGGTAGTTCACATTGTTTCTTGTTTGTCGGTCATGTGGTGGAGAATTTCTCCCTGAATCGTAACTCTGCGCTGGACCGTTGCGTCTGAAGTTATTCTTTCTCCCGTGATAATGATAGTTCTGGTTACCATAGTGTCTGTTTCTATGGTTGTCTCTGTGATAGTCATCACTATGGAAATGCGATCTTTCTCTGTAATTATTTTTACTCTGCCAACGGTTATCATAGGGGGGGGTGTCTGTTTTGGTTACGATTCGTTTTGTGAGACTAGCCTTGTCGTGTCCAGTTATTATATCTTTCATCTCGGAATTGTGACGGATGTGACCTGTAATTGTTGTGATCCTGTTTTCGCGCTCCGCGATTGTCAGTGTCAATTTCTATTTCTTGTAACAGTCCCTGAAAAGTTTCAATGTCGTCTTTGCAACGTCCTTCTAAAATAATATGTCGTAAATGTTCAGGTAATTTGATTAAGCAAATGCGGATGAGTTCTGAAGGGCTGTATGGGTTTGACAGGTACTGATTCTTGTGCAACATGTCTTCAAAATATTTCACAAGACTGGAAAATTCAGATTGTTCGAAAAGTTTCATCATTATGATGCCATGTTTTACTCGGTCTTGTGTGGCTTGAGACCAATATGCTGAGAGGCAGGCATGGTAAAATTCTCCTTCACTGTGGCAATCGTGAATGACCGATCGCATTCTTACAGCTGGTTCATTCTCCAAGTAGCCACATATAAATTCTAATCTGTGCTCTAATGACCAGTTGGGGGGGAAACAATGAGAGAATTGATGAAACCACGCTTGTGGATGAATGTCGTTGCCAGAATTCTTAAATGTTTCGAATTTACGTGTAGTAATGAACAGCTTATAGTCAAAATCATCATGTCGGCGAGTCGCATGTCGGTCATTGTTACGTCGTTTCGGCGGTTCCATCTCAAAATTCGGTGTACCTTGCCAATTTCTTTCATAATCTCCGAAGTGCCCTCTGTTATTATTTTGTGGCAGCACCGTATTTCTATGTCCCTCTTCCCGTATTGGAGCGGGAGTGTCCTCTGACATACGTAATTATTGTATTACCTGTGTCAGCTGATCTTGTACTTCCCGGATTTCTCTTTGGTGTTGCGTATTAATTTGATTCAGATTTTGTTTCAATTTCCTAATTTGTTCGCAATCTTCTGTGTCATTCAAGACTACCGGTTTTGTGTCATTCAGATGATCATTTACCATCGTAGATAAATTATTTAGCTGATCCGAAAGTTCAACTACTTTCTATGATAATGAACTAATTTCCTCCATGTGTCTTTCTGAACCAATTTTCAGAGTATCTACTGTGTCGTTTAAGTTTTCTTAAGTTTTTGCAAGTTGCGTAATCGAATCGGTAGATGCAACTGAGTCAATTTTAGCTTGCAAGGTCTCATGATTTTCATGAACAATAGTTTGCAGTTCTTTTATGTCTGCTTCGTGATTCTGTCATGCATTTTCATGCCGCGAAAAAATAGGTTGGAAATGCTCACAAATTTGTGTTTTTACGTTATTACAGACTTTTTGACATTTCGATTCGATTTTATGTAATTCAGTAGTTAAGTCTTCACGTGTTTGTTCAAGCGTATGTTCCACTGAGTCTAACTTTTGAAGCTTTTGTTCCATTGCGTCTAACTTTTGCTGTGTTTGTCTCTGATTTTGTTCCATTATGTCTAACTTTTGAAGCTTTTGCTGTGTTTGTCTCTGATTTTGTTCCATTGTGTCTAGCTTTTGAAGCTTTTGCTGTGTTTTTCTCTGAATTTGTTCCATTGTGTCTAACGTTTGAAGATTTTGTTCCATTGTGTCTAACTTTTGAAGCTTTTGTCCCATTTGTTGCATTAACTGTAATAACAATCCACTGGTGTTGAAACATGTTCCTCAGTGCTATTCGGCAATGCATTTGAACCGGCAATATTCGCAGTTCGAAAAACAGAAAATGTGTCTTGACTTATTTGAGAAAACGGTGAGGACGCAAAACCTGAATCTACAGTATTTGCAAGATTGTGCTCTATCATTTCCGATTCCTGAGCCGAGCTGTTGCTGACCGATCGATCGATAATGCTTCCCTGTTCACTACCTGTTTCACTGCCCACACCATTATTTGACGCACACTCCATTTCCCTATGCATAGTTACCAAATTACTACTTTGAATATCTGTTAATTCATTACACAGTGGTGCTGGTAAGCTACGCTCGTCGTCACTATTATTTCTCAGTTTACTTTGGAGCCTAGTGTTACGTTTTTCACACGCCATTATTGTCACAATATTTCACATGATAACACAGAAAACCACAATTTGAAGAGCAAAAATAAGAGAGCACATTAACATAGCACTGAAAATAATATCTAGTTAATTGCAAGTGTAGCTGCGAAATACTTTGTGCAAAACTACATGCATACCACAACTGTTTTACTGTACAACAATGAAAGACTGCAACTACAAAGGAGATTCTCCCTATGATTACGCGCTAGCAATAAACAAAAGCTACACTAACTACACAAACTACAAGAAAAAATCAGAAGATTCCAGTGAGGTATCCTCGGCTAAGGGTCGATATATGAAACGCCCCCTCGAAAAATTATACAAGACTGTGCTTAAACTGAAACACAATATTTTTGTCGCAACGCAATCTGACTTTCAAAAATCCCTACGAAAGAATGGCCCTGACTAACATTAACCTATACGTTTCACAAATCACTTACCTCACAAATATCTTCGTTACTCAAGCTACTGCAATACAGCGAGCACCACTACTGCCAGCTAAATAAAATATTCAAACTACTGAAGGCACTAACTACTGACAGGCATAGTTAGCAAATGAAAGATTTTAATACAGAACAGACAATGTATTTACCTTAATAGTCATAATATATATTTATCAGTTCATGACATCCATTCTTACAAATTACAAATTTCAAAACTCCGCCATCTCTCTCCCCACATCCACCACTGCTGGAGGCTCACCTCCAACTGCGCAACGCTACGCGCTGTTAACAGCCAACTGCCCGACGCTACAATGGCGAGTATTACAACAATGCCAACCAGCCACAGACTGCACACAGGACAGCCAGTGATTTTTCATACAGAGCGCTATGTGGCGTTACCAATAAGAAAACCTTAACAGCCTACTTACAGTTTGCTGAAGGGATGTAAGAAGTATTTGGAAGAGTGTCCTTCTGACCTATCCAGCCTGCCAGTTGTGAAGCAGGTGATATCGCCCCTTGAGACGTAGACTTGGTGGCGTTTTGCGCACCTGGAGAAGAAGGGGACAGGCATGCTACCGGGATACTGAACGATTTAACAAATGCAGTGCTTAAATTGATGTTAAAAGTTTGTGTGGCCATGTCCTTTGTGGAGTATGGCGTAGCAAGAACGGTACTGAAAGTGCCAGATGGTAAAATACAGAGCTTTCGACTAGCCAACAACTTGCGAGCGACAGGGTAAGGTACTGTTTCCTTCTCCTGGATTTCCTGGATGGCCTGCTCATCGAGATGCATGGGACATTCTCAGGATGAGGCTACATGTTGCCAATGCAAGTGAGACAGCGGCGAGAAGGAGGTGGAAAATCACCCTGTGAGGATCCCTACCACAAGTAACACATTTGGCCATGTCTTCACATGACATGCGAGTGTGGTCGTAACGTTGACACTGGTAGCAACGCTTCGAGTTTGGAATGTACAGTGCGACCGTGATGCCTTCATAGACAGCTCTCATCTTTGTTGGAAGCACTACCCGATCAAACACGAGAAAAATGTGCTTGTTGGTACTAAGTTTGCGTCAATGATACCTGATGAACTCCAGTGATACCCTTAGCAGGGAAGGCCTGAATATCTCCCTCAGTCAGACCATCAAGCGACCGAGTGTAAATAACACCACATGAAGGATTCAGCATTCGATGGGCCTTCACACGAATAGGATAGCTGTGGAGGAGCGAGACCGTGAGCAGTTATTGGGCTTGATAATCACAACTGGTCTTCAGAAGCAAAGTGTCATTATATAACCGAGAGCAGGATTTCACAGGACCTACAATTGCAACAACATTTTTCTGAATAACAAACGGAATAAATGCAGCAAAGGACTGCCCTTCTTCAGTATGTGATGCCATGAAGAACTGTAGTGCAGCCGGTAGATTCTTTGAAACTTTATCCTCACTTCGTTTATGTTCAGAAGATGATGCTCAACTGCTTGCGAAAAAATCCCCCATCATTGCCAGCAACCCAGATGACACTCTCCTTCCAACTGCCCCCACCCCCTCTCGGAGGGGGCAGCTCATCTGCGTTGGATGATTTAAATGCTTATTCACACCTTTTGTACACCTCCTGAACCCCTGACAGAGTGAACAATTAGCAATTTTGGAAGGTAATAGCTCAGGCTACAGTCTGGAATCGCGCGACCGCTACAGTCGCAGGTTCGAATCCTGCCTTGGATGTGTGATGTCCTTAGCTTAGTTAGGTTTAAGTAGTTCTAAGTTGTAGGGGACTGATGACCTCAGCTGTTAAGTCCCAAAGTTCTCAGAGCTAATTGAACCACATTTTTGTTCACCCGTGGCTGGTAATTACGCTTTACCTAGTCACCTGTTACGCGTCAAACGTGTGGGCCGTCCTTCATGAGTGCACAGTAAAGAAGAAGAAACATAGAGGAACCTCAAAAGCCGAAGTGGAGGAAGGGTGCGCACAGGAAAGAAGAAGAAACATAAAGGAACCTCAAAAGCCGAAGTGGAGGAAGGGTAGGAGATGGAGAACGAAGAGAGGGATGTGTTCAACATCCAAGGCAAGAGATACATTTTTAATGGTTGCGGCACGTGATTCAAAGTTACATGGTCTTCCGAAATTCGGTACCAGGTATAGGGGATACTCCCCACTCTTCCACAGATGGGCGGTCCGGCTTCTGGGGAATCAAAGGAAACTGATGGTACATCTTTTACAGTCACTACATGCGCCACTGGCACACTTAGGCCCATCTGGTTCTGATCAGCAGTGGCTTGGAGCATGCTTACTCCATCCGGGGGCGCCGAAGGAGGGTGGGAATACGTTGCAGACTCAGGTACGTCTGGCAAGTCCGTGGTACGGAGCTGCGGAACTGGTCCATCCTCATGTGATTCTGAAGAGGCGGCCTCGGTCGTCAGTTCGGAGGGAGTGCTGGACGCTTTCGAATCTTTAATACCAACCGACATGTTATCATCCGGTCTAAACTAAGGGAGAGAGAAGCCTGGCACCAAAATCTTTTCAGTAGAGCGGAGAAGCGAAGATGAATCGTCTGACTCCACACCATCTTGCGTCCATTTACGCTTGTTTTTCACCTACTGTACGGTGAAGTCCCTGCTCGAGGCTAACGGTGGAAATGCTCTGAGACCTTCAAGCAATTGCTTGCCTTGGCCCTCACAAACGTGGTTACGCACAATGGCTTTTTACATTGTTCGTAAGGGGATTTTAAGACCGTGATAGCGCTGTCAATTTGGGCGGAGGTGTCCATTCTCATTACATATAAAACAGGTCCCTTCTTGTCCTGTGTAAACTGTATGTACCCAGTATCCACACACCTACAAATGGGAGGGAATATTCCGCTTGACCACCATGTACACGGTTCGGACACTGTTGTAAACGTGTAAACGATGTTGAGCGGACAACCGTTCTCGCCTTATTTTCCCTACGTTCCCAAACGGAAGCTGGACGGTCTTGAGAAAACTGCCATCAGCTTCGAGCGGAAGGTAAAACACCCTAACATTCGTATATGCTACCTCCGTGTTCGCCCAACTAACCAAGATATTAGGGTCATCGCATTGAGTGAAAGGGACTTGTTGTCCTTGCCGCAAAAGGAGCCTGTCTACCTGAAGTGGGTATATTAAACTTGACATAAAACATACGAGTCAGACTCGAAGTAAGCCGTGTGAACCTCTTCTGATGTGACCTTGATCGTATCTACAAGCAGTTACAAATTTCTAACGAACTCGGCTGAACATGGCCCTGGGTATTGTCAAAACTAAAACTGACACCTGGAATGTTCTTGGAGCGATTGACGACATCATGGCGCAATAGAACGCCGAGCCTACGTGCAATCACGACCGTGAGACACTGACAGACAAACAACAATGTGACGCTTACAACGACTCACACGACACTGAGGACAAACTAGGAAGCTTTCGCAGCTCAACGACAGAGGCGGAAGGAGCGGAAACTTCTCGCCCAGCGTGCGAAGAGGGAATGTGGACTCGGATGATGCTGTTTTATGTAAGGAATGAAGGAAGACTGGGTGTAACGTCCAGTCGACGTCGAGGTCAATAGAGACGAAGCAGAATCTCAGATTGTATCAGGGATTTTGCAGGAAATCGGCGGTGCCCTTTCAAAGGAAACATCCCAGAATTTGTTTTGAGCGATTTAGGGAAATCACGGAAAACCCAAATCGGATGGTCGGTGTAATGGGACGCGAAATTAAAGAGTCACCCATCCAAAAGAATCAGCTCAGTTTGCAGGAAACGTAAGTTTAATTTCGTGTTTTGTTTATGTATTTGTAATATTTTGTTATGTTTGTAAAATATTTAAAATTTTGTATTTTTGTTTTGTATGTTTCATGTTTGGAGAGAACAGCGCAACTCGCGGAAACAGCATATTCACTGCCGGAACCAGAAAGAAAATTGCTGGCCACTAGACGTCGCGGGCAACGGCCAAAGAGCAGCAGAAGATCCTGTGACCGGGTTGTTGCGTCAAACCTCCAACATTGAAATAAATAAAAAATTGTAATTTTCCATTGTAATGACGTCACAGAATGTTTAGTTCATGTTGTATTGTGTTCAGTTCTGTTTTGTCGACTCTGATATTCACATCTATATGTAGCATATGTTGTTGTTGTGTTGTCTTGAGTCCTGAGACTGGTTTGATGCAGCTCTCCATCCTACTCTATCCTGTGCAAGCTGCTTCATCTCCCAGTACCTACTGCAACCTACATCCTTCTGAATCTGCTTAGTGTATTCACCTCTTGGTCTCCCTCTACGATTTTTACCCTCCACGCTGCCCTCCAATGCTAAATTGGTGATCCCTTGATGCCTCAGAACATGTCCTACCAACCGATCCCTTCTTCTGGTCAAGTTGTGCCACAAACTACTCTTCTCCCCAATCCTGTTCAATAATTCCTCATTAGTTATGTGATCTACCCATCTAATCTTCAGCATTCTTAAAAAGCACCACAGCGGTTGCCATTTTCCAGTGGTCCTAAGAGTTGGCACTCCTCTCTGTACGTCTGCCATAGGAAACCATCAACAGTCCTAAGTCTGTGAATCTTGTTGCCCCCCCCCCCCCACCCTCCTTCGTGTAGCAACACCCGGATATAGAAACATTCGGCGTTGTTCGAATGCATGGCGTGTACTCGGTCTAGTGCGTCAGTTTTCATGATTCATGGATGATCTTCTACTGAAATTCGTTTTCGTCGTTGAAATATTTTTCTTTTATTGTTACACATACAATAGGTAGGGGCGTTGACACATACTCCACGCTCGCAACCAATGTTGTTGTTATTGTGGTCTTCAGTCCTGAGACTGGTTTGATGCAGCTCTCCATGCTAATATATCCTGTGCAAGCTTCTTCATCTCCCAGTACCTAATGCAACCTACATCCTTCTGAATCTGCTTAGTGTATTCATTTCTTGGTCTCCCTCTATAATTTTTACCCTCCACGCTGCCCTCCAATGCTCAGTTTGTGATCCCTTGATGCCTCAGGACATGTCCTACCAGCCGATCCCTTCTTCTAGTCAAGTTGTGCCACAAACTTCTCTTCTCCCCAATCCTCTTCAATACCTCCTCATTAGTTACGTGATGTATTCACCTAAACGTCAACATTCTTCTGTAGCACTACATTTCGAAAGCTTCTATTCTCTTCTTGTCCAAACTATTTATTGTCCAAGTTTCACTTCCGTACATGGCTACACTCCATACAAATACTTTCAGAAACGACTTCCTGATACATAAATCTATATTCGATGTTAACAAATTTCTCTTCTTGAGAAACGCTTTCCTTGCCATTGCCAGTCTACATTTTATATCCTCTCTACTTCGACCATCATCAGTTATTTTATTTCCTACATAGCAAAACTCCTTTACTACTTTAAGTGTCTCATTTCCTAATCTAATTCCCTCAGCATCACCCGATTTAATTTGACTACATTCCATTATCCTCGTTTTGCTTTTGTTGATGTTCATCTTATATCCTCTTTTCAAGACACTGTCCATTCCGTTCAACTGCTCTTCCAAGTCCTTTGACGTCTCTGACAGAATTACAATGTCATCGGCGAACCTCAAAGTTTTTATTTCTTCTCCATGAATTTTAATACCTACTCCAAAGTTTTCTTTTGTTTCCTTTACTGCTTGCTCAATATACAGATTGAATAACATCGGGGAGAGGTTACAACCCTGTCTCACTCCTTTCCCAACCACTGCTTCCCTTTCATGCCCCTCGACTCTTATGACTGCCATCTGGTTTCTGTACAAATTGTAAATAGCCTTTCGCTCCCAGTATTTTACCCCTACCACCTTCAGAATTTGAAAGAGAGTATTCCAGTCAACATTGTCAAAAGCTTTCTCTAAGTCTACAAATGCTAGGAACGTAGGTTTGCCTTTTCTTAATCTTTCTTCTAAGATAAGTCGTAAGGTCAGTATTGCCTCACATGTTCCAACATTCCTACGGAATCCAAACTGATCCTCCCCGAGGTCCGCATCTACCAGTTTTTCCATTCGTCTGTAAAGAATTCGCGTTAGTATTTTGCAGCTGTGACTTATTAAACTGTTAGTTCGGTAATTTTCACATGTGTCAGCAGCTGCTTTCTTTGGGATTGGAATTATTATATTCTTCTTGAAGTCTGAGGGTATTTCACTTGTCTCATACACCTTCCTCACCAGCTGGTAGAGTTTTGTCATGACTGGCTCTCCCAAGGCCGTCAGTAGTTCTAATGGAATGTTGTCTACTACGGGGGCCTTGTTTCGACTCAGGTCTTTCAGTGCTCTGTCAAACTCTTCACGCAGTGTCTTACTTCCCATTTCGTCTTCATCTACATCCTCTTCCATTTCCATAATATTGTCCTCAAGTACATCGCCCTTGTATAAACCTTCTATATACTCCTTCCACCTTTTGCCTTCCCTTCTTTTCTTAGAACTGGGTTGCCATCTGAGCTCTTGATATTCATACACGTGGTTCTCTTCTCTCCAAAGGTCTCTTTAATTTTCCTGTAGGCAGTATCTATCTTACCCCTAGTGAGATAAGCTTCTACATCCTCACATTTGTCCTCTAGCCATCCCTGTTTAGCCATTTTGCACTTCCTGTCGATCTCATTTTTGTGATGTTTGTATTCCTTTTTGCTTGCTTCATTTACTGCATTTTTATATTTTCTCCTTTCATCAATGAAATTCAATATTTCTTCTGTTACCCAAGGATTTCTAGCAGTCCTCTTTTACCTACTTTACCCTCTGCTGCCTTCACTACTTCGTCCCTCAGAGCAACCCATTCTTCTTCAACTGTGTTTCTTTCCCCCATTGCTGCCAATTGTTCCCTTATGCTCTCCTTGAAACTCTGTACAACCTCTGGTTCTTTCAGCTTATCCAGATCCCATGTCCTTAAATTTCCACCTTTTTGCAGTTTCTTCAGTTTTAACCTACAGGTCATAACCAATAGATTGTGGTCAGAGTCCACATCTGCCCCTACAATTTAAAACCTGATTCCTAAATCTCTGTCTTACCATTATGTAATCTATCTGATACCTTTTAGTATCTCCAGGATTCTTCCATGTATACAACCTTCTTTTATGATTCTTGAACCAAGTGTTAGCTATGATTAAGTTAC
This sequence comes from Schistocerca gregaria, assembly GCF_023897955.1. NCBI lineage: Eukaryota > Metazoa > Arthropoda > Insecta > Orthoptera > Acrididae > Schistocerca > Schistocerca gregaria. Next base: position 137,378,365 of record NC_064923.1, on the reverse strand, counting down.
GCTCTGTGCAAAATTCTACCAGACGGCTTCCTCTTTCATTTCTTAGCCCCAGTCCATAATCACCCACTATGTTTCCTTCTCTCCCTTGTCCTACTGACGAATTCCAGTCACCCATGACTATTAAATTTTCGTCTCCCTTCACTACCTGAATAATTTATTTTATCTCATCATACATTTCATCAATTTCTTCATCATCTGCAGAGCTAGTTGGCATATAGACTTGTACTACTGTAGTAGGCATTGGGCTTCGTGTCTATCTTGGCCACAATAATGCGTTCACTATGCTGTTTGTAGTAGCTTACCCGTATTCCTATTTTCCTATTCATTATTAAACCTAGTCCTGCATTACCCCTATTTGATTTTGTATTTATAACCCTGTATTCACCTGACCAAAAGTCTTGTTCCTCCTGCCACCGAACTTCACTAATTCCCACTGTATCTAACTTTAACCTATCCATTTCCCTTTTTAAATTTTCTAACCTACCTGCCCGATTAAGGGATCTGACATTCCACGCTCCGATCCTTAGAATGCCAGTTTTCTTTCTCCTGATAACGACGTCCTCCTGAGTAGTCCCCGCCCGGAGATCCGAATGGGGGACTATTTTACCTCCGGAATATTTTATCCAAGAGGACGCCATCATCATTTAATAATACAGTAAAGCTGCATGTCCTCGGGAAAAATTACGGCTGTAGTTTCCCCTTGCTTTCAGCCGTTCGCAGTACCAGCACAGCAAGGCCGTTTTGGTTAATGTTGCAAGGCCAGATCAGTCAATCATCCAGACTGTTGCCCCTGCAACTACTGAAAAGGCTGCTGCCCCTCTTCAGGAACCACATGTTTGTCTGGCCTCTCAACAGATGCCCCTCCGTTGTGGTTGCACCTACGGTACGGCCATCTGTATCGCTGAGGCACGCAAGCCTCCCCACCAACGGCAAGGTCCATGGTTCATGGGGGGGGGGGGGGGGGGATGTAGCATATATGAAGACAATAAAACAGTATATTCTCTAAAGCTTAAATACGTGTTCGAGAATTATTTATAAAGAGTAACATTGAGGAAGAATTATTACTGAATTTTCCAATATATTAATTTCCCGAAGAAATTGATTTCGATTTTTGAATCTGAAAGGTTTTACAGTCTGATTTTAATATGGGAAAAATAAGATAACTTGCAAGAATATAATTTCCAAGAAGAAACAAACGACGTCTAAATTTCAAAAGTATTCGCAAGCCAGTTGAACTGAGTGACGTAATTTTGCACGAACGACTCAACCGAAGGTGTTTTAATTACAGTTTTGTTAAAGAATCTTTTACAGACAACTTTAAAAGAATTTAAATAATTTTTTGAAGTGTTTTGTAAACGACATAGGTGACAAAGTCTGCACATGGTCACATTTCAATCAAAAATCATTGAGTCATATGCGTCGTTACACTACACCGGACGCTGATTTGAACCGTCGTCGTCTTGAATGTGAGTCCATTGTGCTACCTACTGCGCCACCTAGCTCGGTACTTGCTAGCCGTGTTCCATTCGTGGGTACTGCGCCAAGGTGTTTTAACCATTATCACCCTTCTCTGCTCACCACAAGATATTTGGTGTTATCCGTACACATCTTCATACTTCATATCATTTCCTTTTCCATCATACAATACTATGATCACGCAAAACTGTTAAATAATGAACAGAGAAAATGTATAGCCGAGTCATGTAATATTTTGTAATCCGTTATGTCTTATACTCAGCTAATTATCCAGGACGTGAACGTGTAAACGAGAAAAATAATCTTTTCTCTTTGCAGGTTAAGAGACGGGTAGCCTATTGGGGCTTTGCAAACGTGGGTAGCGGGACTCCCATATTACCTGACAAGCGTCTGTTATTCCGAGCAACCCTCGGATCGGCGACGTTCTCCACAAACAGTAGGCGCGCACGAGGACACGCAGCCAGTTGCCGTAACACGGCGGGGAGCCGGCAGCTGCCGTCCGACCGCCGGTCCGCCTCGCCAAACACTGCGGCGTTTACAAATGGCTGCGAGTAGCGTGACAGGTGCGGCCGGAACTCGGAGGGCCCTCGCCAGCGCCGCCTTCTGGCCGGCCAGCCCAGAGGACAGTTTAATTACCAGGCGACACAAGCACAGTAACTACTTCTATGCTATGTGACGGTAAGGATAACTTTATGTAATGGAAAATTATTTCTAGCGTAATCTGTAAGTCTTTATAACTTGTATAAATGATAATGTACCCTTGAAGCTCAATAAGGCTGTAGATACAGCAATAAAGAATAGCACAATACCCAGTTAAGTGGAAGAGGAATGGACATCTCTAAAAAGGGCAATTACAGAAGTGGGAAGGAAAAACTTTGGTACAAAGTAGGTAACTGCGAAGGAACCATGGGTAACAGAAGAAATACTTCAGTTGATCGATGAAAGAAGAAAGTACAAAAACGTTCACGGAAATTCAGGAACACGGAAATACAAGTCACTGAAGAGTGAAATAAATAGGAAGTGCAGGGAAGCTAAGACGAAATGGCTGCATGAGAAATGTGAAGAAATTGAAAAAGAAATGATTGTCGGAAGGACTGACTGAGCATATAGGAGAGTCAAAACAGCTTTTGGTGAAATTAATAGCAACAGTGGTAACATTAAGAGTGCAACGGGAATTCCACTGCTAAATGTAGAGGAGAGAGAGGATAGGTGGAAAATGTGCGTTGACGGTCTCTATGAGGACGAAGATTTTTCCCAATGTCATAGAAGAGGAAACAGGAGTCGATATGAAAGAGATAGGGGATCCAGTATTAGAATCAGGCTTTAAGAGAGCTTTAGAGGACTGAAGATCAAATAAGGGAGGAGGGATAGATAACATTCAAAAGGAATTTCTAAAATCGTTGCGGAAAGTGGCAACAAAACGACTATGCACCTTGGTGTGTGAGGAGTGTGTCCCAACTCTCAATTACATTGAAAAATATATAGCTAATTTAACGCTGTCCTTTGCATTGTATAATACTGGAAATAATTAAGCACTCAGATATCCATAGTAACAATCAGAGCGAAACATCGGAGCGCGATTCTAAGAATTGTTGTGAGATGAAGTCTGTCTGCGAGAGTGGAAGCAGTAGTGTCGGTCGAGAGCTCGGAGACAGAAGATGTGTCATGCCGCCCTCACGTCGGTGATGACGTCTCTTACCACACGCCGGCGTGTGTGGCCGTGCGGTTCTAGGCACTTCAGTCTGGAAACGCGTGACCGCTACGGTTGCAGGTTTGAGTCCTGCCTCAGCCATGATGTGTGTGATGTCCTTAGGTTAGTTAGGTGTAAGTAGTTCTAAGTTCTAGGGGACTGATGACCACAGATGTTAAGTCCCATAGTGCTCAGAGCCATTTGAACCAATTCTTACCACACTCAAGGCCTGATTTCGTTTATATAGCCAGGAGAGATTTAGATGGCTTAACTATGCTTCAACATGGAATTCAAGGTAAACTGCGCAAGCATAGCGCAGAAACAATTGCAGGGTTAGGTTCGTGATTGTTAGTCCGAGTTTGCAATAATACCATGTTTTGCTTGTCAGTTGAAGAAACCTTCTTATCCTCCAATGAATAGTTATTATTCTCCACATGTACTTAATAAATATATTGTGCTTATTAAGTGTTACTGTAACTTTGAAATTGAAATAATTTGTTAATCTGGCACTCAGCCATAATTAATACTTATGTAGTTGTCATTGTCTGTTATTGGTCATGATGATTCCTGAAGTTTTAATAGACTTAATTGATGAAATCCCTTCTTACAAATAATTTACTAGTTAACAGGACCCAAGCGAAGTCCTCTTTATTAAACGCATTCTTAGCAATAATAAGCATTAGCTGCTGCTGCTGCATGTTGCTGCGAATTGCTGTAAGCCACTTGGAAAAGAGGTGAGTGCAATAGGCCCAAAACAGACACTAACACACTGCAATATGTCATGTATTCTAATCAACTAAATTGCGTTGCACAAGCTAGGTTCTGTATCACTTGTAAATTCTTGTTCAAAAACACAGTTAGGTAGCTTACGTATTCATTGTTACAGGTTCATTTGTTCCTGTAGCTTTTCATATTCAAATACGCAGGCAGATGCTTATCCAGATGCTAGTTCTAAATTTTTCATATAACGATATGTTGGGGGCTTAAATGACTGTGAAATTGACACACACACAACATTCACGCAGTGTTATACAGGTAAGATTCCGATTACTGATAGCTCAGGTTGCTTAACAAGTCCATTTGCACAAACGAACATAGACAATATTTGTTGTAGGTACGTTACATATTTGTTGTAGCTACATTACAGGTGTGTGGAATGTATGAGTCTGGCGACATACCATCTGACCTACGGAAAAACGTTATCCACACAATTCCGAAGACTGCAAGAGTCGGCCAACAAGTGCGATAATTATCGCACAATCAACTTAGTAGCTCATGCATCCAAGTTGTTTACAAGAATAAGATACCGAAGAATGGAAAAGAAAATAGAAGATACGTTAGATGGTGATCAGTTTGGCTTTAGGAAAGGTAAAAGTACCAGAGAGGCAATTGTGACGTTTCGGTTGATAATGGAAGCAAGACTAAAGAAAAATCAAGACTTGTTCAGAGGATTTGTCGACCTGGAAAAAGCGTTCGACAATGTCAACTGGTGCAAGATGTTCGGAATTCGGAGAAAAGTAGGGGTATGCTATAGGGAGAGACGGGTAACATACAATATATACAAGAGCCAAGAGGGAACAATAAGAGTGGCCGACCAAGAACCAAGTAATCGGATTAAACAGGGTGTAAGACAGGGTATAGTCTTTGCCATTACTGTTCAGTTTGTACGTCGAAGAAGCAATGATGGAAATGAAGCAAAGGTACTAAACTTCAACGTGAAAGGATATCAGTGATACAATTCGCTGATGACACTGCTATCTTGAGTGCAAGTGAAGAGGAATTACAGGACCTGCTGAATGGAATGAACTGCGTACAGATGCGGATTCAGAGTAAATCGGAGAATGACGAAGGTAATGAGAAGTAGTGGTAATGAGAACAGTGAGAAACTTAACATCAGGATTGATGGTCACGAAGTCAATGAAGTTAAGGAATTCTGCTACCTAGGCAGTAAAATAACCAATGACGGACGGAGCAAGGAGGACATCATAAGCAGACTCGCTATGGCAAAAAAGGCATTTCTAGCCATAGAAGTCTACCAATATCAAATACCGGCCTTAATTTGAGGAAGAAATTTCTGAGGATGTACGTCTGGAGTACAGCATTGTATGGTAGTGAAATATGGACTGTGGGAAAACCGGAACACAAGAGAATCGAAGCGTTTGAGATATGGTGCTATTGACAAATGTTGAAAATTAGGTGGATGAGGAATGAGGAGGTTCTGCGCAGAATCGTTAAGGAAAGGAACATGTAGAAAACACTGATAAGGAGAAGGGACAGGATAATAGGACATCTGTTAAGACATTAGGGAATGACTTCCATGGTAGTAGAGGAAGCTGTTGAGAGCAAAAACTGTAGAGGAAGACAAAGACAGGAATACACCCTGCAAATAATTGAGGACGTAGGTTGGAAGTACTATTCTGAGATGAAAAGGTTAGCACAGGAGGGGAATTCATGGCGGGCCGCATGAAACCAGTCAGAAGACTCCGGAAGTGTATGAAGAGGGACATAGATCTGTGGCTTTTCTTCCTTATGCTGGAGGCTTATCGTTTAAGATTGAACGAATTTTAAGGAATTTTAACATTAAGAGTGTGTTCCGTCCACCTTCTAAGATTAGGGCTCTGCTCGGCTCTGTGAAAGATGATTTGGGACTTAGGAAACTCGGTGTACACAAAATTCCGTGTCAGTGTGGGAAAGCTTACAATGACCGTTCGATTCACACAGTGCATGACAGGTGTGTGGAACATCGCCGTCATACGAGGCTACAACAGCCGGAAAACTCGGCAGTAGCAGAACAGTGCCTAAATGAGAGACACAGTATGAAATTTGATGAAACTATGGCAGTTGCCAACATTTCCAGTTTTTGGAGCAGTGTCTATAAAGAGGCGATTGAAACTAGGTTGGCTGATAATTTAACTAACAGAGACAATGGGTTTCCTCTTAGCGAGACGTGGAATCCTGTATTATCTCGCATCAAAACTGAACGTTCTTCGGAGCGGCCTTGATTGCGATATATCGTTGCCAGCAGTGTTCCACTAAGGGCGGCACCACCTCCTTGTCTTGAAAGGCAGAAATCGTGATGGGCGGCGCATGCACCGTGTACTGAACGGTAGCCTATATATGACGTCGATTTGCAACCTGGCGTCAGTTCTCAGCGGGACTCATCAGCAGAAGCAGCATTTTCCTGAAGATGGCGACCAGTTGGATCGCCGGAATATCGAGTCAAGTTGATTTTAGGATCCGGCAGCAAACGCGAAGAGACTTTCAAGACTCATTACGCCGGGAAATCCTACGTAATCACATAGATTTTGTATTTACCGAATGTTCATAAAATAAGTATATCAAAATGTGTATCCTGTACTATTCACTGCCTATCCTTGTTTGAAATTGCCGTAATTGCTTGTGAGACGCCGGCCTGTGCGAGGCCGTCTTCTCACGTTTTTAGTCCTATTATTATAGTATTTACATATGGGCCACGCACACTAACGACATCTCAGAGGCAGAGTTCACTGCACTGCATCGCCACAGACAGAATAATCCAGGGATGGGGCGGGTCATAAGCGCTCCGTTGGGCAGGTGGATTGAGGGTCCACTTCAGACTATATGGGATGGAAGGCTTAGGAATATGGAGGGGCGGAAGCCTCTTAAGTCCCTAACTTGCAACAGAGAGTCTGAACGACCTCCAGCAGAAACTAACTTTTCGTCTTTTTTGCTGGACAGCCCCCAAATTGATACAGTGCCATATTTGCCCCTGAGAAAATTCCCACTTCAGTTTTTGTGGGAAGGTCAATCCTAAAAATACCTAAATTCGCAAGAAATCTCAGAATACTTGCCTTGCCATGAGTCCAGATGAAAAAACACTTTTCTGATTTCTAAGGTGGCAGACTGAATGACTGTCAATTTCGCACATTACATGAGAGATTTTATATGTCATAACAAGTAGATGAAGATGTTACATGACCTACTTCGGCGGTAATAAGCAGATTTGCCTATCTAAATGTACAGTATGTAATGCAAAGGGATGACTCTCAATTCGACGGCATTAACACACCGAACCCAAATCCCGCATGTCAATGAGCAAAAGGTGAAAAAAGCAGCTGCAGAAAATGTTTTAGTTTGGGGACAGATGCGAGTTTTGCCGTCACAGGCCAAGTACAACGAAACGCTTCTAAAAAGGGATTGGTGACCAGCGGCGAGAGGGACAACAAACACGTCGGGCAATACATCTAGGACAACAGGGAGCGGACAAGTGTTGCATGCTATGGAGAAATTGTTTAGAAAACTGCGTTTGGGTATTTCCAGATGGATACAAACAGAACAGCGACGCACGTGCCTGGCGATACATCTAGGACACCAGGTAGCGGGAAAGTGCTGTGTGCTATATAGAAATTCTTTAGAAAACAGCGTTGGAGAATTTTCAGGTGGATACAAACAGGCCAGAGACGCAGTTGACAACGTGAAATGCCACTGTTACACTCGTATGTACGCGTATAACATTTTGGCATTAGAAGTGGGCACAATTTTCGATTGGCTGAAATAAACTAGAAAAGACTAAAAGTGGCAATATTTCGTTGCAGTTTAAAGATAGGACCTTTGCGATTGGCCGAGGTAGCTGAAAGGAGCGGCTTCCATTGGTCTGAAAAATTCGTGACGTGAAGCACGCTAGGACACGGGTGGGGGACAGTTTGCTGCGAAAGACATAAGACCGGAAACTTCCGGGACTCTCCTCTGAACCAGTGTCAAGCGCAGAACAGGGCACATCACGCTCTGTATAACGCCAAAAGAGGATTTTTGTATGAACACTACTTTCACTTTGGCTGACATTGAGCTAGAAATCAGCTGAAGAATTCTTGAGCTCTAATAGCGGAGAAACGGAACAGTCACATAGTTAACAGTTCGTGCAAGAACTGAGAGGGCGTTGAAGTGCACATGCTGCTCCATCTATCCACGTGCACATGGCCATATTTTCAGATCAGGGATGAGTGCATGTTTCGTCGCCTAACGCTAAACATAGGACAGTTTCAGCTGATAAAATCAGTACAGCTTTTGATCAGCTCTTTATAAGATTTTCAGAGTACGAGAGCAACCATGCAGTTCACAACACATCGCAGCTAAAAGGTAAATGCTGCTAGCAGAAGCATAAACTTCTTGTTTCACCAATTTGCGTCCACTGTGACCTCGAGCAACCTTGAGTAATCTTCTCATTATCTTGTCACAAAAACTAACCATAGACTTGTTTGTCATCCTAAACAGTGCTGAACTCAGAACCGGAATCGGATGATTTGTCGTAATATTGGCCAACTTCAACTTGTAGAGAACCTTCTCTTTAAAGTTGATACTGTTGTGTTCGTTGTTATTTTGACTAAACAGAACGTAATGCGCTATATTGACAACTATCCTGCCTTTGTCATGTTACAGTCTATGGAAATTCGTGTACTTCTTTGGCAGTAGTTGTGAAATTAAATAGTGTACAGCTCTGTCATGGACTAAGGGTCTACTCCCAACCCCAGTTATTAATTCTATAGTCGCTAGCGCATTCACAGGATGTTTTTGCTGACGTCTGTAGAATGTGAAAAGAAGTGCAGTGTCAGAGATTGATGTTTTGGTATCTAAATACACTGACGGAAAAGAAGTCGTAACACCAAAAAATAATTGACGTAGAGTGTAAGAGGTCCATGATTAAAGAATTTGTTGCAAGGGCAGTCGAGCAGATGTAATTTGGATGGATTGCTCGCGCGCTGCCTGCGATATGTAAGCTACAAGAGAATCTGAGACCAAAGAGCAGTATTGACTGCAGTAGAAACTGTGTAGCAGTAGCAGTAAGTTGTTGCTAGCGAGCAGTCTGGTGTATCGTGTTGGCTGGGCCGGTCGTGTGCAGCGATGGCGGAGCCTGAGCGTTGTAGGATAAGGTAAAAGCAGCGTCGCGCATATGTAGTATTGTTACATCAAGTCCCATGTAAATATTTTAAAAAATCTGTTAATAATAATCTTTCTCATAAAAAGTAACCTTTGACATTCATCTCAATTTAAACAATTCATTAATTTCTCCAATCCTTGGCCATCCCGATTATTGAAAAGAAAAATCAGTTCTTTCCTTTTATATAAGACAAATCTATCGGCCAGCATTGCACTTAGCTGCGCCAGGAAAATTTCTTATAGGAGCAGATACATACGCGTTATCCGGCGATCTAATTAAGGTAAGATTTTTCAGTTTATTCAGAATGATGTATCAGGGCCATGACGCAGCATTGCTGACGTCCAAAATTTACCAGGTTAAATTGACTGTCAATTATTTCATCTACATCTACATCTACATGACTACTCTGCAATTCACATTTAAGTGCTTGGCAGAGGGTTCATCGAACCACAATCATACTATCTCTCTACTATTCCACTCCCGAACAGCGAGCGGGAAAAACGAACACCTAAACCTTTCTGTTCGAGCTCTGATTTCTCTTATTTTATTTTGATGATCATTCCTACCTATGTAGGTTGGGCTCAACAAAATATTTTCGCATTCGGAAGAGAAAGTTGGTGACTGAAATTTCGTAAAAAGGTCTCGCCGCGACGAAAAACGTCTATGCTGTAATGACTTCCATCCCAACTCGTGTATCATATCTGCCACACTCTCTCCCCTATAACGCGATAATACAAAACGAGCTGCCCTTCTTTGCACCCTCTCGATTGTTGAAAGGTTATATTTTTTTATTGAGAGATTAGTCACATTTTATTATTGATACGTTACGCAATTTTCCTGTTGGTAGGTTATACTGAATGTGAACGACATAATTATATTTTTTTACTGTTGAGAGGTTTAGGAATTTTTGTGTTTTGAGGTTACACTAAATGAGAATATTATTCATATTATTTTATATTATTTTATTTTGTGGCTAGGTTACACTAGTCGACAACCGGCCAGGATCGTATTTTTGTGAATTTCTGAGAAGTAGTCAATTATATATCTGCTATTATTTACTTAATATTAAAAGTAGTTTGCATCTGGCGCAACGCATTTACTAATTTGTCATGTTTTCTTTCACAGATCATCGGCAATTTATTGCTCTTTGTTGTAACTGTATTTATTCCAATTTTGCTTTGTCTTTGTTTGATTTTGTGCTTAACTTTTGAGTTGTGAAAATGCCGCGAAAAACTGCTAACAGTACATCGCGCGTCGTAATGCGTGAAAAAGCCGACTTTAATAATTTGACTGATAATACTAACGACACTCAGTGTCTTGATGATAATCTTCCAGTTACAGACAATCTTTGCGTACCGACCACCAGTAATGATTATAATCTAAATGATGAGCAAACAAATTCAATTGTGTCCACTGTAAATGTATCGACAATTGATGACGCGGCACTTTCCGTTACAATGAACGCTATCCAGTTTTACACGGCTGATTTGCAAAATTTACGTCGCGAACAGATAATTGTTTCTAACGAAGCTGACCAATATACACAGAGCACGTCAGATTTATTTGATTCCGCTGTAGTGACCAACAGAGCACATCCGATTAGAAAACCTTTTTGTGAATCAGACAATGACCAAATGATCAAAATATCCACGGGTGTACTGCCGGTCTATAGTGTCCAACGGGCACAATATTTCGGCGATCAAACATGTCGCCATAATCACCTGATGATGGCGACATGTTTGATCGCCGAAATATTGTGCCCGTTGAACACTATAGACCGGATGATGGCGACATGTTTGATCGCCGAAATATTGTGCCCGTTGGACAGTATAGACCGGCAGTACACCCGTGGATATTTTGATTATCAATTACGCCGGGAGAAACTCAAGAATCACAATGACCAAATGGTTATACAAAACGTGACACATGCAGATACACCATCACACAGCACAGAGAATACAGCAGCTAATTTTGGCATGGATCGAGTTATGGCATTATTGCTACAACTTAATGAAAATCTCAAACAACAAATTAATGAATCGAACAAACAACTTAATGAAGAATCTCAAACAACAAATTAATGAATCGAACAAACAACTTAATGTAAAACTGGACAACAATTGCAAACAGTCGAATGAAAAACTCAACAGGTCGATCAAACAAATTAATGAGAACTTTAAACAGATTAATGAACAGATTGCAGCCGTTGCCGTGCAATGTCAATTACGTGAGGAAATTAAGGATTGTGCTAGGAACAGTAGTGAAGAAATTGATCTGTGGCACAAGAATTAAGTAGTACACATGGAGCCACAACTAAATTGCTTAGAGATGAAATTAGTGCAGTCGCTAAACAGTGTTCTGCAAACGCAACACAGTTACGCGACGAATTTAAATTAATGTCTGCAGATCTTTCACGCACACTGGATGCGAAAGTAGACAAGAAATTCGAACAACAGAACAGTCTAATTGTCGAACGTTTTAATCACCACCTACAAAACAGTAAACGCGTTACCGTAAATTCATACAGGAACAGAATAACGTAAAGAAACAAGTCATGGAAACAATTACTGCACAGAGAGAAGAAGATAGGCGAAAGTTGGTTACGAAAGCAAAAACATACGTAGACAACAACATTGCTACAGTATCAGTATCAGTATCAGTATTGCTACAGTACAGTATCAGACCGAACTGCATGATGAAATCTCCGATATTAAAACAAAAACAGACACACACACAGTAGACTTTCAGACAATGACCATCAGACTTGAACAATTAGAATTAATACAGGATCCCGATGCCATTAAAGCAGACGTTAAGAAATTGAACAAAACTACCCGTAAAATCCAAAAACAAATTAATGCTTGTGACACTAAAAATGATGATCAGGTTAAAGCATTGACTGAAAAATTTGATGAATTGGCCAGTAGTATTGACGTTAATGAAAATAAGAATGACACCAAATCAGACGATACGTCACCAATTTCTTTCGATCAAACACCCGAATTCCAAAATTTACAGCAGACAATCAGTGAGATAGGTTCGTCCAGTAATACATTGCGTAGAAGAGTGTCGTCTTTAGAGCAAGAAGAGACGGAGATGAAAAATGTCTCAGCCTGTAACACGACACAGCATACGCCACTCTCCGAACATTTCTCACACTCACACAGCAAGTACAATTTAGGTAATTTACAGAGAGTACGTGACTTAGATTCCGAACAGTCACAGACAAACAGATTATCATACACTCCTGAACCTGTTTAGACATTCAGAGACGAAAATTTTGATTACAAGCATTTTCTGTCCGTTAGGAAATTTAAGATATTTAAAAATGACAGAACACGGATTCACCCTTTGGATTGGATACAACAATTTAGCTTTGCTTTTCCACCAACTTGGCCCGTGACACACAAACTTGAATTTATTTGCAGTTTTTTGGAAGGCGAACTGGCAACTCGTATGAGATCGATCGCGAGACAGTGCTACTCGGCAGAAGAATTTCTGAATGCCTTTCTGTCAGCGTATTGGTCGAAGACGACACAGCGCGGAATCAAGGATCAATTAATTAGCTTACCAAATTATGAGAACTCAAATTTTCCCACTGTCACGCAATTTTTTGAGCACATGGTCCAACAAAGCCAATACTTAAGTGAGCCATACAGTGAATCAGCACTTATCCAATTATGTATTTCTAAATTACCACAATCGTTAAGAGTATCACTTTTAACAGGTCAGCAGAAAGAAAATATTTCGGCATTCAGAGATCTATTACAGCTTTTGGAAGTTCAGCAATCAGACTATTCCTTGATTAACAAAATTTTTCACATCATAACCAAGGCAAACAAGCATACGGAAATTACGATCAGCCACGCTATTTTAATAGCAAAGGTGATAGACGGTCCAGGAATGACAACCACCAGAACTTTAAGAACAGACAAAATTTTAATTATCAGTATCCTCAGAGTTATCAGCAACAGCAAAGACAATTTGGCAACAATAGTGGCTTTTCCCCACAACATCAACAAAACCAGTCGGTTAGCATACCTAACTAACAATGTAGCCTGCAAGGTCAACCAAGCTTTAATGTTTCGCCGCCTACACGTATAGCGTCGGCTCCACCAAAGAGTAACGCACAGCAACAAGGAAATCACTACGTACAGAGAACACACCATTTCAACTCATATCGCAATGCGCCGTATAGCAACGATTATTGTGACAGACTGAAAAGTAATGAGCACAGTTTTCAGCGTAACAGTCGGTCTTACCAGCAGCAGAATCATCGGCAACAACAGATTATCATGAATGAACCAGACAGTAGATATCATCCCGAACGTAATACCTCAGGGAGAAATAACAGAACAGTACAAATAGTGGAAATGCCACAGCATCCTCCCGCAAATAACAGCACGTCAGATAGAATTTGACTAGATACAGCACAGATTGAACCTTCCAGCTATGTAAGCAATACTTTTGATACACAGACTCTTGTTCACGAAAATGTTATTACTTTTGACGACATCCGAGACACTCTTTTGCATGAAAAACCAGTTATTCAAAAAACCTTTTCCACCCTGTCATTGAAGTAAAGATTGGATCATCCATATTTTCAGCAGTAATCGACTCTGGATCACCTATGTCAGTTATAAATGAGGGAACTTTCAACGAATGTAACGAAGAGAATACTTATCCTACTTTACCATTAGGTAAAACTAAAGTAAAATGAGCAGTATCTAGTAAAGGAGTAGATGTAAAATTACAGACACACTTATCATTTTGTATTGCAGGTCATACGTTCCACTCTAATTTTTGGATTGTTCCCTTATTGACAACAGACGTTATTTTAGGTACGAATTTTTTGGTACAACACGACGCAATTATTGACTTTCAAAATTCCTATTTAATGTTAAAGGATGAAAACGTACAACTGGCATTAGAATTTCAGCCCTCTTTATCTGCAGAAGAACAAACAATTTATCGGACAGAGGTCGTTTCTGCATCACGTAACATAAACTGTCATTCCATAGTGTTCACACGTACGTATGTTCACAACTATAATACACCAGACGAAGCCGGCTATGACGTTATACAAATGATTTCGGATAAGGTTAAACAGAGCAGTGCAAATACAGACGAGGAACGTACGCAACTACGCAAAATTCTTTTACAGCAAGCTCCAGTACTATGGTACTGGTACTATGTCCGGTTTCATGTATGAATTTCAAGTTAAACAGCACGACACATTTAAAGCTAAACATTACCCCATTCCGTATATTCACAGAGAACAGGTTAAGAAAGAATTGCAGGCTATGCTTGACCAAGGTATTATTGAACCAGCAGTTAGTCCGTGCATAAACCCGCTCCATATTGTTAAGAAAAAGGATGGATCACTTCGACTCGTACTTGATTCGCGTCACATCAACGACACTATTATTAATGAAACAGATCGCCCACAGACACTTGACGAACTTCTACAGAAGTTTCATGGTACTGCTGTTTATTCCACATTAGATTTGAGATCGGGATTTTCGCAAATTCAGCTCCATCCGAACTGCAGAAAGTATACAGCATTTCTCTGTTTTGGTGACTGTTATCAATTTTGTAAATTACCGTTCGGTTTAACAATTTCTTCAGCAGTGTTTATTCGCGGTTTGAATATTATACTTCCGACAGAACTTAAAGACAGAATCACAACGTATGTGGACGACATTCTTATTGCAGGAGCTAACTGGTCTGAACACAATTTGATTCTGGAACAACTGTTGCAAACTTTTCGTGCACAAGGACTGAGAGTTAATCTTAGCAAATCACACTTTGGCAAAACTTCTATAAAATTTCTTGGACATATAATGTCAGCAGAAGGCATTGCGCCTGACCCGGAAAAACTTCAAGCTTTACCTGACATTACTGTTCCAACGACAAAGAAACAATTACGCAGCTTTTTGTGATTAATTACCTTTTTCCGTAAATTTATTCATTACTCTGCTTTAGACACCCCTAGATTATGCCAACTGACGGGTAAAAACACTATTTGGTCCTGGGATAGCCAAGTGCAGTCTGAATTTGTCAATTTGAAACAAGCTTTGTTGAACGCACCACTTTTATCACACCCAGATCCCACTAGAAATTTTTCCTTTGCCACCGACAGTTCTAACACAGCTTTAGGCGTACACATTTTTCAGGAAATTGAAGAAGACGGTAATACAGTAATTACAAACATCGCCTTTGCAAGTCGCATTCTGTCACCTGCTGAACGCAATTATTCTGTTACAGAACTTGAAACATTATGTGTTGTATGGGCATTTACCCGATTAAGGCATTTTCTTTATGGAAGACATACTACCGTTTACACAGACCACAGAGCTATCAAGTTTTTACTTTCCGCTAAATTTACACATGACAGATTAAGCAGATGGAAACTTTAATTACAGGAATTTAATTTTACAATTGTTCACATTCCCGGTACTCAAAATATTGTAGCAGACGCACTATCCCGTTCTCTCTGCAACAATCAGCAAGACATCGCAACCAACGTCTGCCAAGCAAATTCTAGCGTCATGTATATTCAACATGTCGCACTTGAAAATTTCATTTCATCGTCATTACGAGACATAGCACAAGAGCAGAGTAAAGACGACGTATGGAAAGAGATTAAACACCTTTGGCAAGATAAGAATAACATTACCATTAGAAACCATTACACGGTACGCAATAACATTCTGTTCCGCCACTCTCACCCTGACGGCAACAACTGGTTATTATGCATTCCTGACGAACTTGTTAACAAATTAATTTGGTATACTCATTTGAGTTACGCACATTATGGAGCGAGAAAATGTTTTCTTATATGGGCACAGAACTGTTATTTTGCCAACATGGAAACGTATTCGACGAGTTTTAGCGTCATGTAAAATTTGCCAGAAAGCTAAATCAGACACGACTTCACTTATTCCTCCGTTACATCCCATTGTACCTGTTAAATTGAGACACATGGCCGCTTTAGACATTTTTGGACCGATTCCCAGAACTAATAGAGGTTTCTGCTACGTCTTTGTCGCTGTTGAACTCACTTCGAAATTTGTTACCTTCACTCCGTTGCGCAAAGCTACTGCTAAATCTATTTCCAATGCATTTGTAAAACATTTTTTATTTCATGTAGGGCATGCATTGAAAGTAATTTCCGACAATGGACCACAATTTCGATCTGCGATATGGACACGTATGTTACAAGCTAGAAACATTTCTCCGATCTATATATCCAAGTATCACGCTTCTTCGAACCCTTGTGAACGACTGATGAAAGAAATTGGTAAATTATGTAGAATATACTACCATAAAAGACATACTGATTGGGATACACACATACTCTCATTCCAGGATGTAATTAACTCCATACCAAATGAATCTACTATGCTATCTCCAACTGTTATATTGAAAAATGTTGAACCACCTAACAAAATCAAAGAATTAGTATCCTTTCCTACATCTCGTCGACTACGCCACCATGAAATAATTGAGATTGCGCTCAACAACATCAAACGTGCCGCAGAGCGCCGGAGAAGACAGCAAAAACATTGTACACGCCGTGACTTTCACATTGGACAGAAGATATTAGTACGTACACACTATTTATCCAACAGAGGAAAGAGTAGATGCAGTAAATTTCAACTTCTATACGCTTGTCCATACAGAATTCGCAGCATTCCTCATCCCAATGTGGTACATGTTGAAACTCTGAGAACCAGAAAAAGTAAAGGCAATCACCATGTCTCCAATATTAAACCCTTTATTGAATGAACATACTTTATGATTTATCACATTTTAATGCCTTTTCCGGTTATTGATATGAACACTTACTGATGATTATCATATTTTTTGCTGGCAAGTGCCCGGCAATGTAAGGTTAGCAGGTCCCTTGTCTTGTCGTTATATATCAGACCGCGCACATTTTCGATTTTTTGTGTATGTATGATTGTTTTCCTATCGAAAGTAGACTTTTTGTTTGTATGCACTATGAAATGTTTAAGATGTAACAAACACCAGTTGACATTGACATTTTGCATTATGATATCTCAACATCTTGACTATTCTACATTTTTTGCTACTACATTATGATACTGTGTATATTTTATGCACTTAAAAACTGCCTATGTTTTTGATCTAATATGTTTTCTGTCATGCTATGCTGTATGCTTAATTATATCACTAGAAACAAGTTTTCCTTTAATGGGTATATGAATTAAATGCAAGATATTAATTCTTATTCATCATTCTTCAGAAAGCAATACAGTGTAAAAGAAATGAAAACCACAGTGACTTACTATGAAATGGAAATTTTACCATCAGAATGAAGGAAAGAAAATGCAATATCTTGTCATGAAGAGTAAATGGATCAGAATTAACAAGCATTAACCAGAATATACTGTACACATCGTATGATAGCAGTCTTGACTAATTATTTTCTTTCAGAATACAAGGCGATTGATACAGACTGTCAGACAGAAGTACAGATGTTAATTTTAGTGATGAAATATGCTAGAAGTAATGAATGACAATGAATAGTTGTATGAGGTAAATGGTAATATGAATATGGATACTGAAGTGTCTATTTTTTGCAGATGATAATAAATGATGATGAATAGTTATATGAAGAATATGCTAATATGAATAATGAAGTTTTTCTTTGCAGATGATGATAATGGTGAAGTTTATATATTTACTGTTAGTTAAGAAATGCTATGTAGTTATTTAAGTATTTGTTACAGTTCCTTTTGACAGTATGCCTTATGTCGCATAGTATAACGACTGAATGTTTTGGAAAAGACAGCTAGAGTACATACATATTAAGTACACGTTTCATTACCTGTTAATTCGAAGTTCACCATTTTCCCGCATTATATGCATTTTTTCTTTCAGCTCAATAATCCATTTTGTATTTTTTCCAGGAGAAGCCTTTCGTGACATAATATGCTATAAGTAGTTAGTTATTAAACCTGTTCTAGTACTTGCAATTTTTTACCCAGTTGTGTCTATCGTTTAGGAATGTGATCACATATACTGTACTTATTTCATAACCTTGCTACAGCTGACTCATGACGAATGACGTTAATAATCCTTATATCCAGCAATAAGTCAAATGCAAATATTTTCATGCCCTAACAATTAATTATCGATCCCAGTGCAATGCAATGCTAGCAAAAAAAAAATATTATGAGTCCCAACTATTAGCACTATACAACTAAATAAGGCTACCAGGTTAAGATATATTTTTTGTCCTAAAGATAATGCAAATTTTCTGTGTATTGATTCCATTATGTCTAGGTATTATTGGAATACCGACCTTGAGTAATAGTTCTAATGTCTTACATTTTAAATGTCTTATGTAACTTACATGATACCATATATAAACACCAGTAGCTTAATGCTACATTCAATAGCTCCTGTTTTAAATGATGACTTGTGAATAACACTGAATAATGTTTTGTAACACTATATGAGTACTTTGTAACTGGCCAATGAATACCACTGATTCAATCAGATGATTTATGAATAGTGTTTTGTAATACTCAATACTTACTACATCTTTAGTAACTATCCAATGAGTGCCAATAATTGTTCATATCGGTTGATACGCTAGTGTAATTCTATGATGACTAGTATAAGACTTAATGTATCCTTCACCTTCTGACCCAATTACCAGCAATTACTGCAATATCCGTTTGTCCTATCCATCCTCATGATCATGGAGGACTATATTGGTTTTTGCACTAATTCTACGTTGCTGTAAGAGTATGGATTCTACAAGAATATGGTGTTGACATATCAAGCTGTTCACCACCTTGAAAGACGGAGATGTTATTATGGTTCTACTGGTTGGTGCACCTAATGTACTATCAAAATGATAACATTGAATATTAATACAACATTTTAGTGTCTTGGCTACACTGATAAATACTTCAGGGAAGAGAACTTCAGATTGTCTCACTTGGTGTTGTGCTTCTGTAAAAAGATATGGACTTTCAGTGCAGCTACGTGCAACCTACTATGCTACAACCATGATGCAATCCTTCCCATTCCTTTCCTAGTTCTTATAAAATTATAAAGACTTATACACTGCATTTAAATTTTTGTAAAACGATAGAGACTTATACAGTGCGTGTGCACTTCATTTCATTTATTAACAAGATCAGTTGTCCTGAATATGCTCTACAGAGCGTGTGCACTTTGTTTCACTCCTTGATATGTTTATTTGTTGTAAAAATGCTAAAGACTTTTATAGTGCGTGTGCACTTTATTTCATTTGTTAGTGTATTCAGTTTTTGTAAAATATGCTAAAGACTTTTACAGTGCACGTGCACTTTATTTCTTTTCTTAATGTATCCAGTTCTTGTACAAATGCTAAAGACTTTTACAGTGCATGTGCACTTTATTTCTTTTGTTTATATTTTCAGTTCTTATAAAAAATACTAAAGACTTATACAGTGCGTGTGCACTTTATGTCATTGTTAATATATTTTGTACTCATTGCGTATATACTTTGTCCTTTCTGAATATATTTTGTACTCAGTGCATGTACACTCTATTTAATTTCTTAATTGTTCTGCACTTATCAATGATGTATAGACTCTGTGATTATAGACTTAGTAGCCAAATAGAATACAGAAAAATTTGTTGCTCATGGCAAGTGCAATTGACTCACCATCGCTGCCAAAATTTTGCCCCCCAGTGGAGGGTTATGTAAGAGGTCCATGATTAAAGAATTTGTTGGTAGCGCAGTCGAGCAGATGTAATTTCGATGGATTGCTCACGCGCTGCCTTCGATATGTAAGCTAGAAGAGAATCTGAGACCGAAGGGCAGTATTGACTGCAGTAGGAACTGTGCAGCAGTAGCAGTAAGTTGTTGCTAGCGAGCAGTCTGGTCTGGTGTATCGTGTTGGCTGGGCCGGTCGTGTGCAGCGATTGCGGAGCCTGAGCGTTGTAGGATAAGGTAAAAGCAGCCTCGCGCATATGTAGTATTGTTACCTCAAGTCCCATGTAAATGTTTTTAAAAAATCTGTTAATAATAATCTTTCTCATAAAAAGTAACTTCTGACATTCATCTCAATTTAAACAATTCACTAATTTCTCCAATCCTTGGCCATCCCGATTATTGAAAAGAAAAATTAGTTCTTTCCTTTTATATAAGACAAATCTATCGGCCACCATTGCACTTAGCTGCGCCAGGAAAATTTCTTATAGGAGCAGATATATACGCGTTATACGGCGATCTACTTAAGGTAAGATTTTGCAGTTTATTCAGAATGATGTATCAGGGCCATGACGCAGCATTGCTGACGTCCAAAATTTACCAGGTTAAATTGACTGTCAATTATTGAAAGGTTATAAGTGACCCACATTTTTTTATTGAGAGATTAGTTACATTTTATTATTGATACGTTACGTAATTTTGCTGTTGGTAGGTTATACTGAATGTGAACGACATAATTTTTTTACTGTTGAGAGGTTTAGGAATTTTTGTGTTTTGAGGTTACACTAAATGAGAATATTACTCATATTATTTTATTTTGTTGGGAGGTTACGGAAATTAGTTTGTTGGGGAGGTTACATGAGTAGCTACATTTCGGGAATACATTTGTCTAGGCAACATATTTAAGTAATGATTGCAAGACCACAGGTTAATATAAGTGCGAGATAAGCCATTGCGAGCATGAAATGCTGGTATGTTAACATCCGGTATAACTTTCAGGATGCTGAATGCAAGTGCGTAAACATACATGCATTGCATGGTATAAGAGCTAGATGTCAGTTTGTGAGTTGGAGTTCCATGCCTGTTGCCCTTGGTTAGTCTATACGCCTACTAACTTTCGCTCATGTATCACAGCTCCTTCTAGATGTTGCGACTTCTTTTCCTGTAGTGTAGTTGGTGGTAGACACCTGACACCATTCCAGTCACCTCATGGGATGACAGTTAGGTCGTCTTTGTGGTCGAACGAATAACGTGCGCCTAGTGGAGACACCAGTGTTTTAAATAAACTGGAAGCAGTCTTGATCGCACAACTTTTTTTTAAATATGGTGATCGGTTTCGATATTTTTATAAGATCATCTTCAGACAATGAATGTCTGCCAGAGGCGGTGGCGCATGGCAACCCTGTTACACTCACTGCTAATTGGCGGGACTATAAAACTGACCACTCATTGCCATTGATTTCAGAAACTTCTAATTAAACAGAAAGCGATAAGACTGAAGGTACTAACTGGTATCAGATATCTCGAGGACGCATTTTAACTGGCGTAAGTAACTTGCACCAACGTCATCTTGTTATGACTAAGCGACTGCGAGCTGAATATCGAAAATGGCTGGCAGTTTGTGAGCTAATGGACTCGAGAATCAGTGATAGGCGATTTAAGCATGGCGAAACCACCAGTAGTCGACAAGGGTTTTATAGTACCCAGAACTGGACACGGCCAGGAGACACTGGCCAACTGGCAGAGGGCGTCGATGGTGAGTCGCCGTTCTAAACACACAAATGCAACGGCATGCAATGGACAGACAATGAATACAGAACGACAGAATGACACGTCCGGAGAGCGAACCATACCGAAAGCCTTGACGTAGCAGTATCAGAAACGAAAGCAGCGGCGAGAACAACAAATAATACGAGACTGCGGACTCCTGCGCTGCTGTATAGCGTGGTCTTAGGAGCCAATAGGCTAGCGCGTTAGCCGTGGCTAGTGTCTTGCGCTGAGGCAGTGAGACTAGCAACTGCAGATGTTAGTAGCGCCGCCTAGCAGCTGTCGTCTACGTTCATGTGTTATGGCAGGCTTTCGAATTTATCGGGCCGGGATACCAGTGCTTTGGACTTGATTACAGAATGTGGAGGTCGAAGGTTTGCCTGGTGTGTAAAGGACAACACACGGTGATCTGTGGCAAACATGACGACAGTGTACGATGCTGGTCAGGCAAAAATGTTCTGAAACGCATTGTTGTGTGAAATCTTATGGGACTTAACTACCAAGGTAATCAGTCCCTAAGCTTACACACTACTTAACCTAAATTATCATAAGGAAAAATACATACAACCATGCCCGAGGCAGGACTCGAACCTCCGCCGGGATCAGCCGCACAGTCCACAACTGCAGCGCCCTATACCGCTCGGCTAATCCCGCGCAGGGAAACGCATTGCTCAGCGCATATTGTTGAACATGGAGTTCTCCAGCAAACAACCCATAGGGGTTCCCATGTTGAAGCAATGGCGTCGTAAAATATCATCTCAGTGAGTACGGTGTCGTCGAGATTGGACCATGAATCCATGAATACGTGTCACCTGGTCGGATGAATCATGAGTCTTAATACATGAGTTTGGTCATCATGTTCGGATTCAACGTCATCCAGGGAAACAGCTGTTTGAAACATGCGCCATAATTCTGATGTGATTCGGTAGGGTAAAGTTTGTGCTATGATGGACATTCACCTGGAATTCTCTGGGACTTGTGGACGTGATCAAAGGCACAATTACCACACTTATATGACGAGATGTGGAACATGTAATGCTCCAAGGAACACTGTCGAACGTGACCGTTTTGATTGTCCAGGTGTGATTGTATTGGTAGGAGTAATGTTTCACGGGCGTGTTGACCTTCAAATCTTTGAATGCACTCTAGTCCTTCCCCATGTGCATCTTTTGGCGGCTAAATTCGGCCCTGACCTCATCTTTAGTGTTCCGTACCTCAGTCGGTAAAAGCAGAATCCGTCGTTGTCCGTCTGTCTGTATCTCTGTTTGTCCGACTTTCAAGATCGCATTTTCTCAGTAATGGGTGGAGGTACCAAGTCGAATTTTATGTCGCATACTAAAGCCGATAGTTATTTTTTACAGTGTGTAAACATTAAGGTTTAACATCGAACTAATCAAAAGTGACAGCCACTTATGTAACATGTTTTGATACTCCTAAAGACACTTTGTTTATCAACTGGAAAGCGAGAGGTTGTGGCGCGAATTTCGCTCGGATCACGGGTTTCTCATTTTTTGTTTTAACCTAGCGTTCACCTCTCGCCAGAAATAACATGTGGTTCGGATTCCACGTGAAGTTATAGGACCTCCTTCCCTATTTGGGTAACTGGGGTCGTTTAGAGACACACAAGTCGCCGAAGTGGCGTTCAATAGAAAGAATTCCACCAGGCTATTGAGCCACACTAAATTGTTATTATCATCTATACACATCATTAAGATTGTACTGAACCCTCAGAGGTATTGGATTAATGCATACATTAGTACCTATTTTCCATAAGTGTAATAAACTCATCAGATACACATAAGAGCATTTCAGTCATTAATAATATACGAATTTTCTCCTTCCTTTTCAAAAGAGTCTGCCAACGCTGAGGTACTGTCGATTCCGCAACTATAGAAACCACGTGATTTTGTGGCGGCTTCTGTGACCAAGCGGTTCTAGGCGCTTCAGTCCGGAACCGCACTTTGCTACACTCGCAGGTTCGATCCTGCCTCGGGCATGGATGTGTGTGACGTCCTTAGGTTGGTTAGGTTTAAGTAGTTCTAAGTCTAGGGGCCTGGGGACCTCAGATGTTGAGTCCCATAGTGCTTGGAGCCATTTTTCAAAAATGATTTTGAGGCGAAGAACTCGTCGAACCATGATCGAGAGCTAATTTTCTTACAAAAATAAAGTTCCTTATGGTAATTCGATAGAGCGCAGAAAATGTGAAAATCTGAGAGCCCAAGATTAGGTGTGGAAGGATTTCCCACACTAACTCGTGTTTAGTACGTCAAAGGGCGTTCTCGTGGAGTAACATAACTGAGCAGCGCGGGATGATCCGAGCCGTCTAATGGTGTTGCAGTCATGGACTGTGCGGCTGGTCCCGATGGAGGTTTGAGTCCTCCCTCGGGCAAGGGTGTGTGTTTGTCCTAAGGATAATTTAGGTTAAGTAGTGTGTAAGCTAAGGGACTGATGACCTTAGCAACCAAGTCCCATAAGATTTCACACACATTTGAACATTTGAGTAACATCACTCTACGCTGTATTCCTAAGCGTTCTTGGATTGCGTGTGCAAGACATCTCAGTTGTTGACAAATGTCATCAGTCATGGTGACACCTCGGGGAACCAATTCGTTGTACACCACATTGTCGCTGTTCCATCTGATGCATAACATTATCTATTGTGGATACGCAAAACTCCTTGCACGGTGAGTTGCTGCTTCGTTTCGGCTTTGTTTAGCACAAAGACACTATTTCTCGTCACCGGTAAGAAGCAGGACAGTAACCGACGGTGTAGTTCACGAGCCAAGTGATGACGAGCAGACAGCGATGAACATATGGCCGCCTGCCGATTTTTGTGTTTATGGCTCAGAGCTTGTGGTACACATACACTCGGTTTCTGAAACTTCCATATTGCGTGCAAACGTCGTACGGTGCTGGAATTATCACAGTTCATCGCATCTGCCAGTCCTTGCGTACACTGACATGGATCATTGTCTATTACTGCGTTTAAACAACATTCATCAAACCACGCTCTTCCTGAACGTGTAAAGCCACTAATGTCAAAACGAACGTTCTTGTAACAGAGCAGTAAGTGGAACATCTGAGGGGTGAAGACATAGGTGTAATACAACAGTTCTAATCATGATGTTATTGTAGCTAACCATCCAGGAAAATCCACTGATACTCTTAAAACCAAACTTTTCAGAACAACACGAAATAATTGAGTTAAAAAAAACATGTCAAAAAAACTTTACAATGAAACGTTTAATTTAATTTAATGTGGTACCTTGGATAAGAAAAACTTTACAGCCAGTAGTGAATATAACACATGCGGTCACCCCATCACAATTACTGCAGCTCCTCATTCATACATCTTTGCTCAATGCAAACAATTACAAAAGACAAACAACTATCAGAATTTGTCTCTGGGAGGGATATGAAAATAACCATCTGAATACAGTACATTTGAGTAAGATGACAAGCTTTCGAACTCCCCCTCCTGCGAAGTCCTCTTAGTTAAACATACGCCACAGCTGAGCCACATAGGAAACGCCCGGTATTCAGATCCCAAGGTGACGACCGTTGCAATCACCACACTCACTATAACTGAAAAAGGTTTTTTTTGTCATCAGTCTACTGACTGGTTTGATGCGGCCCGCCACGAATTCTTTTCCTATGCCAACCTCTTCATCTCAGAGTAGCACTTGCAACCTACGTCCTCAATTATTTGCTTGACGTATTCCAATCTCTGTTTTCCTCTACAGTTTTTGCCCTCTACAGCTCCCTCTAGTACCATGGAAGTCATTCCCTCATGTCTTAGCAGATGTCCTATCATCCTGTCCCTTCTCCTTATCAGTGTTTTCCACATATTCCTTTCCTCTCCGATTTTGCGTAGAACCTCCTCATTCCTTACCTTATCAGTCCACCTAATTTTCAACATTCGTCTATAGCACCACATCTCAAATGCTTCGATTCTCTTCTGTTCCAGTTTTCACACAGTCAATGTTTCACTACCATACAATGCTGTACTCCAGACGTACATCCTCAGAAATTTCTTCCTCAAATTAAATCCGGTATTTGATGTTATTAGACTTCTCTTGGCCAGAAATGCCTTTTTTGCCATAGCGAGTCTGCTTTTGATGTCTTCCTTGCTCCGTCCGTCATTGGTTATTTTCCTGCCTAGGTAGCAGAATTCCTTAACATCATTGAGTTCATGGCCATCAATCCTGATGTTAAGTTTCTCGCTGTTCTCATTTCTACTACTTCTCATTACCTTCGTCTTTCTCCGATTTACTCTAAAACCATACTGTGTACTCATTAGACTGTTCATTCCGTTCAGCAGATCATTTAATTCTTCTTCACTTTCACTCAGGATAGCAATGTCATCAAAGAATCGTATCATTGATATCCTTTCACCTTGTATTTTCATTCCACTCCTGAACCTTTCTTTTATTTCCATCATTGCTTCCTCGATGTACAGATTGAAGAGTAGGGGCGAAAGGCTACAGCCTTGTCTTACACCTTTCTTAATATGAGCACTTCGTTCTTGATCGTCCACTCTTATTATTCCATCTTGGTTGTTGTACATATTGTATATGACCCGTCTCTCCCTATAGCTTACCCCAACTTTTTTCAGTATCTCAAACAGCTTGCACCATTTTATATTGTCGAACGCTTTTTCCAGGTCGACTAATCCTATGAACGTGTCTTGGTTTTTCTTTAGCCTTGCTTCCATTATTAGCCGTAACGTCAGAATTGCCTCTCTCGTGCCTTTACTTTTCCTAAAGCCAAACTGATCGTCACCTAGCGCATTCTCAATTTTCTTTTCCATTCTTCTGTATATTATTCTTGTAAGCAGCTTCGATGCATGAGCTGCTAAGCTGATTGTGCGATAATTCTCGCACTTGTCAGCTCTTGCCGTCTTTGGAATTGTGTGGATGATGCTTTTCCGAAAGTCAGAAGGTCGCCAGACTCATAGATTCTACACACCAATGTGAATAGTCGTTTTGTTGTCACTTCCTCCAATGATTTTAGAAATTCTGATGGAATGTTATCTATCCCTTCTGCCTTATTTGACCCTAAGTCCTCCAAAGCTCTTTTAAATTCCGATTCTAATACTGGATCCCCTATCTCTTCTAAATCGAATCCTGTTTCTTCTTCTATCACATCAGACAAATCTTCACCCTCATAGAGGCTTTCAATATATTCTTCCCACCTATCTGCTCTCTCCTCTGCATTTAACAGTGGAATTCCCGTTGCACTCTTAATGTTACCACCGTTGCTTTTATGTCACCAAAGGTTGTTTTGACTTTGCTGTATGCTGAGTCTGTCCTTCCGACAATCATATCTTTTTCGATGTCTTCACATTTTTCCTGAAGCCATTTCGTCTTAGCTTCCCTGCACTTCCTACTTATTTCATTCCTCAGCGACTTGTATTCCTGTATTCCTGATTTTCCCGGAACATGTTTGTACTTCCTCCTTTCATCAATCAACTGAAGTATTTCTTCTGTTACCCATGGTTTCTTCACAGCTACCTTCTTTGTACCTATGTTTTCCTTCCCAACTTCTGTGATGGCCCTTTTTAGAGATGTCCATTCCTCTTCAACTGCGCTGCCTATTGCGCTATTCCTTATTGCTGTACCTATAGCGTTAGAGAATTTCAAACGTATCTCGTCATTCCTTAGAACTTCCATATCCAACTTCTTGGCGTATTGATTCTTCCTGACTAATGTCTTGAACTTCAGCCTACTCTTCATCACTACTATATTGTGATCTGAGTCTATATCTGCTCCTGGGTACGCCTTACAATCCAATATCTGATTTCGGAATCTCTGTCTGACCATGATGTAATGTAACTGAAATCTTCCCGTATCTCCCGGCCTTTTTCAAGTATACCTCCTCCTCTTGTGATTCTTGAACAGGGTATTCGCTATTACTAGCTGAAACTTGTTACAGAACTCAATTAGTCTTTCTCCTCTTTCATTCCTTGTCCCAAGCCCATATTCTCCTGTAACCTTTTCTTCTAGTCCTTCCCCTACAACTGCATTCCAGTCGCCCATGACTATTAGATTTTCGTCCCCCTTTAAATACTGCATTACCCTTTCAATATCCTCATACACTTTCTCTATCTGTTCATCTTCAGCTTGCGACGTCGGCATGTATACCTGAACTATCGTAGTCGGTGTTGGTCTGCTGTCGATTCTGATTAGAACAACCCTGTCACTGAACTGTTCACAGTAACACACCTTCTGCCCTAACTTCCTATTCATAACGAATCCTACACCTGTTATACCATTTTCTGCTGCTGTTGATGTTACCCAATAGTCATCTGAGCAGAAATCCTTGTCTTCCTTCCACTTCACTTCACTGACCACTACTATATATACATTGAGCCTTTGCATTTCCCTTTTCAGATTTTCTAGTTTCCCTACCACGTTCAAGCTTCTGACATTCCATGCCCCGACTCGTAGAACATTATCCTTTCGTTGATTATTCAATCTTTTTCTCATGGTAACCTCCCCCTTGGCAGTCCCCTCCCAGAGATCTGAATGGGGGACTATTCCAGAATCTTTTGCCAATGGAGAGATCATCATCACACGTCTTCAACTACAGGCCACATGTCCTGTGGATATGTGGATACACGTTACGTGTCTTTAATGCAGTGCTTTCCATTGCCTTTTGCATCTTCATGTCGTTTATCATTGCTGATTCTTCAGCCTTTAGGGGCAATTTCCCTCCCCTAGGACAAGAGAGTGCCCTGAACCTCTATCCGCTCCTGCGCCCTCTTTGACAAGGCCATTGGCAGAATGAGGCTGACTTCTTATGCCGGAAGTCTTCGGCCGCCAATACTGATTATTTATCAAAATTTAGGCAGTGTTGGGGATCGAACCCGGGACCGAGAAAGTTTTTGATTATGAATCAAAGACGCTACCCCTAGACCACGGGGTCGACGTACTATCCGCGGTGCCACCAACACCGACCTACGGCATCTTCAGTCCGGAATACTTCGTGTAGGGCGTTGACGCAGTCTGGGGCTCCACTCTTCTGTCTCGCTCCGTGGTTGCAACTGTTCTTCCTGTAGCTGGCTCCGATCATCCCTCATGGCCGTCAGCAGAGGGCAACACCTTGAAACATCCCCATAGAAAAATTATGAATGACTGTGCTAGTAAACTTCTACGTTATTTGATTTTTAAACAGCTGAGCAAAACTCAACGTATTCAAACAGTTTTCTCCTTACTTATTCTGAGCATCACTAAACTGACGCACAATACTTTTCTTAGTGCAACACAATCTGACTTTCAATAATACCTATGAAATGATGGCCCTGACTAACAATAACCTATATCTTTCATGAATCACTTACCTCACAAAAGGCTTCCTTACTCAAACTAGTGTAGTACAGCGAGTGCCAATACTGCCAACTAAATAAAAAAATTGTAACTATTGATGGCACTAACTATTGATAGGCATAGTTAGCAAATGAAAGATTTTTATAGATAACAAACAATGTATTTACCTTACTAATTTTCAAAAGTCATTACATATAATCATAACATCCAGTCTTACAAATTTCCTTTTCTGACGGACACACGTCCAGAACGTCTGCTCTCAAAACTCTGCCATCTCTCTCCCCACATGCACCACTGCTGGCGGCTCACCATCAACTGCCCAACGCTATGCGCTGTTCACATCCAACTGCCCAACACTACAATAACGAATATTCCAACAATGCCAACCGGCCATAGACTGCACACAGCGCAGTCAGTGATTTTCATACAGAGCGCTACGTGGCGTTACTAACATAAAAACGTAAACAGCTTACAACCTGAGTGGCGCCAGTTGCGTCGCACTATAGTGCCGTCATGGGAAAGTTGCACCTGGCATTCGAAGGTGTCAGACATGTGGTGATGCTACCATCGTCACAGATCTTACAACGAGGAAACCTTTTTATTGGCGTGCTCTGTCCAATGGTATTATCCCCATACACTGCGCAAATGGTTCTGGATGCCTCCTCTGCTGTCAGC
This sequence comes from Schistocerca gregaria, assembly GCF_023897955.1. Taxonomy (NCBI): domain Eukaryota; kingdom Metazoa; phylum Arthropoda; class Insecta; order Orthoptera; family Acrididae; genus Schistocerca; species Schistocerca gregaria. The sequence continues at coordinate 137,348,774 of NC_064923.1, read as the reverse complement.
CCTTTACTGAACTCAAACAGGAGAGTATGTCAGAAATGTTCCGCTTTCTCCACTTGGCACTCCATTTTCTAGGGTCCACAGCTCCATTCAGTATCTCCAAATGACAAAATGACCATATGTATACTCAAGTAGCATCAGTGAAATACAAATAAAATGATAATCGACAAATAAGCCCATAGCAAACGGAATAACAATATGCAAAACAAAAACGCTACAAACTTATACACCAACCTAATATTACTATCTATGACAAATATGTACAAAACCCTCAAGCCCTAAGAGTGTGAGTACTTCTTGTTTGTCTGCTTTTTTTGTATGCATTCTTCTTTTTTAGAATCGGCTTCCTAACCTCATCCAACATACACTGGGGATCCTGTTTATCTAAATTCTAAACTCTAGACTCTCTGACCCCAGTACGTCTAGAGTAAATTTCCTAACTGCTTTCTTAATATTTTAATATTTTCTTTCAACATTGCTACCTTACCAAATAAGTTTTAGTTCGCACTCTGATATTCATTTAAATAAATCCTGTATGTTGAAATGCTTCAAGGAGAAAGAACATGTATCATTTATGCAACAGTCTCTCTTCATTGCTCTGATTAGCCAGTTGCCAAGTTGTTGGTGGTTTTTGATGTGGGATAGCACAAACTTCCACTTTCTGCTAAGAGAAAGTCCATTGTCTCTATTAATCAAAACTCATGCCAACCTAATTTCTCTTCATAATCCCTGTTCCAAAAACCAGAACTGTTTGCAACTACCGTAGTTTCGTCAAATTTCATGCCATGACCCTCGTTTAACCATTGTTCTGCTACCGCCAACTTTTCGGCTGTTGCAGCCTCGTATGACGCCGAAGTTCCACGCACCTGTCCTGCACTGTGCGAAGCAAACGGCCGATGTAAGCCTTCCCACACTGACATGGAATTCTATATTTTCCAGGCTTCCCAAGGCCCAAATTATCTTTCAAGGAACCACGTAGTGCCCTAATCTTGGAAGGCCCTTCCAAGATGAGAGCACTACTCGGATCTCTGGAAGAACTGACTGATATGGGCAAATCCAGTCACAAGCTATACTCGGTTCCTGGTATGTACACTGTCGGGAAAAAATTGCAATACGAAAAATTAATTAATGTAGAGTTATGAAGTTTCGAGGATGCATTTGTCTAGCAACATATTTAAGTAATCAACATAGCAAGATTAAAGGTCAATGTAAGCATGAGATAAGCCACTGTAAATGTGAAGTGCTGGTACACTAATAACCGATGTAATCGCCAAATGTGTTGTACAGGTGCCGGATGTCAGTTTCTGGGATGGAGTTCCATGTCTGATGCACTTGGTCAGTAAGGACAGGGACGGTTCATGCTGGAAGTGTCGTCCCATGATGTATTGTACGTTCTCGGTTGGAAACAGATCAGGTCGTCGATCAGGCCAAGGCAACATGTTAACATCGTGCAGAGCGTGTTGGGTTGGTACAGCGGTATCTGCACGAACGTTATCCTACTGGAAAAAGGTGCCTGGAATGCTCTTTATTAATGGCAACAAAACAGGTCGAATCACCAGGTTCACGTACAAATTTACAGCCAGCGTGCATGGGATAACGGTGAGAAAGCTTGTTCCGTCATCCGAAATCGCACCCCAGAGCATAATTCCAGGTATATGTCCGTATTTTCTAGCATGCACACTGGTTGATTGCATGTCCTCAACTGACTTCCTAACCAACACACGGTCTTCACTGGCACAGAGCCAGCTTTCATCAGAGAACACAACAAACCTCCACCCTGCCCTCATGAGCTCTCACTTTACGCCACTGAAGTCGCAGACCGCAGTCGTTTGGGGTCAGTGGAGTGCTCACTGCAGGGCGTCTGTCTCTCTGTCCTTGACGTAACTCACTTGTAACGGTTTGTTTAGTGACTGTGCTGTCAACTAATGCTCAAATTGCTGCATCTACAGATGCATTATGATGAGGCAGAGCCATAACAGTGGTCTTCCCTGTCGGTAGTGGCACGTGGCCGTCCAGAGCCCGGTCTTCTATAGATCGTACATTCCCGTGACCACCGCTACTCACACTCATGTACACTAGCTACATTCCTGCCAAGTCTTGCTGCAGTATTGCTCAAGGAACATCTTACCTCTAGTATGCCTATCACACAAGCTTGTTCAAACTCAGTGAGATGATGATGATAATGGCGTCTTTGTCGCCTTGAAGGCATTCTTAGCTAAAACGATCAGGTCCAATCTCAAAAGTGTCTAACACTCACAATATTACAGCGTGTATATAAAGCTACCATGATTTGTATCCTGATAATGGCGCTACTGTCCATACGAAGGCAAATTGTGATGGACTTCACGAGCATTGCTGACAGTGGCTTCATTAAGAATTTTATCCACAGAGGACCTGGAAGTAAAAATCAGCTGCTTAAGAAATCATGTTGCATTTGGCCCTCAAATTCGGTGATGATTCTTTCTTTTGTAGTTACAGTAAACCATTCTGTTTCTGAGCAGAAATAATACATACGGTCTATCAGTGACAGATACGTCAATACCTCCACACCATACCACACAGTCATCGCATAAGGTCTAGGAAGTGACCACAATAAGTTCAAAAATGGCTTTGAGCACTATGGGACTTAACTTCTGAGGTCATCAGTCCCCTAGAACTAAGAACTACATAAACCTAACTATCCTAAGGACATCACACACATCCATGTCAGAGACAGGATTCGAACTTGCGACCGTAGCGGTCGCGCGGTTCCAGACTGTAGCGTCTAGAACCGCTCGTCTACCCTGGCTGGCCACAATAAGTATGTATGCTCTCGACTTCTATAACCACCTGCACTCTTTTAATGCAGGTACGTATTCAGTGAGAGTCCCTACTGCTGAACGCACACTCCGATCAGGAGACATCGAGCAGCGAATACTGTGACGTGCTCTCAGGGTGATGAATCCCTTTCCTGAAAGAGTAGGCATAGTGTACTCTCGCGACTACCAGCTCCCTCGGGACGCACACCAAGTCCCTGGCGTTCTCTCGGCGTTATTAGTCGCGATTTGGTTGGGCAGCGGCGCATTCAATTACACCGGGATGCGAGTAATTGTGGAGGGTCCCGCCGCTACCAGCAAGCGCCAGTCGAGGTGAACACAGCGGGACCGGACAAAACAAAGCACGCCGTCTGACAGCGCCGCACCGCGGCCAGCCCCGGAAAACAAGGGGCCATCAGGAGGCAGCGGCCGGGAGACGGATGGGCCGGCGCAGCTGCCGGACAAGTAAACACGGCCGATAATTGGAGCGGCGGACGAGCCGTCTGCCTACTCCCGGGAGACCGCTCTGACCGCGTGTTTTCCTCGCTAAAGCCTCGCAGCTGTTGCTCACATAGTGTGAAGATACGGCAACTGGCGATAGCCTTTTAAACGTAATAACCAAGACAGAGTAGTCATCTGAAAACCACCATTTACATACTGTATGTAAAATAACATAAAACGTTTTAGCACTAACAATACCAGTGAAGTAAAGTTGCTACTCACCATGTAGCGGAAATGCTGAGCCGCGTTAGGCACAATAAAAAGATTCACACACTCGAAGCTTTCGGCCATTAACCCTTTGTCAGCAGTAGATACACATACACACATGCACACACACACGCTCATGCAAACGCAACTTGTACACACGTCTGCCGTCTCAGAGAGCTGAAACTACACTGCGAGCAGCAGCACCAGTACATGATGGGAGTGGTGACTGGGTGGGGGTAAGGAGGAGGCTGGCGTGGGGGAATGGATAGTATGGTGAGAGAAACGGACAGTACAAGTGTTGCAGTTTAGACGGAGGGCAGGAGAGTAGGTGCAGAGGGGGGAGGTGGTAAGTAGCAGAAAGGAGAGAAATAAAAAAATTAAAGACTGGTTGTGGAGGTGAAATGACGGCTGTGTAGTGCTGGAATGGGAACAGAGAGGGGGCTGGGTGGGTGAGGACAGTGACTAACGAAGGTTGAGGCCAGGGGAGTTACGGGAATGTAGGATGTATTGCAGGGAAGGTTCCCACCTGTGCAATTCAGAAAAGCTGGTGTTGGTGGGAAGATTCCATATGGCGCAGGCTGTGAAGCAGTCATTGAGATAAGGAGTATCATGTTTAGCAGCGTGTTCAGAAACAGGGTGGTCCACTTGTTTTTTGGCCACAGTTTGTCGGTGACCATTCATGCGGACAGACAGCTTGTTGGTTGTGATGCCTATGTAGAATGCAGCACAGCAGTTGCAACTTAGGTTGTAAATCACACGACCGGTTTCACAGTAGCCCTGCCTTTGATGGGATAGGTGATGTTAGTGACTGGACTAGAGTAGGCGGCGGTAGGAGGATGTATGTTTTAGCCCTGAAGTACAAGTTCATTCTTGCAAAGAAGAATACAATTACCAGCCACTGTTACAAACACTATTTATTAACAAAAATAGCATGGTTAGCGGTTTCGGATCAACATCATCTTCAGATGGCTGTTAACTTTTAGGCACATAGCATACTCCTCGCGAATAGTACTTAGGGGCTCGCCAAGCTTAAAGTTCATATCCGACAGACAGATCACCATCGGCAGCGTCACGTACCCTCACTTCATGAGACCCTGTGGAGAGATCTGATATTTAAACTAGGAAAACGAAGTTGAAAATACCGCTACAGCTATAAGGTTCTTTTATTTAACACACGACCGCTTTTGCTCCCTCTTATACACCCATCTTCAGGTGTCGTAACTTGGTGGTGTGTCCCCGAGCGCCACGGTGGATGAGTGAAAGACGTGCTGTGCTACCAACGAGCGCAGAGCATGGAGTCTCGTTGGTGGCAAACCGCTTCTTCCACCCGTCCACCGTGGCGTTCGAGATCACAGCTCCAAGTTACGACACCTGAAGATGGATGTATAAGAGCCCCAAACCGGTCTTGTGTTAAATAAAAGAACCTGACAACTGTAGCGTAGTTTCGACCTCTGGTGTAATACTCAGTTGCGTATTTTCTTTCAAAACAATTGTTTGTATATTTGTTGTTGTCTGCATAGGTTGTCGGCTATTTTTCTGCTTATGTGGGGAATGTTCCATGCACTGGTGGTGCTCTACAGCAAAACAACTATGCAAGAGATTACCTATATAACTGTAAGTATATCTAATAGCGAATGAAAAGAATGTAAACAAATTGTAAACGTGGAATTGGATTAACTTGTCTCTTTCGTAGAAATTCTTGTTTCGTTGTGTTGTGCTGTTGACTGCTTGTGCTCACGAAATACTAAAATATACATAAAAAAGCTTCTTATGTAAAAATGCATGTAGTGTAGAACATCGCATATACATCGACTTACTTTTTGTGCACCTGGGAGATTGTATACAAGAATGACCATATGATAGATAAACTACCACCAAAGAATTTCTCCATCAGAGATGTTACAGTATGTACACTGTTGTGATAGCAAATTTACGACGCATTATCTTTTCATTACATGCAATTCACATTGAATGAACATTGGTTAGGAATGATATAAACATATGAAGAACAGGCCTCCGTGGTCGGGGTCGCTAATGCACGATTATGCGGTAGCGCCCGACTCGGGGATAAGCCCATCCGTATACTGATTGTAGAAAACAATTTTCACTACCAGCATTTGCCTGGCAAGGGGAGAAGAGGTGGTTGCGTAAAGCTTATGGTCACTAGACTTCCTTTCACTGGTTTAAATACCAGACCTCTCCGCAGTGTCTCACGAAGTGAGTGCATGTGAGCTGTCGATGGAGATCTGTCCGCCGGATATGAACTTTAAGCTTGGCGAGCCCCTTGGTGCTATTCGCGAGGAGTATGCTATGTGTCAGCAACGGGTTTCACCCCTTCCTTCTCACTCCACACACACACACTATACTATACATACATGTAATATTATGCCGGCCGGGGTGGCCGAGCGGTTCTAGCCGCTACAGTCTCGAACCGAGCGACCGCTACGGTCGCAAGTTCCAATCCTGCCTCGGCCATGGGTGTGTGTGATGTCCTTAGGTTAGTTGGGTTTAAGTAGTTCTAAGTTATAGGGGAATGATGACCACAGCAGTTAAGACCCATAGAGATTAGAGCCATCTGAACCACTTTTTTTTGGTAGTATTACAACAAGTTGCAATGGAGAATGTTACAAATAAAGAAAGAAAGGAGTTTGCCAAAGTTATTTACTGAAATAGATATTATGTAAAGATATGTTTTGTCTGCTCTTTTGGATACGTCTGAAAGAATAGACACCACATACACACACACACACACACACACACACACACACACACACACACACACATCAAAAAATGTTTTGCACCATTTCGGTATCGGAACCTGCACAGAAAAATAGAGATCAACATAAACATCATCTCCGCCCTTTTTATCGCTCATGAAAACCACACACTACTTGTTGTGCCACCATACAGCGAATACTTCAGAGGTAGTGGTCCAAATTGCTGTACACACCGGTACCTCTAACCCGTAGCACGTCCTCTTGCATTGATGCATGCCTGTATTCGTCGTGGTATACTATCCACAAGTTCATCAAGGCACTGTGGGTCCAGATTGTCCCACTCCTCAACGGCGATTCGGCATGGATCTCACAGAGTGGTTGATGGGTCACGTCGTCCATAGACACACCTTTTCAATCTATCCCAGGCATGGTCGGTAGGGTTCATGTCTGGAGAACATGATGTCTAGTCGAGAGATGTCATTATCCTGGAGGAAATCAGTCACGAGATGTGCACGATGGTGGCGCGCATTTACGTCCATGAAAACGAATGCCTCGCCAGTACGCTGCAGATATTATTGCACTATCGGCCGGAGGATGGCATTCGCGTATCGCACAGGCGTTACCGAGTCTTCCATGATCACCAGCGGCGTACGTCGGAGCTGTATAATGGCATCCTAAAACAGCAGGGATCCACCACCTTGCTGCACTCGCTGGACAGTGCGTCTAATGCCTAACCGGGTTGCCTCCAAACACGTCTCCGACGATTGTCTGGTTGAAGGCATATGCGACACTCATTGGTGAAGAGAACGTGATGCTAATCCTGAGCGGTCAGTTCGGCATGTTGTTAGGCCCATCTGTACTGCGCTGCATGGTGTCGTGATAGCGGCCGGCCAGGGTGACTGAGCGGTTCTAGGCGCTACAGTCTGCAACCGCGCGACTGCTACTGTCGCAGGTTCGAATCTTGCCTCGGGCATGGGTGTGTGTGATATCCTTAGGTTAGTAAGGTTTAAGTAGCTCTAAGTTCTAGGGGACTGATGACCTCAGCAGTTAAGTCCCATAGTGCTCAGAGCCATTTGAACCATTTGACGTGGTTGCTAAGATAGACCTTGCCATGGACGCAGGGAATGAAGTTGCGCACAGTTTGAGTCGTAACACAGCGTCCTGTGGCTACACGAAAAGCATTATTCAACATGGTGGCGTTGCTGTCAGAGTTCCTCCGAGACATAATCCATAGGTAGCCGTCATTCACTGCAGTAGCAGCCCTTGGGCGGCCTGAGCGAGACGTGTCATCGACAGTTCCTGTCTCTCTGTATCTTCTCCGTGTCCGAACAACATCGTTTGTTCACTCCGATACTGTTGGACACTTCCCTTGTTGATAGCCCTTCCTGGCACAAAGTAACAATGTGGGCGCGATCGAACCGCGGTATTGACCGCCTAAACATGATTGAACTACAGACAACACGAGCCGTGTACCTCCTTCCTGGTGGAACGACTCGAACTGACCGGCTGTCGGACCCCCTGTGTCTAATAGGCGCTGCTCATATATGATTGTTTACATCTTTGAGCATGTTTAGTTACATGTCTGAACAGCAAAGAGACTGTGTCTGTGACACATTACCCACAGTCAGCGTCTGTCTTCAGGAGTTATGGTGATCAGGGTGATGCAAAACTTTTTCGATGTGTGTGTATAATTAAGGTTAGCAAGGCCAGTGGTCTCTTCAGTGCAGATGCACACCAGGCTCAAAATCTTACGTCGATCGGTGAAATGAGGCACGTAATAATGATAATGAACACAGTGCACTACATTCGTAGTAAGTCTAGAAATCGGATCTGACAGGAGGCGTACTAGGCATCGCCGATTACCACCGTGACCGGATGGCGGAATGGTCAATACATCTGCCTCCTAAGCAAGAGACCTACGACCAAATCCCATTCCGGTACAGAGTTTCAACATTCCCCATTGGTTTAAATCAATGCCTGTTCACAGCCAAACGTCGTTATTCACTTATGTAGATATTGAGTTTACTAAGGAAAAAATAATAAGAAACAATTGCACATAAATAAATATTACTTCAAAAACATTATATTAACTTCAGTAGGTAACTGAATGTTAAAAGTAATTCATCTATTGTATCAAAGTGTGACTAAAGAGTCTGTTACATTTTCGTGTAGTAATTTGACAAAACAGCATACACCGGTTAGCCGGAACGTTGTGGCCACCGATCACCGTGAACTTGAGCAAACCGCGGTAACATTGTCGGCCCGTGAAGCGATGAGAAAAGTATATAAGCGGGACAGTGACGAATGAGGAATCACTCTAGCGGTGATAGGGGCAGAAAATATGGAAATCCATTACCAAAAGCAGAGGCAGAGGATAGTTTCTTATGGTTCTTCGCCTTGAAGAGAACATGTCGGAGATGGTCGACTGCAAATGTCTTGACAATCCATGGAAAGTATTTGGAGGACTGTGAAACAACGAGCGAGCGACGCACACTCTTCGACAAAAAAAATGGACATCTGAAGCTTGCGCGGTCTGTAAACGAAGGCAGGGAGCGATGTATTTGCAGTTATGACGACAAAATACAATGCTTGTGCGAGAACGTAGTCGAATAATGGCCAATAATTTCATTTCAATATTTTAACAATACCAAGCCAACAGATTTTTATCTTCGACATTAAAAATAAACTTACCGTACATCACAACATCCTTGTCACAGACACGTAATGAGAAAGAAACTTTCAGTTACTTAAAAATATATACACGAACGCTGTCGTGGCTCAATGAGAACCGATACAAAGTTAAAATAAACATAGTTTTCTTTTTAAAGCCAACGATAACCAACAAAATTCTTCATTACACGTTCTCAATCCCTTCGTATACATCAGTCCCAAATTCCTCTGTGTAGTCTTTTACACTCTCGTTTAGCAATTGTTCATTTTCGATTATACTCTCTCTTAATCCTGGCGTTTTCTGCAGATATTTTAGGTATGCTTCCCTTATCTCCTTCATTACTTTTTCTAATTCCTCATCCCTAATTGTATCTCTGAAATTTTTATTGCATCTTTTAAATATTGGCCTCAGAAGAACATCAAGAAACAAAGGAAATAAAGAGAGATAAATCTGCTGATTTGGATCGTCTTCTTGTCGAACTATTTCAGTGTATGGATAAGAACACTGCAGCAGAAATGTTAGCTTTGTTCACGAAACAGGTACTTGGCCAGAAAACTTCGTCAAGACGTTGATGGGTTCAAAAAACAAACGTTTAGTAAAAAATTCACAGAATAGACGACAAAAAATGTAATCTCTCATATTGCCAAAACTGTGATTAGGGGAAGAGCAGTTTAGTTTCAATAAAGGTAGGGAAGCAATAGGTGCTACAGGAGTAAGTAGAATGATTGGTGAAAGGTACTCTATCTGATTAAAAGTATTCAGGTTTTTATTAGAGCACATTAAGATGAGGTTGTCCTCCTTTCGCCTTTATGGCGGCTTGAGCGTTGCTGAGGACTCGTTAAATGAAATGTGTAAATGTCCATTGAGGAACGGAAGAACCTGATTCCTCGAGAGTCGAAAACACACAAGGTAGTGATGTTGAACGTTGGGGCCTGGACCAAAGCAGACGTTCTAACTCATCCCAGAGGTGTTCCATTGGATTCGGGTCAAGACTCTGAGCAGGCCAGTCCATTTCAGTGATGTAATTGTCTATAAAACATTGCTCACAGATGCTCCTTTGTGCAAGGTGCATTGTCATGCTGAAACAAACAATCGTCGTCTCTGACTAGTTCGTTTAGTGTATACTCCATGCAGTATTGTAAAATATATTATATTCTTCCGCATTTACCATTTACTCTAGGGTAATAAGGAGTTCACACCACAGCCAAGAAAAAGATCCGCGTGCCGTAACAATACCGCCTCTATACTTTACAATCCACGTTACACATGAAGGCAGTTAACGATATGCAGGAATTCGTTAAGCCCAGTCCTTCCACCCAATTGCCATAGTGTAGAGCGTGATGCCTGGATCCAAACCACTTGTTTCCGTTCAACCACTGTCCAGTGGCGTCACTGATTATACCAACTCATGTGTCCTTTAGAGCTGACAATGGAAATATGTGGCTGTTCGAATATTGTATCCCAATCTTTATAAGCAGCTAAGACAGTCAAAGTTCTAGCTGGAGTTCTTGTAGCACTTTGAAATTTACGGGTAATTCCATCAGATGATTTTTACTACAACTCTCCACAGTGCCTGACAGACATGAGGTCTATCCGGCCTAGGTACAACCGTGTCTCCTTCACATTTCCACAATTACATCACCAGCTGTCGACTTAGGCAGCTTTAGAAGAGCTGAAATGTCACTGACAGATTTGTTACTCAGGTGACATCCAATGACTGGTCCAGATTGGAAGTCACTGAGCTCTCATGGGCGACTCAATCTGTTGTTATTGCTTCTCTACTGTCAACAGAATATTCCCACCTACTTTTACAGTGGCGAACCCGCCTCTCAGGACATTCGGTGGTCAATTCTGCATTACAGAAGGGAGTCCGTATACTTTCGATCTGTAGGAAGAGGAAAAGTAACCAGTTTGTACTTCGAAGATCCAGAAAAAGCGTAAGGCACAGTAAAATGAGACAGGATGATGTAAATTGTAGAAACTGAAAGTGAAATTAAACGACAAGTGACTAAATAAGACAGTATGCACAAGTTCAGCAAGCAATGGTGAAGTTAAAAATGATGTTACAGATCGGTTAGTAATCGGAAGAGGAATAATGCAGAATTGTTACATTTCAGAAAATCTGCTTACTATATACAGGGTGGGAAACCCCAGAAATATTGGAAAATACTTTGAGTGCTTATAGAGAATGTCATGAGTAACAAATCTAGGACAAGAACCCATGTCCGCCATCCAACGACGCTGGAGAGTGTCGAAGTCATATTCAGAAGCGTCTGCCACTAGGCTACACATCAAACAACGAACATGAATTTGTACGCTGACGGACCGCAGGTGGAATGTCTCCCAATGTTGTGCGTTACTCGGTGATCACGACTAAATGCTACAATCTCAGGCAGAAAAGACACGTAGAAAGGGCTTGTTGCTTCTCTGGATTCCTGTTTTGGCCACAGGTTTCTGCCTGCAGTGGTATATAGGAGAAAAAGAAACTGCAGATGGAAACCCATGTCTGAAACCACCATTCACCAAGGCAACACAGTATGGCATTCATAGGAGACAAGGCATGTCTGCAGAGCAGCCAGCTCCATCCTCTCCACTGGCGATCGTGCCAATGAGTCGCGACATGTGACACATTCCGCCTACAGTCTGCGAGTGTACAGGTACGTTTCCTGCTGAAGGTGTGGCCTAATGACAGGCGCTGGTGTCTGTAACTTCAACACTCAGTAGCCTCGTTGGATCACGTTTCCAGACACAGGTTCCATCCTCGATTTGTTTCTAGAGAGACCCTCTACAATCTGTTGACGTTTCTGGGACACCCTATACATAGTGAAGAGTTGAAAATGGACATACACTCCTGGAAATGGAAAAAGAACACATTGACACCGGTGTGTCAGACCCACCATACTTGCTCCGGACACTGTGAGAGGGCTGTACAAGCAATGATCACACGCACGGCACAGCGGACACACCAGGAACCGCGGTGTTGGCCGTCGAATGGCGCTAGCTGCGCAGCATTTCTGCACCGCCGCCGTCAGTGTCAGCCAGTTTGCCGTGGCATACGGAGCTCCATCGCAGTCTTTAACACTGGTAGCATGTCGCGACAGCGTGGACGTGAACCGTATGTGCAATTGACGGACTTTGAGCGAGGGCGTATAGTGGGCATGCGTGAGGCCGGGTGGACGTACCGCCGAACTGCTCAACACGTGGGGCGTGAGGTCTCCACAGTACATCGATGTTGTCGCCAGTGGTCGGCGGAAGGTGCACGTGCCCGTCGACCTGGGACCGGACCGCAGCGACGCACGGATGCACGCCAAGACCGTAGGATCCTACGCAGTGCCGTAGGGTACCGCACCGCCACTTCCCAGCAAATTAGGGATACTGTTGCTTCTGGGGTATCGGCGAGGACCATTCGCAACCGTCTCCATGAAACTGGGCTACGGTCCCGCACACCGTTAGGCCGTCTTCCGCTCACGCCCCAACATCGTGCAGCCCGCCTCCAGTGGTGTCACGACAGGCGTGAATGGAGGGACGAATGGAGACGTGTCGTCTTCAGCGATGAGAGTCGCTTCTGCCTTGGTGCCAATGATGGTCGTATGCGTGTTTGGCGCCGTGCAGGTGAGCGCCACAATCAGGACTGCATACGACCGAGGCACACAGGGCCAACAACCGGCATCATGGTGTGGGGAGCGATCTCCTACACTGGCCGTACACCTCTGGTGATCGTCGAGGGGACACTGAATAGTGCACGGTACATCCAAACCGTCATCGAACCCATCGTTCTACCATTCCTAGACCGGCAAGGGAACTTGCTGTTCCAACAGGACAATGCACGTCCGCATGTATCCCGTGCCACCCAACGTGCTCTAGACGGTGTAAGTCAACTACCCTGGCCAGCAAGATCTCCGGATCTGTCCCCCATTGAGCATGTTTGGGACTGGATGAAGCGTCGTCTCACGCGGTCTGCACGTCCAGCACGAACGCTGGTCCAACTGAGGCGCCAGGTGGAAATGGCATGGCAAGTCGTTCCACAGGACTACATCCAGCATCTCTACGATCGTCTCCATGGGAGAATAGCAGTCTGCATTGCTGCGAAAGGTGGATATACACTGTACTAGTGCCGACATTGTGCATGCTCTGTTGCCTGTGTCTATGTGCCTGTGGTTCTGTCAATGTGATCATGTGATGTATCTGACCCCAGGAATGTGTCAATAAAGTTTCCCCTTCCTGGGACAATGAATTCACGGTGTTCTTATTTCAATTTCCAGGAGTGTATTAGAAGTGAGAGGGTTAATGTAGGAGGCTAGAAGATGAGCTGCAACAGATTTTCTTCAAAGAGCAGTAATCAGAGTGGAATAATTACAAGATTGTGGAATGTAAATCAACACAAAGAAAAATAGTATGCTTAGCTTACATGGCAATGAAAATACAACAGAATGCTAAACTGAACAGTGTGTGTAGTAACAGATACGAGGGCTGTTCGAAAAGTAAGGTGACTTTTCAAATTGTGCCAGCAATGTACATTCGACTATCGATCTTTCTTTTGTTATGTAGGTACACATATCCCGAACATACGACCACAGTTTCAAGTGTATAGCATAGTTTGTTTTTGACAGATTGAAAGGTTAGACGTGTTTTAGTGTGCTCTGCGCTTATCGATTGTTATAAAAATGGAGCAAAGAATTTGCATCAAATTTTGTGTGAAAAATGGAATCAAGGGCTCTAAAACACTTGAAATGTTGACAGTGGCATGCGGTGAGTCTGCTCTAAGTAGAAAATAAAATAGTTTACAAGTGGTACAAGCTCTTCCAAGTTGAAACTTCCTGGCTTCCAAGTTGGCCGAAAAGATACCAATGCCGAACCTCGCTCTGAAGGCCCCAGCACATCAACAACAGATATAACGTCGAAGCTGCGAAGAAAATTTTTTTGAAAATAGTCAGGTTACCGTAAGAGCTGTTGCTGAGGCTGTTGGTGTATCGATCGGCTCGTATCATGCATTTTTTTCGAATGTTTTGGTTATTATACGTGCGTCAGCGAAGTTTGTTCCAAAACTTCTCAATTTTGATCAGATGAACCGTTGCATGGACATCGCTCAGGAGCTCATGAATGACGTCAATGACGACCCTAATTTGCTCAAAAAGATCACAGCTGGTTACGAACCATAGGTTTGCGGTTATGACGTCGAAACCAAAGCGCAATCGTCTCAATAGAAGCATCCTGCAGAGCCAAGACCGAAAATAGCAAACCAAATTCGATCAAATGTCGAAGTTCTGCTCACTGTTTTTTTCGTTTAACGGGGCGTAGCGCATCTTTAATTTTTGCCTCAAGGCCGCACAGCCAATAAGGAGTATTACCTTGACGTTATTCCCCCTATCGAAAAGTAATACGCAAAAAACGTCAGGAATGAATTTTGCATCACGATACTGCACATGTCTATTCATCTTTGCTTGTGAGAGATTTGTTGGCCCAAAAACAAAACGACAATCGTATCTCAGCCACCATTTTCACCGTATTTGGCCCCCTGGGACATTTTCCTATTCCTAAAACTGAAGAGACCTATGAAAGAACGAAGATAATCAACGACTGAGGAAATAAAAAACCGCAACTTACTCAAAAGTGCTTATGAGAAGTGCTTCGAGGATTGGAAGAAGCGTTGGCACAAGTATATTGTATCTGAGGGGGATTACTTTGAAGGGGACAACATGAATATTGATGAATAAATAAATATGTTTCATAAAAATATAAAGTCACTTTACTTTTGAACCCCTCTTATTTGGGAAGCAAGCCAACTGATGACTGGTTGAGTTAAAAGGAAATAACATCAGGAATTACGAAGGATAAGTAAGCTTTCCAGAATGGGAATAGCTTACTATGCAGAAAATTGGGGTAAGTGTTCAGAGAAAGTGTGGTTAAATTCGTGCCGGGAGTTTTGCTGTGCACCTGTGAAAGCTGGACGTTGAGGGACAGACTTTCTCCATACCTGAGTGTCCAGCTTTTACAGTTAACACTGAAGCATTCGAAATACGGGTTTAAAGGGAATGGAGAAAATAAAATTGACGGATAAACTAAAGAGCCATGAAGAATTGGTAAGTATAAACCCAATAACAAAAAGAGATCGGACTGGGAGGGACATATGTTGTTGTTGTTGTTGTGGTCTTCAGTCCTGAGACTGGTTTGATGCAGCTAACCATACTACTATATCCTGTGCAAGCTTCTTCATCGCCCAGTACCTACTGCCACCTACATCTTTCTGAATCTGCTTAATGTATTCATCTCTTGGTGTCCCTCTACGACTTTTCCCTCCAACCTGCCCTCCAATACTAAATTGGTGATCCCTTGATGCCTCAGAACATGTCCTACCAACCAATCAGTTCTTCTAATCAAATTGTGCTTCAAACTCCTCCTCAACTCTGTTCAGTACCTCCTCATTAGTTATGTGATCTACCCATCTAATCTTCAGCTTTCTTCTGTAGCACCACATTTCGAAAGCTTCTATTCTCTTCTTGTCCAAACTATTTATCGTCCATGTTTCACTACCATACATGGCTACACTCCATACAAATACTTTTGGAAACGACTTCCTTACACTTAAATCTATACTCGATGTTAACAAATTTCTCTTCTTCAGAAACGCTTTCCTTGCCATTGCCAGTCTACATTTTATATCCTCTCTACTTCGACCATCATGTTATTTTGCTACGCAAATAGCAAAACTCCTTTGCTACTTTAAGCGTCTCATTTCCTAATCAAATTCCCTTAGCATCACCCGACTTAATTCGACTACATTCCATTATCCTCGTTTTGCTTTTGTTGATGTTCACCTTATATCCTCCTTTCAAGACACTGTCCATTCCGTTCAACTGCTCTTCCAAGTCCTTTGCTGTCTCTGTCAGAATTGCAATGTCATTGGCCAACCTCGTAGTTTTTATTTCTTCTCCATGGATTTTAATACCGACTCCAAATTTTTCTTTTGTTTCCTTTACTGCTTGCTCAATATACAGACTGAATAACATCGGGGGAAAGGCTACAACCGTGTCTCACTCTCTCCCCAACCGCTGCTTCCCTTTCATGTCCCTCGTCTCTTATAACTGCCATCTGGTTTGTGTAGAAATTGTAAATTTCTTTTAGTTCCCTGTATTTTACCCCTGCCACCTTCAGTATTCCAGTCAACATTGTCAAAAGCTTTGTCTAAGACTACAAATGCTAGGAACGTAGGTTTCCCTTAATTTAATCTATCTTCTAAGATAAGTCGTAGGGTCAGCATTCCCTCACTTTTTCCAATATTTCTACGGAATCTTCCCCGAGGTTGGCTCCTACCAGTTTTTCCACTCGTCTTTAAAGAATTCGAGTCAGTATTTTGCAGCTGTGACTGGTTAAGCTGATAGTTCGGTAATTTTCACATCTGTCAACACCGGCTTTCTTTGGGATCTGAATTATTATATTCTTCTTGAAGTCAAGTGCATTTCGCCTGTCTCATACATCTTGCTCACCAGATGGTAGCGTTTTGTCAGGACTGGCTCTCCCAAGGCCGTCAGTAGTTCTAATGGAAGTTCTGGATGAAGTGAAAAGTAGAAGATTCTTTTAGGGATCGAAGTTGGCCGGCCGAAGTGGACGAGCGATTCTAGCGCTACATTCTGGAACCGCGCGACCGCTACGGTCGCAGGTTCGAATCCTGCCTCGGGCATGGGTGTGTGTCATGTCCTTAGGTTAGTTAGGTTTAAGTAGTTTTAAGTTCTAGGGGACTGATGACCTCAGATCTTAAGTTCCATAGTGCTCAGAGCCATTTGAACCATTTTTGATCTGAGTTGTAATCCTGGAGCAGGATCAGATGGAGACAACAATGATGTGAGGAACCTGCCAATGGAGGAAACATGTTGATGATGGCCTCACTCAGTAACGTGGATGAGTTGTGTTGCCTTCTCTGTGGTAGCTGGAAATCTTGATTCGCCGCGCAGTGGAATGCGGACACTTTTTTTTAGGTGATCTTGGAAGTCCTACTATAGTTTTCATTTGAAGGCGATTGTGAGCTTCACCGGGGCTTCTCACCTGTCGTGGGGAAGTTCGCATTACAAAGGTGACGGCCCTGGGCCTCGAGTGTCCCCATCGCCGTGCCCCACGCGCGGCAAATGGAACTGAACGCCGGCAGCGGCGGTGGCGGCGGCTGCGGTGGATCAAGTTCCGCGAGGGCGCGCGATCGCCGGCCGAGAATTTCGATGGGTCGATAGGCTGCGGCCGTCGACTGCCGGCCGCGGATTACAGAGCGAGCGCGGTGCGGCGCGGTGTCGGTCGCTCCCCGTGGGGACCCGTGCGGCGCGTGCGCACTCGTAAAAGCGGAAAGGGATCGTGTGCGCTGCTCCGGAGTGCGATCCGCTCGCCGCCAGCCGTGTTCCCACTGTGACCTCCGCCTCCTCCTCCTCCGGCAACGCTCGGCGACGACCTTTCCAGATCAGCGCCGGCCCCCCTGCGACTACACAGCCACGCACTTCCTGCAGACCTGTGGGTCTCACGTCAAACGCTAACACGGCATTTTTTCCGCAATTGTAGCTGCTTCGCCTTCTTTCAGACATGGAATTATTCAAGGCCTTTTCTTCTGTGATAATCTTGTACTGACCATTAAAATTGCTACACCACGAAGATGACGTGCTATAGGGGCGAAATTTA
Source organism: Schistocerca gregaria (assembly GCF_023897955.1). Taxonomy (NCBI): domain Eukaryota; kingdom Metazoa; phylum Arthropoda; class Insecta; order Orthoptera; family Acrididae; genus Schistocerca; species Schistocerca gregaria. Next base: position 137,331,231 of record NC_064923.1, on the reverse strand, counting down.
ACCGACAGGAAGAAGATGCTGTGATATGCAAATGATTAGCTTTTCAGAACCTTCAGCTTCAACACGATACCACAGTTCATGAAGAGAAGTGACTGGCGTGATTGTCACGAGCCAGTTGCTCGGCCACCATCCAGACCAATTGATGAGAGATCTGGAGAATGTGCTGAGCAGGACTGGAGTCGAACATTTTCTGCATCCGCAAAGACCCATACAGGACCTGCAACATGCGCTCGTCCATTATCCTGTTGAAATGTAGGATTTCGCAGGGATCGAATGAGAGATAGAGCCATGGGTCGTAACACATCTGAAATGTAACGTCCACTGTTCAAAGTGCCGTCAGTGCGAACAAGAGGTGATCGAGACGTGTAACCAATGGGACCCCTTACCATCACGTTGGGGGATACGCCAGTATGACGATGACGAATACACGCTTCCAATGTGCGTTCTTTGATAAATATCGGTTTATAGCCTATCGTGATTACGGTTTATCGTATCACAACATTGCTGTTCGCGTTGGTCGAGTTCCAATGACTGTTAGCATAATATGGAATCGGTGGGTTCAGGAGGGTAATACGAACGCCGTGCTGGATCCCAACGGCCTCGTATAACTGTCAGTCGAGATGACAGGCATCTTATCCGCACTGCTGTAACGTCATTTTTTTCGGATGGATCCAGGTTTTGTTTACAGCATCATTATGGTCGTAGCCGTCTTTGGCGACATCACGGTAAACGCACGTTGGACAATACACCAGTCACTACTCTTGATGAATTGTGGTATCGTGTTGAAGCTCCATGGGCAACTGTACCTGTACACGCCATCCAAGCTCTGTTCGACTCAATGTCTAGGCGTAACAAGGCCGTTATTACGGCCAGAGATGGTTGTTCGGCGTACTGATTTCTCAGTATCTATGCACCCAAATTGCGTGAAAATGTAATGACGCTGCATCACAGACAGGAGCGCCTGCGATAGTGTACTCAACGACGAACCTGGGTGCACGAATTGCAAAACGTCATTTTTCGGGATGAATCCAGGTTCTGTTTACAGCATCATGATGGTCGCATCCGTGTTTGGCGACATCACGGAAACGCACACTGGAAGCCTGTATTCGTCATAGCCATACTGGCGTATCACCCGGCGTGATGGTATGGGGTGCCATTGTTTACACGTCTCAGTCACCTCTTCTTCGCACTGACGGCACTTTGAACAGTTGACCTTACATTTCAGATGTGTTACGACCCGTGGCTCTACCCTTCATTCGATCCCTGCGAAATCCTACATTTCAGCAGGATAATGCAAGGCCGCATGTTGCAGATCCTGCACGGGCCTTTGTGGAAACCGACAATGTTCTACTGCTGCCAGCACATTCTCCAGATCTCTCATCGACTGAAAACGTCTGGTCAATGGTGGCCGTGCAACTGGCTCGTCACAATACGCCAGTCACTACTCTTGATGAACTGTGGTATTGTGTAGAAGGTGCATGGGCAACTGTACCTGTACACGCCATCCAAGCTCTGTTTGACTCAATGCCCTGGCGTATCAAGGCCGTTATTATGACCAGAATGGTTGATCTGGGCACTGATTTCTCAGGATCTATGCACCCAAATTGCGTGAAAATATAATCAGATGTCAGTTCTAGTATAATATATTTGTACAATGAATACCCGTTTATCACCTGCATTCATTCTTGGTGTAGCAATTTTAATGGCCAGTAGTGTATTTCCTTTGTAAAGGCCCGTACACGATCAAACAGGTTGTTAAATTCTACTAGGTTTCTCAAATATTTTACCGCGTGTGGCACTTTTAGACGTGTTGGACAAACATAGACTGTCTTTGACATCTTTGACAACATTTCGACTAGCCGAAAAATTGACAAGACGACAGATGTTATCTGTGCTGATGTTTCGCAACATATATTTAGTGTAAAACAGTTTTGTTGGCAATTTATCTCGCTTTATCGCACCATTCCTCGACTATGGAAACTGCGATCAAGGATGGAAACAAAATAGTACTGGCAGTTGTTAAAATGGTAGCTATGTCGCTTCTTTCTCAGCTGTCTTCGCCCAAATAGGAACTGGGAGGCCCAACGGAACCGGCCGGCCGCCGTGTCATCCTGAGTCCACAGTCGTCACTGGATGCGTATATGGAGAGTCAAGGGTCAGCACACAGCTTTCCGGGCCGTATGTCACCTGACAGGACCGGAGTCGCCACTTCTCTATCAAGCAGCCCTCACAAGGGCTGAGTGCACCCCGCTTGCCAACAGCGCTCAGCAGACCGGATGGTCACCCATTCACGTTTTAGCCCAGCCCGACAGCGCTTAACATCGGTGATCTGACGGGAACCGGTGTTACCACTGCCACAAGGCCGTTGGCTTCTCTCAGCTATACGGGGTGATTTTTTGCACCAAGTAGAAACACTAGCGATTGAGCGAGTAGAACATACGGAACAAAAACGGCCTAATGATCTTATGTCCGGAAATGCATCGTTTCCACGCTAGAGACCATTTATTCAGTCGTACTTTGTTACGGAGACTCGGTCTAAGACGCGCGACAGCTACAGTATGCATGGATTCCCGTAGAGGGTGCTACTGTTGAGGCTGGGTTGTTTGGGAGCTGAGACCAGTCAGCAAGGTCACCGGTCTTAACGGATTAGAGGAAGTCGGCCGTGCCCTTTCAAAGGAACGATCCCGGCATCTTCCTGGAGCGATTTAGGGAAATCACGGAAAACCTAAATCTGGATGGCCGGACGAGGGATTGAACCGTCGTCCTCCCGAATGCGAGGACCACCTGTCAAAAGCTTACATAACCATCTTTTACAGCGCTGTGCGCTGCGAGACGTGTAGGAAGAGAACCAATGTGGTTTTGGGAGGTACTGACAAGAGTGTGGAGTCATGCTGAGTCCCATGCCGTTGACAGATGCGCTACGTTCCTCGGTTGAGGATCCACAGTGCAGACAGCCCGGTCGAGGTGGTTCCATAGAGTTTAGATTGGTTTTATGTCCAGGGAGGTTGGTGGACCATCCTGATGCGTCTCATACCATGCACATACACTTCGAACTGTGCGACTCGTTGTATCGTTCTGCTGCTAGATGTCATCACGCCAAGGAAAAAAAAAAAAAAAAAAAAAAAAAAAAAAAAAAAAAAAAAAAACAGCATGTACTGGTCGACAACGATACCAAGGATAGATGTATACATGTGTTAATCCATTGTTCCCTCCAGAATGACGAGATCATCAAGGGAATGTCACGAAAACATTACCCAGACCACAACGCTCCCTTCTCCGGCCTGGATCCTTCCAGGTATTGTTGGTGGGAGGTGTTTTCTCTCTGATGGAGCATAAACGTGATTCATCTTAAAAGGCCACTCGGTGCACGTCCGGTTGAGGTACTGGGGTGCAAATTTCAGCCTTCGTCGCGGATGAACAGCAGACAGCATGACATAGCAACTTTCGCTGAACGGTCTTTGATAAGGCACTATTGGGCCTTTTGGGTCATCTGCGCAGCCATCGTTAACACCTGTCATCTATGGCTGGTGGTGAACCACAGTTGCCTTGGCGTCGGTTTTGGATAGAACCATTTTGCCATGCATGGTGCACCTTAACTACGGCCTTGAGCGAGCAGTTAACAAACTTAGCCGTTTCGGAAATGGTTCCATCCTTGGCCTGAAAGCCAATGATGATGCCCTTCTGGACGTCAGATAAACCGCTCTGTGGGTGGTTGGAGTCTGTGAGTCGTCACTGAACGTAGGAGGCAACTAATGTGTGACCATATTATATGAGAAATTGGCTGCTTACATGGAAGAAAACTTTATGTAGGCTATTTTTCCAAAAGGTAGGAGAAACGCGAAGGTGAATAAAAAAATTAAATGTCCTGTGTCATAAGGAATTTAATAATGAATATCTAATAGCAGTATTAGTACAGATCATAGCCTGAACTGCTCTCTACAAAATACTACCGTCAGACACAGTTACCTTGCGTTTGTGCACATTTGTGCCATCATTGAACCCATTGCTACTTCTCCCACGATTATGAAAACTTAGGTTTCGATGTTGAATGTGAACTCCACCGCGCCAGTTTCCTAGAATAACTTCAGCAGTATGTCTTTGATTGGCATTTAGGCCAGATGGAAGAAAGGTAGTAGGAGTGATCCACTAAATTATGGGCCCATATCGTTAAGGTCGATATGCAGCAGGATTTTGGAATATATATTGTGTTCGATCATTATGAATTACCTCGAAGAAAACGATCTATTGACACACAGTCAACATGGGTTTAGAAAACATTGTTCCTGTTAAACACAACTAGCTCAGTATTCACACGAAGTGTTGAGTGCTCGCCGGCCGCTGTGACCAAGCGGTTCTAGGCTCTTCAGTCTGGAAGCGCACGACTGCTACGGTCACAGGTTCGAATCCTGCCTCGGGTATGGATGTGGGTGGTGCCCTTAGGTTAGTTAGGTTTAAGTAGTTCTAAGTTCTAGGGGACTGATGACCTCAGATGTTCAGTCCCATAGTGCTCAGAGCCATTTGTTGAGTGCTATTGATAAGGGATTTCAGATCGATTCCGTATTTCTGGATTTCCTGAAAGCTTTTGACCTTGTACCCTAAAATCTGCTGGTAGTGAAATTGAGTGCTTATGAAATATCGTCTCAGTTATATGACTCGATTTGTGATTTCCTGTCAGAGAGGTCACAGTTCGTAGTAACTGACGGAAAGTCATCTAGTAAAACAGAAGTGATTTCTGGCGTTCGGCAAGGTAGTGTTATAGGCCCTTTGCTGTTCTTTATGTGTGCAAACTATTTGGGAGACTAAGACGCTGCCTTAGCTAGTTTGCAGATGGCGCTGTTGTTTATCGATTAATAAAGTCATCAGAAGGTCAAAACAAACTTCAAAACGATTTAGAAAAGATATCTGGATGGTGCGAAAAGTGGCAGTTGACCCTAAATAACGAAAAGTGTGAGGTTATCCACATGAGTGCTAAAAGGGACTCGTTATACTTCGGTTACACGATAAATCAGTCTGCCGTGCGGGATTAGCCGAGCGGTCTTAGGCGCTGCAGTCATGGACTGTGCGGCTGGTCCCGGCGGAGGTTCGAGTCCTCCCTCGGGCATGGGTGTGTGTGTTTGTCATTAGGATAATTTAGGTTAAGTAGTGTGTAAGCTTTGGGACTGATGACCTTAGAAGTTAACTCCCAAAAGATTTCACACACATTTGAACATTTTGATAAATCAGTCAAATCTAAAAGCCGTAAATGCAACTAAATACCTACGTTTTACAATTACGAGCAACTGAAATTGGAAGGAACACATACAAAATGTTGCGGGGAAGACTAACCAAAGACTGCGTTTTATTGGCAGTACACTTAGAAAATGTAACAGATCTACTAAGGAGACTGCCTACACTAGGCTTGTCCGTCCTCTGTCAGAATACTGCTGCGCGGTGTGGGAACCTCACCAGATAGGACTGACGGAGTACATCAAAAGGTTCAAAGAAAGGGAGCATGTTTTGTATCATCACGAAATATGGGAGAGAGTGTCACAGTGCCCAGGTGGCAGACGCAGACGTGAAGAGAGCACTGGGCGAGGCGACGCAATAGGCAGTTTTATCGATGTGCGGTCAGAGTTTATCCAACAGAAGTTTGACAGCAAAAGTGCTTCGTCTTATGTTCCCATTCTGTCCAAAATCGTGGAACTGTTCTATCCAAACATCCTATACGCCTGAATGTGTGTGATTTGACCAGCCAGATACACGCACAGGAGCTGTGCGCTCGTTTCGTAGCCTTCAGCTGTTCCTAACAGTTTTTCACGCCTTCACTGTCAGTCAAAGTGGATGTTGGAAACGCAGCAGTGTAAGTATTAACAATAGCAGCATGCTACAGTTATGATGTTAGCAAGTTTTATTGAATGCAGTAAAATTTATAACACCGTAACTGCAGCCTGATACTGTTTTATTTTTTATTGCTAATTTTTTTCATCCTTTTTGGGGTCCTACAGAAAGCGTACTAACCATCTGATGTATTGCAAGCCTACTATGTACGCTAGCCGATAAAGAGCATCCAGACATCTGTTAGTCACCACCAACTGCATCAACAAAGCAGGGGACACTTTTAATGAGATGTCTGAACGTATGTGTGAGGACAGCAGTCCACTCTCCCTCAAGGACCAAAACCAATAAAGGTAATGAAATTACAGGCTGGGGTCTGGTGCGAGGTCGATGTTCAAACCCATTGAAAGGTTATCCATTTGTTTCAGGTCGAGACTTTGGATAGGGCAGTCCATTTTAGGAATGTTATTGCTGCCGAACTATTACCTTGCAGATGTTGCTTTATGACAGGGCTCATTGTTGTGTTGGTACAATTGAAATGTCCCCTTTTAACAATTATACAAGACTGTGCTTAAACTGACACACAATATTTTTAGCGCAACGCAATCTGACTTTCAAAAATCCCTACGAAAGAATGGCCCTGACTAACCTATACGTTTCACAAATCACTTACCTCACAAAAACACAAAAATCTTCGTTACTCAAGCTACAGCAATACAGCGAGCGCCACTACTGCCAGCTAAATAAAAGATTCAAACTATGGAAGTCACTAACTACTGAGGCACAGTTAGCAAATGAACGGTTTTAATAGAGAACAAACAATGTATTTATCTTAATAGTAATAATATATATATCAGTTCATGACACTAATTCTTACAAATTTCAAAACTCCGCCATCTCTCTCCCCACGTCCACCACTGCTGGCGGCTCACCTCCAACTGCGCAACGCTACACGCTGTTAGCATCCAGCTACCGCTGCCCAACACTACAATGGCGAGTATTACAACAATGCCAACCAGCCACAGACTGCACACAGCACAGCCAGTGATTTTTCATACAGAGCGCTATGTGGCGTTACCAATAAGAAAACCTAAACAGCCTACTTACATAGACCCCATGCTCCCCACAAAAAAATTTACAAATTGTTTTGGGCAGTGGCCAATACAGATTTGAAATTTTTTTCATAATTACAATGACAAAGAAATGAAATGCACACACTTATCGATACAATGTTGGTCAAAAGCTAAAATTTTCTCACAGTCCATAAAGACAGTCCTGATCATTCATCAAAGTAAAATTGCCGTGTTTTTCTCAAAGTCTGAGTAGTAAAAGAAAATGCACTCGGAAGTAGTGGATTTCCATGCAGTCTTGAAGAAGTAGTGTTGTCCTTTCAATGGAAAGACAGTGTTGACTCTTGACATGCAGACAGGTAATGGGCCACAACAGAGCAAACCCACAGCAGAATCAGTCGAAGTTTTAAAGAATATTGGTAGGTAGGTCATCACAGAGTAGACCCATTGTAGTCCTGGTAGAGATTACATTATTGGTGGGTATTCAAAGGTGTAGACCCACTGTAGTCCTTGTAGAGATGGCCAGCAACCATCTGTTTGTCTGTGGAGGCGCACAATCACCATTGAAGAGTCTTGCGGATAATATAGCAAGTCCGTAACCACCAGTTGTGCACTTACAAAAATTGTTTTTGAAATGTCCTTACAACCAGCAATGCTGTTCCCAGTCCCTTACTGAATTATTAACACCCATGCAAACACTATCAGTCCCTACTTCTCGCATATTGTCCATATACTATGACCAACAGAAACGTGTGCAGTGAAATGTAATTTACAAGTTACTTAATTTGATGAACTGGTGTGAATTACAATTTTGTAACATAAGAATGCAATAACAAAGGTACAAAATACATCTTTAAAGAACATAACACTACAGATAACATTTGCAGTAGTACAGGCCTTACAAAAGAATCGAAATAGCAAATACATCAGTGTTACAAAAATTACGACATAAGTACATACATAAAAGATCAGAATAACTTTTGAAACATCAACTTCACACATGAGCATTAAAACAGAACGGAATAAATAATTTCTAAACATATTTACAAAGAAAACGACATATTATTAATGCAAATTATATTTGAGGATAACAGTATTCCTCATCATAGTGAATGTAGCTGAATATTAGAAAATTCTACAACATAAGTCTTATCAGATGAACATATAAAGACAGGAAGAACATAAATACACAAGGGTACACAAACACATAGTGGGATAACACAAAAGGAAAGGACAGGGTTTGTTTTCAGTGTAACGTTTGGTATTGCATTATAACCCAAAACTTCATTCTGTAGATCTTTCGTCATATCTCAACATTGGTTTCCACCAAAAATATCCTATCCAAGCATGCTCTCTGTATTTTGCTCACATCCTCATTCAAAAATAGTTTTTCTCCACTGTACACTACTTTTTTGGCCAAATAATTTTCTTGTAGCTTCTCAATGCATTTCTTCCAATTCATAACTCGTTCTCTTATATAGCCTACCCCATCTTAAGCTAACTTAAACCTACTGAGTTCAGATGCTAAACTAAGGGACGAAGCAATGCAGCAGCACAAAACAATAAATACAAACAGCAATGACAAAAAAATGCAAGTAAGCAAAGCAAGCAGCAATAAATGTAATAATTTATATCTAAACATGACAAAGCTGAAACAGAAAAAATATTACAGTAAAAATGTGTAATACCTATGTCACATCTTAATACTAGAGTGATGCATCACTAGAACATACACTAGCAGATAAGTTACCAAATCGTAAAAAAAATTATTTTTGTAAGTCCTGTGAAGGGAAATGTCTATTTGTGCTCTCTTTTCTAAGGAAGTACATCATAAAATGATTCTTTACTGGGTCTGTAGACAGATAGTAGTTATATTAGTACATGTATTAAATTTTAATTTAAACAATGCTGCGTTGCAACAAGAAACTAGATATTAAACAAAATAGGCAAAGCAAGGCGTGAAACGTCATTCGCTAGCCATAAGGCATTTCATAATGCAGTAAACAATCTTCCAGCTAGCAAGACAATAGACATGAAACATTTCTCATCATTTCATTTCAGTAAATATCATCAATTAAGAACTCTACAGTGTAATCATGTTTTCAAGTTTGAGGGTGTCGTATTTACGATGCTTTCTAGAAAGGAATGTCAATAGCGAGGATAATGGTCTCTTTTTTTTTCTCCACCTGTGCCTCTGACAGGCACATACTAATGGCTTTTGTTTCAGGCGCCTGTCGCGCAGCTGGGTGCCCACGACGCATTACGTGCAGGTGGTCACTTACCTTTCTTACTGAAAAATTTACGACATCAGTTTCCGCTACAGTGACAGTAACATATAAAAATATTTTCACAGGTTGAGAATTTGCGTTACAAATCTGTAGAAACAAAATCCTTTAAATATAATAGTGTTCAAAAAATTTTCATCGGCATTGTAATACATTCAAGCATTTACATACATTTCATAACTCTTAAAGTACGATTTTTGGTTTCCAACAACCTTTTGCACAAACCAGAGTCCCCAACCACTACTCATTATTCCTTGCTTTATTACACATATACATATTTGTCGACACTTCTTCAATAATTAATCATAAGAAATACATAGCAAAATCAAATTCCTCACATAGCATCAGCCTATTGATCATAAACATACCACAACAGCGTAATACACATCGTCTTCATATCATCATAAAATCTCAACCAAATCTCAAAATCGTCGTGGCTTCCTATTTCAAAACCTAAAAAAAATCTGTGCTCATGTCAAAAGTGTCATCTACCTCAAACGTACTTTAAAAATTATGACCCCATACCAAATACATCATTCAAAGCTCTCATAGTATCACAATGGTTCTGAAAAAATATGAACAGTTCACAAAGTACAGACAAAATACAATTTCGTAAGTGTGAAGTTATCCAACTGTGTAATTACGTAAACAATGTGTCACTGATGTAGAAAAAAATTTCTTTCTTAGTTAAATAATCAGATAGCTGTGTAATTCTGTGTTTGAGAAATATGGTACCGATGTGTAAAGTTGTATAAGCAAATACCATATTAGCTAGGGCTCCTTGTGCTTGCCAAACACATGGTACACAAAGTAGGCGTGTACCCCCCTGAGGATTAATGTAATTATATCCTCAGATGTTACAGGTTACAGCAATGGAATGAAATGTATCAAGGAAAACCTTTGTATCATTGTATTTCAAATATCTTTAAAAATAAATGTTTTAAGTACAAAATTAGGCACTCAAATGCGCGTATTGTAGCGCTAAACTGTGCGTCTGTGACAAAGCATACTAGAAATGTGAACTGAAATGTTTTATGGCAAAGACAAAGTTAAAAAGCAGATTATCTTTCAATAAACGGTTTTACATGTGAAATGTGATGTAAACCTTTACTCTTCCTAGTACGCAGAGTTTCAACTTCAACGCAATTATCATGTGGTATACGTCGGATTCTGTAAGGTCCATTGTAAACCAGAAAGAATTTGTGACTCAAGTGTTTCTTCTTATGTGACAATGGATGAGCTTTAATGAGAACTTTCTGACCAATATATAATTTCTTTGCATTTGCTTTACCGTGTAATTTTTTCCTTTTGTCTGCAGCAGAATTTATATTTTTAATACCCAAATCAATTTTGTCTTTGTGTCGAAGTTTACGTGTATTCGGAAAACGTACAAGCTCTCTGATTCTGTTTGGTGGTTCTTTATTCTTCAGTAGAAGAACAGGTGGTAAAGCAGTGGAGTCATGAGGCATTTCATTCAGCACGTTTTGAAATAAGTGTAAATATCTGTCCCAATTCTGATGCTTTCTGTGACAATAAAGTCTGCAAAGCTTATTGATTTCTTTCATAATCCGTTCAGACGGGTTACAATGTGGTGAGTACAATGAAATAAAAACAGATTTGATTTTATGGTTACTAAGCATGCGTGACCAAACAGCAGATCTGAATTGCGGTCCGTTATCTGAAATTACTTTACTAACGTGTCCAACTTCACGTAAGAAATTTCTAACAAAGGCGTTGGATACAGACCGTCCAGTGGCTTTATGTAACGGAGTGAAAGAAACAAATTTTGAAGTAAGTTCAACAGCGACTAGAACGTACGAAAATCCATTAGATGTTCTGACAAGCGGTCCCAAGAAATCAACAGCAGCAAATTCTTTTAATTTAGAAGGAATGATAAGAAACAATGGAGCACGATGAGAGACAGTAGATGGTTTCGCCTTTTGCCAAAGTTTACAAATAGACAAGACTCTTCGAATTCTCTTTTACATATTGTTAAAATAACAAGTCGTTCGAAGAATATGATAACATTTTCGTGGACCAAAATGTGCATAGCTGAAATGAATGTACCAAATGAGCTTATTATCAAAATCGTCTGGAATGCAAAGTACCCATAGCTTGTCATCAACAGTGCATCGTTTGAACAGTATTTTGTTTCTAACCAGATAATAATGTCGAATCTGTGTGTGTGTATTTTCATGCCATTTACTTTTGATGTCTTTCCAAATCGGATCTTTATCTTGTTCATGAGCAATGACCTTTAAAGATGTGGTGATGAAGTTTTCAAAGGCGACTTTCTGAATGTAAAGAATACTGAAATTTCTCTAGAGGTTGCTTTCTGTGTTACTTTTCTCAAGCCCAGCCGGTGCGCGTGACAGTGCGTCCGCAACAATGTTCTCCTTGCCGGGAATGTAGACTATTGTAAAGTGGAATTCTTGCAGAAACAATGCCCAACGTTTTAACCTGTCATGATTTAATTTTGAAGACATAAGAAATTGTAATGCACGATGGTCACTGTATACTTTTACGTACTTACCATAAAGAAAGAAACGGAATTTGTTAATTGCCCAAACGATAGCTAAAGCTTCTAATTCAGTAACGGAATAATTTTTTTCAGATTTTGTTAGCACTCGGCTAGCAAAAGCAATGGTTTTCTGAACAGTAATGTCATTTTCTGTGCCTTCTTGAAATAAATGGGCACCAAGACCGACTTTAGAAGAATCCGTGCTAAGGCAAAAATTTTGTGAGAGATCTGGATGAGCTAGTATTGGCGCATTAAGTAACGATTCTTTCAAAGAATTGAATTCCAACTGTGCTTGTTCGTCCCAGTTCCAAATAGTATTTTTTCCAGTGAGAGAACAAAGTTTTGGTGTAACTAGAATTTGCATATTCAGAAAACGACGGTAAAAATTTACGAGACCTAGAAAACTGCGGACTTGTTTTTTTGTGGATGGAACTGGAATGGCTCTGATTGCTTCTATCTTTTCAGGATCCGGCTGGATGCCTTCAGAAGAAATAATATGTCCCAAAAACTTCACTTTTGTCCTACCGAATTCAGACTTTTCCAAGTTAACTGTAATTCCAGATTCTGCAAAAATATGTAACACGCTGTTGAGGATGCGATTATGTTGTTCCCATGAGGCTTCTGCTACCAGAATATCGTCCACATATAAGGTGATGTGACGTTTTAAGAGCTCAGGTAATATGGAATTTAGCCCGCGAATGAATGCTGCCGAGGAAATGTTCAAACCAAAAGGAAGTTTCCGAAACTGATAACAAACGCTGAAACAAAGGAAAGCTGTGTATTTTCTACATTCTGGATGAAGTTCGATCTGATAAAAGCTGGATCTAAGATCAATGGAAGACAACACTTTTACACCATTAAAATTTTGAAGAAGTTCTTCCAACGTTTGCGGCCTGTCTGTTTCAGGAATAATGATAGTATTGATTTGTCTCGAATCTAAGACAAGCCTGATCGATCCATTTTTCTTCTCAACAACATGTAATGGATTGTTGTATGAGCTTACTGCAGGCTCAATAATGCCGTCGTCAAGCATAGATTGTATTTCTGTTCTAACACGGTCCCTATAATGTGCTGGAATTACGTATGGTCTAACACAAAATTTAGTATGCTCACGAACACGAAATTGGTATTGAAATCCCTTGATTGTTCCTGTTTTGTGATTAAAAACTGTGGAATGTGCTTGTAAAATCTGAAAAAGGTCCTGCCTATCAGTGTCATTACAATTCTCAATTGTTTGAATTTTATTCTTAACTAACTCATTAGTTTCAAATGTGCCGTCGATATCATCCCTGTCAGTACTTGCAGAGCGACTGTTAGTGTCTAGTTCCGTAGAAAATTCCGAACTGTTGTCTAACAGAAGGTAAAGCCGATTAATTTCCTCGTCATGGTTTGAGAGCCAATCTTCAAATTTCAAAGCTATTGACTTACCTTCTTTCTCTAAACTTATTTCAGCATCATGAAAGTTTAAGATTGCTTTGTATTCATTCAAAAAGTCTACTCCCAGTATAATTTCCGTCGACAACAATGGAACAATAAGAAAGTTCATAGAGAAGCTGTGGCTTTGACAAAAGAATTCTAAGTTGGTTTGTTGGCGTACATCTACACTTTTTCCAATAACTGCACCTTGTAATTTAATCTTGCGTAACGGAAGTGTGGGGCAGTCGTTCGATTTGTTGCATTTGCTAAAAGCTGTTTCACTAATTACTGAAATGGGACTGCCTGAGTCAAGTACTGCCGTAAATTTTACGTCATTTACAGTAATGTGAATCACAGGATATGCAATGTTGTTATGTTTTACATCGTGTTCCTGGAGTAATATGTCCCTAATGTCTTCCATTTTAACGTAATTACTAGCTACGGCAGCTGCGTCGTCAGTTTCATAAGTACGTTTTGAGTCTGCGAGCGGTATGAGTCATTGCCTATTGTGTCTTTGTTGGCGCGCGTCGTTATTGGGATTTGGAGACCTAACTTCTACAAATTCACCTTGTCGAGAGGGCCCTGCTCTGTTTGATTCCCGCCAGTTCTGCTGCAATTCAGGTCTGTCGTTACGATCATATCGTCTGTCGTCATGTTGGTAGATTCCATAGTTTCTTTCTTGTCGGTCACGTGGTGGAGAATTTCTCTCTGAATCGTAACTGCGCGCTGGACCGTTGGGTCTAAAGTTATTCTGTCTCCCTTGATAGTAATTATTTTGGTTCCCATATTGTCTGTTTCTCTGATTGTCTCTGTGATAGTCACTACCGCGGAGAGGTCACCTTTCCCTGTAATTATTACTACTCTGCCAACAGTTGTCATACGGGTGGTGTCTGTTTTGGTCACGATTTGTATTGTGAGAATAGCCTTGTCGTGTCCAGTTATTATTTCTTTCATCGCGGAATTGCGATGGATGTGACCTGTAATTGTTGTGTTCCTGTTTTCGCGTTCCGCGATTGTCAGTGTCAATTTCTAATTCTTGTAAGACTCCCTGAAAAGCTTCAATGTCGTCTTTGCAACGGCCTGCCAAAATAATATGCCGTAAATGTTCAGGCAATTTGATTAAGCAAATGCGGATGAGTTCTGACGGGCTGTATGGGTTTGACAGATACTGATTCTTGTGCAACATGTCTTCAAAATATTTCACAAGACTGGAAAATTCAGATTGTTCGAAACGTTTCATCATCATGATGCCATGTTTTACTCTGTCTTGTGTGGCTTGGGACCAATATGCTGAGAGGAAGGCATGGTAAAATAAATTATAATCTGTGCTCTAGTGACCAGTTGGGAGGAAAACAATGAGAGAATTGATGGAGCCACGCTTGTGGATGAATGTCGTTGCCAGAATTCTTAAATGTTTTGAATTTACGTGTAGTAATGAACAGCTTATAGTCAATATCATCGTGTCGGCGGGTCGCATATCGGTCATTGTTACGTCGTTTCGGCGGTTCCATCTCAAAATTCGGTGTACTTTGCCAATTTCTTTCATAATCTCCAAAGTGCCCTGTGTTGTTATTTTGTGGCAGTTCCGTATTTTTATGTCCCTCTTCCCGTATTGGAGTGCGAGTGTCCTCTGAAATACGTAATTCTTGTATTACCTGTGTCAGCTGATCTTGTACTTCCCGGATTTCTCTTTGGTGTTGCGTATTAATTTGATTCTGATTTTGTTTGAATTTCCTAATTTGTTCGAACTCTTCTGTGTCATTAAAGACTACCGGTTTTGTGTCATTCAGATTATCATCTACCTTCGTAGATAAATTACTTAGCTGATCCGAAAGTTAACTACTTTCTCTGATAATGAACTAATGTCCTCCATGTGTCTTTCTGAACCAATGTTCAGAGTAGCTACTGTGTTCTTTAAGTTTTCTTGAGTTTTTGCAAGTTGCGTAACCGAATCGGTAGATGCAACTGAGTCAATTTTAGCTTGCAAGGTCTCATGATTTTCATGAACAATTGTTTGCAGTTCTTTTATGGCTGCTTCGTGATTCTGTAATGCATTTTCATGCCGCGAAAAAATAGGTTGGAAATGCTCACAAATTTGTGTTTTTACGTCATTACAGACATTTTGACATTTCGATTCGATTTTATGTAATTCAGTAGTTAAATCTTCACGTGTTTGTTAAAGCGTATGTTCCACTGAGTCTAACTTTTGAAGCTTTTGCTCCATTGCGTCTAACTTTTGCTGTGTTTGTCTCTGATTTTGTTCCATTGTGTCTAACTTTTGAAGCTTTTGCTGTGTTTGTCTCTGATTTTGTTCCATTGTGTCTAACTTTTGAAAATTTTGTCCCATTTGTTTCTGATTTTGTTCAAGCGCTGTGTCTAACTTTTGTAGCCTTTGTCCAATTTGTTGCATTAACTGTAATAACAGTGCACTGGTGTCTGAAACATGTTCCTCAGTGCTTTTCGGCAGTGCATTTGAACCGGCAATATTCGCATTTTGATAAGCAGAAAATGTGTCTTGATTTATTTGAGAAAACGGTGAGGACGCAAAATCTGAATCTACAGTATGTGCAAGATTGTGTCCTGTCATTTCGGAATCCGGAGGCGAGCTGTTGCCGACCGATCGATCGATAACGCTTCCCTGTTCACTAATTGTTTCACTGCCTACACCATTGTTTGCAGCCCGCTCCATTTCCCTATGCACAATTACCAAATTACTACTTTGAACATTAGTTAATTCATTACATGGTGGCGCTAACACACTGCTTTCGTCTTCAATGTCATTTCTCAGTTTACTTTGGAGCCTAGTATTACGTTTTTCACACGCCATTATTGTCACAATATTTCACACGACTACACAGAAAAACACAATTTAAAGAACAAAAATAAGAGGACACATTAACATAGCACTGAAAATAATATCTAGTTAATTGCAAGCGCAGCTGTGAAATACTTCGTGCAAAACTACATGCATGCCACAACAATTTTACTGTACAACAATGAAAGACTGCAACTACAAACGAAATTCTCTCTATGATTATGCGCTACCAATAAACAAAAGCTACACTAATTACACAAACTACAAGGAAAAAATCAGAAGATTCCAGTGAGGTATCCTGGCAGGGTCGCCATATGAAATGTCCCCTTTTAACAATTATACAAGACTGTGCTTAAACTGACACACAATATTTTTAGCGCAACGCAATCTGACTTTCAAAAATCCCTACGAAAGAATGGCCCTGACTAACATTAACCTATACGTTTCACAAATCACTTACCTCACAAAAACACAAAAATCTTCATTACTCAAGCTACTGCAATACAGCGAGCGCCACTACTGCCAGCTAAATAAAAGATTCAAACTACGGAAGTCACTAAGTACTGAGGCACAGTTAGCAAACGAAAGGTTTTAATAGAGAACAAACAATGTATTTACCTTAATAGTCATAATATACATATATATCAGTTCATGACACCAATTCTTACAAATTTCAAAACTCCACCATCTCTCTCCCCACGTCCATCACTGCTGGTGGCTCACCTCCAACTGCGCAACGCTACACGCTGTTAGCATCCAGCTGCCGCTGCCCGACACTACAATGGCAGACAACAATGCAAACTAGCCACAGGCTGCGCACAGCACAGCCAGCGATTTTTCATACAGAGCGCTATGTGGCGTTACCAATAAAAAAACCTAAACAGCCTACTTACACAATCAATCATCGTCTCCCTACTATTCATCTTCTGTATGAAGTACATAATTTACTGTTTTCCAAAAGGGGATCACACCCTAACTACGAAAGAAAGCCCCATTCCTCCTCTTCCACACTTCAATGTTGGCTCTAGAAATCATGGCAGGTAACGTTCTCATTCACCAAATACAAATCCTTCCATCGGATTGTCGTAGGGTGTAGTGTGATTCGTCAATCCAAATCCCTTATTTCTAGTCATCCAGTATCCAGTGACATCGCTATTTACACCACCTCAAGCGACACATACACAATTTCCTACACATAGCCCATATGCTAGATGGGCGGCTATCATAGCGGTTTGGAACGCACTGATGATTCCTTCCGTTGATTTCATGCGAGTTGTTCACAACCACCCTTCGCAGTGCTCGATGTTCCCCGTACGTCAGTACATAAGATCTGGCTGGTCCTGGCTTTGCTGTGATTGTTTCTTTGTGCTTAAACTGCATGATCACCTCACCAAAGGTCGACTTGGAGAGCTTTAGAAGGGTTGATAAGTGCTGGTTTTGATTAGATAGTTTTCATTGTAATACTTACCTTGGTCACTTTAAGACACGTTCTTGACGCACAGGTGACTGAATCTCTACCTCGACTCTACATCTACACTTCTTACGGTGTGTGCCTAAAGGTATGTATATATGTATCGAACCGGGGACCTAGAAACGACGGAGAGGCTCCGTCCCCGCCATAGGCCTCAGTGGTTCATAACCCAGTGTTAATGTGCTGTTCGGCCCCCAGTGGACGCTGCTTCCCCCACCCCCCACCCCTATGCCCCCGGGAACGTCTCATACCAGACGAGTGTACCCCAGATGTTTACGTGGTAGAGTAATTATGGTGTACGCGTACGTGGAGATAGTGCCTGTGCATCAATCGCCGACTCAGTTTAACTCAGGCGGAATGAGGGGAACCAGCGCGCATTCGCCGAGGAAGATGGAAAACAGCTTTAAAAACCATCCTGAAGCTGGCCGGCACACCGGACCTCGACACTAATCCTCTGGGCGGATTCGTGCCGCTGATCGGCACGCCTTCCCGCTCGGGAAGCAGCGCGTTAGACCGCGCGGCTAGCCGGGCTGACGGGATAAGGGTAGTTTGTGTATCACTGTAACCTGCCCACTCTCCTCTTCCAGTTTTGTGTGGAGCAATGGAAGAACTTTCTTTAGTGAGCCCACTGGTGACCTCGAATCTCTAATTTTACCCTCATGGTTTTGGTATGATGTACATAGAAGGAAGCACTACGTTATGGTTCAATGAAGTACTACGGGACTTAACTTCTGAGGTCAGCAGTCCCCTAGAACTTAGAACTACTTAAACCTAACTAACCTAAGGACATCATGCACATCCATCCCCGAGGCAGGATTCGAACCTGCGACCGAAGCGGTCCTGCGGTTTCAGACTGTAGCACCTAGAACCGCTCGGCCACTACGGCCGGCGCACTACGTTACTTGACTCCTCTACGGGCGTACGACCCTCTAATCATTTACATTCGCACTGGTCGCATATACGTGTACGGAATTGCGTTTCCATCATTCCACTTCTTCTAGTTTTTCAACGAGTGGAATTTATTCCTGTTAATGACTTTTAGCTTGTCTGTGACGCATATTGTATTGCTCTGACTTTACGTTGTGAAGTTAGGGCTGTCATCGCCATGTATCTGAGTGTGGCTTTTTGCTGAAACTTGTCACATCTCAAGAAGTTAAAAATGGGATTTAGATGGACAGTACAATAAAGCGTAAAGTCATATGTCCTCCAGAATACACTGATGTCTCAAAACATTATAACCACTTTCTACTGCACAACTGGGTACACGACGCCGTAAGGAAGGGGTATAAGCGGAGCACAAACGAATGGGTAATCATTATAGCGACGGTACGTGGTGAAAATGTGGAAATCAACTAACACACGCACAACACTGACGAAGGACAGATTTTTATGGGCCCGCATCTCGGAGCAAGCATCCCGGAAACGACGAAGCTGGACTTCTGCTACTGTCGTGAGCATATGTGGAAAGTGGTTGAAGGACAGCGAAAACTCCAGTACTGTGGGTCAACGCCTCGTCACACAACGTTGAGATTGAAGGAGTAATAGTAGAGAGCGTGTAGATGATGAGCCGAAATTAAATGATTCATTTTGACAGAGATTTTGTTTGAAAACACAGTAAAGAAATTATGAAAACTAATAAGACGACAGGTTTAAACATATATACTACAAAAAATGATCAAAGACTGAAACCATTCATCTGAACATTCCAATTATTTTCGTTACAAGGTAAAACTTTGACTCTGTATTCTGAAGTAAGTTAAGTTTCAAGAAAGCAAATTAAAAAAATTAAATTAATCTGGCAACCATGGAATGGAACTTGAGGCCACAGTATGGAACACTAAAGAACAGTCAATACAATAACAAATTCACTTAAAACTTAAATATGTTTCGATAAAGCTAATCTTAGTTGACTGACACTGTAGTTAAGTAAACTTCTAGATTTCAAAGTTTTTGATAAAAGGCTTAACTACTTACAATACAAAAACATGCTGTTGAACGATACCAAATTTAAGTTTACACACTTGGCTTAAATCTCAGTAACATAATCTGGTGGTAGCTCACGTAACTAATGCATCCTGTAACAAATGTCTGCTTCTCGAAACGTTGTCTTACAGCTTAAAGATAACATCAAAACTCAGACTTGCAGCAAACAGAAAATAGTTAATGATCAGAATTATGTAATTACCAGTGAGGCAACCCGTAAGGTAGTAAGTGAAGTCAACAACAAATTATTCAGTTTATGCAATGGTGTGGTATTCAGCCAATAATAATAAGAGAGTCGTCCTCTATATGTGATTGCAGGCTATCTCAACGCATTTCACCTAGGAAATCTCCTCGGAATATCGCCCAGGTGGCGAAGACGATGGATCCGGAATGCAGCGAAAAGTTGCGACAAGATGACGACGCCACTCTGCAGATAACCCAAGAAAACTACATATCTATGTCAGACTCCGACAAAGTGGCCATCGCCATGCGGGTCAGCCAATTCCCATAGCTGAGGCTGAATTTTTAAAA
Organism: Schistocerca gregaria; assembly: GCF_023897955.1. Taxonomy (NCBI): domain Eukaryota; kingdom Metazoa; phylum Arthropoda; class Insecta; order Orthoptera; family Acrididae; genus Schistocerca; species Schistocerca gregaria. Next base: position 137,311,325 of record NC_064923.1, on the reverse strand, counting down.
TTGTGATCATGGCGAAACAAGTATACAACCAATTACTGTAACATAAAGCGATTGCTAGAAACAGCTAACGGCAAACATAAACAAACAGGGTTATCACTTGCAATTTTAAAACTGGATCTTTAGTTACCCGAACGTCTAATTCACATGAGTTCAGTTTATACACTACTGGCCATTAAAACTGCTACACCAAGAAGAAATGCAGATGATAAACGGGTATTCATTGGACAAATATATTATACTAGAACTCACATGTGATTGCATTTTAATGCCATTTGGCAATTTTGGTGCATAGATCCTGAGAAATCACTAACCAGAACAACAACCTCTGGCCGTCATAACGGCCTTGATACGCCTGAGCATTGAGTCAAACAGAGCTTGGATGACATGTACAGGTAAAGCTGCCCATGCAGCTTCAACACGATACCACAGTTCATCAAGAGTAGTGACTGGCTTATTGTGACGAGCCAGTTGCTCGGCCACCATTCACGAGACGTTTTCAATTGGTGAGACATCTGGAGAATGTGCTGCACAGGGCAGCAGTCGAACACTTTCTGTACTCAGAAAGGACCGTACAGTACCTGAAACATGCGGTCGTGCATTATCCTGCTGAAATGTAGGGTTTCGCAAGGATCGAATGAAGGGTAGAGCCACGGGTCGTAACACATCTGATATGTAACGTCCACTGTTCTAAGTGCCGTCAATGCGGCGAACGAGAGGTGAGCGAGACGTGTAACCAATGGCACCCCATACCCACGCCAGGTGATACGCCAGTATGGCGATGACGAATAAACCCTTCCAATGAGCGTTCACTATGATGTCACCAAACACGGGTGCGACCATCATGATGCTGTAAACAAAACCTGGATTCGTCCGAAAAATGGACGTTTTGCAATTCGTGCACCCAGGTTCGTCGTGGAGTACACCAACGCAGGCGCTCCTGTCTGTGATGCAGCGTAAAGGGCAACCACAGCCATGATCTCCGAGCTGATAGTCCATGCTGCTGCAAACGTCGTCGAACTGTTCGTGTAGATGTTGTTGTCTTGCGAACGTCCCCATCTGTTGACTCAGGGATCGAGACGTGGCTGCACGATTCATTACAGCCATGCTGATAAGATGCCTGTCATCTCGACTTCTAGTGATACGAGGCCGTTCGGATCCAGCAGGGCGTTCCGTATTACCCTCCTGAACCCACCGATTCCATATTCTGCTAACGGTCATTGGATCTCGACCAACGCGATTAGCAATGTTGCGATACGATAAGCCGCAATCGCGATAGGCTACAATCCGCCCTTTATCAAAGTCGGAAACGTTATGGTACGCATTTCTTCTGCTTACACGAGGCATCACAACAACGTTTCACCAGGCAACGCCGGTCAACTGCTGTTTGTGTATGAGAAATCGTTCCTCATGTCAGCACGTTGTAGGTGTCGCCACCGGCTCCAATCTTGTGTGAATGTTCTGAAAAGCTAATAATTTGCATACCACAGCATCTTCTTCCTGTCAGTTAAATTTCGCGTCCTTAGCGCGTCATCTTCGTGGTGTAGCAATTTTAATGGCCAGTCGTGTATTAAAACAACAATTGATGTGATAAGCCAGGTCACTGTAAAGTTAAGCACTAGTTAAAAATTTTTTTTGTTCCGAGTATTGCGGAACATGGTTTGAAATACAGTTTCCTCTGATTATAACTATAACAATAACGTGGCGACGGACTATTGGTGCAAGAAACTACGACGACGACTCGTTTTATTAGCTTGTCACTATGCCGAGAACACAGTACTGGTAAAAATTCCCTCTGATGGATACACCAAAATTATGGATGATCTGCTCACAAGCACCTCACAAGCACCTCACTGCGGTGACAGGTCACTGCCAAGATACACCCAGCACTTGCACAAGTGAAGCCTGCCCTTGCTACCGCAGGCACCGCCCTCCACTTGACGTCGCCGCCCCCCCTCCCCCCTCCCAACCACGCACCCTCCCCCCCTCACCCCCCCACACACACACATGTACGACACAAATGCAGCGATCGACAAGGACGGCTGGGGGTAAAGATTGTTGGCGTACGGCTCAGGAGAATTGCCCGTTCTGTACTCTACTCGTCCAATAGCCAGCACTCTGTGTCAGATTTGACAGCTTCTCGAAACATGCACTTTGGCACGAGCACAAGACGGTGCGGCACTAATAGCCTTCCATCGGATCTGTGGTAGTAACAGAGAGCTGCACGAAAGCTGTGGCCTCCGTGAGCACTATTACGGACCACCTGCATCCCTTCGCGACATACGTCCTCCGCGTCGGATACGGCATCTCCCAACAGGGTAACAACGAGGGTAATCCAATAACTGAAGAGACAAATTGGTCTGCGGAAAACATGTTAGTAGGGCAAGTTTGGTACTTTTATGGCTTTAAGTTGCCATCACTGGGATGAACCCTGATCAGCTGATGTATCAACATTGTTCTGTTCATAACCTCGGAAATACATTTCAAGATGGCGAGTCTGCTTGAAACGTCGACATTAGTTGAACAGCGTTCTATTATTCGTTTTTTATTTGCTAGAAACCAGTGAATACATATTGTAGAATGTCTAAAGTTGATGGTGAAGGTTGTATGAATCCTGCAAATTTTTACAAGTGGGTAGAGCAGTTATAAAATTGTCGCGGCTCAGTGACTGACAAACACCGTTCTGGCCGACCAGTTGCAGTTTCAAGTCCCTCACTTGAAAGTCGAATTGATGACATTATTTGTGCCGAGCGCCGTGTGACTGTGGAAATGATAGTTGATATAGTTCAGGTTAGTACTGGTAAAGCTCATAACATTACCTGAAACAAGCTGAAGTACCGCAAAACACGTGGAAGATGGGTCCCAAAGGAGTTGATGCGGCTACACAAGGAAACAAGGTTGAGAGTATGCACAGAGCTAAAGGAACGTTATGAAGAGGTGAGCACTTCCTCAACAAAATTTTGTGATGAAACTTGGGTTCACTACTACCAGCCAGAACCAAAAAGACAAAGCATGGAGTGGAAGCACACCAATTCACCGTTCAAGAAAACCCAAGGGTCAGCAGGAAAAGTCATGTTGACGGTGTTTTGGGATGCTGAAGGTCCAGTTTTTTTTGTGATTATCTCGAAGAACAGCCAGTACTACTCGGATCTGCCTTTAAACAAGGTGAAGCCGCCATGAGAGAGAGACGTCGTGGATCTCAAAGGAGAGGTGTGATTCTCCAGCAAGACAACGCACGTCCTCATAATTCTCAACTAACCCGTGAAACTATCGACACAACGGGTGGTGAAGTACTGCCTCATCCCCCTTGCAGTCTTGATTTAGCACCTAGTGATTTCCATTTGTTTGGTGCAATGAAGGAGCCATTGCGTGGGAAGAGGTCCCAGGGCAATGAGGACGTGAACAGGTTTGTGGGAATTTGGTTCAAACATCAAGATAGAGAGTTTTTTGGAACTGGAATAAAAATGCTTGTAGCCCTTTGGAAGAAGTGTTTGTTGAAAAGTAGAAAAAGTATTGTTTTGTAAAAATAAACACTTTTTTTCTACAGATCAATTTGTCTCTTTAATTATTGAATGACCCTCGCATTACTATCACAAGACCATAATCGAGCTGTAGTGGTTTCTGGAACATGATAGTGAATGCACATTGATGGCTTGGCCATCAAATTCGCATACCGTAAAAGAGGATGAATAAAAACGAAACTTAAACAAAACTCTATGCTACCGTGCTGGGTGACAAACGGGTGCATCAAACATTTGTTTGTGTTAGGTTGGTAATGAACCAATCTAACAGTTAAATTATAAATATCAAAGTTGGCGGCACTGACAGTTGACCTTTTGTTTACTCTATGACCAACATCGAATATGGTGCAGAATTTGCTTACTTCGAACTTTATTTGTAAGTGCCAATTTAAAATATGATACTTTAATTAAAGTACCTGGGAAGCTAATTTGTAATACCGTTTTATTATCCTAAAGTTAAGTTTAAAGTATACTCTAATCTGAGTTGTCTTTTGGCTAATTGAAAGCGTAGGGCTATGTTTTCGGAAATTTTGCTCTAAATACACTCCTGGAAATTGAAATAAGAACACCGTGAATTCATTGTCCCAGGAAGGGGAAACTTTATTGACACATTCCTGGGGTCAGATACATCACATGATCACACTGACAGAACCACATGCTCATAGACACAGGCAACAGAGCATGCACAATGTCGGCACTAGTACAGTGTATATCCACCTTTCGCAGCAATGCAGGCTGCTATTCTCCCATGGAGACGATCGTAGAGATGCTGGATGTAGTCCTGTGGAACGGCTTGCCATGCCATTTCTATCTGGCGCCTCAGTTGGACCAGCGTTCGTGCTGGACGTGCAGACCGCTTGAGACGACGCTTCATCCAGTCCCAAACATGCTCAATGTGGGACAGATCCGGAGATCTTGCTGGCCAGGGTAGTTGACTTACACCTTGTAGAGCACGTTGGGTGGCACGGGATACATGCGGACGTGCATTGTCCTGTTGGAACAGCAAGTTCCCTTGCCGGTCTAGGAATGGTAGAACGATGGGTTCGATGACGGTTTGGATGTACCGTGCACTATTCAGTGTCCCCTCGACGATCAGCAGAGGTGTACGGCCAGTGTAGGAGATCGCTCCCCACACCATGATGCCGGGTGTTGGCCCTGTGTGCCTCGGTCGTATGCAGTCCTGATTGTGGCGCTCACCTGCACGACGCCAAACACGCATACGACCATCATTGGCACCAAGGCAGAAGCGACTCTCATCGCTGAAGACGACACGTCTCCATTCGTCCCTCCATTCACGCCTGTCGTGACACCACTGGAGGCGGGCTGCACGATGTTGGGATCGTGAGCGGAAGACGGCCTAACGGTGTGCGGGACCGTAGCCCAGCTTCATGGAGACGGTTGCGAATGGTCCTCGCCGATACCCCAGGAGCAACAGTGTCCCTAACTTGCTGGGAAGTGGCGGTGCGGTCCCCTACGGCACTGCGTAGGATCCTACGGGCTTGGCGTGCATCCGTGCGTCGCTGCGGTCCTTTCCCAGGTCGACGGGCACGTGCACCTTCCGCCGACCACTGGCGACAACATCGATGTACTGTGGAGACCTCACGCCCCACGTGTTGAGCAATTCGGCGGTACGTCCACCCGGCCTCCCGCATGCCCACTATACGCCCTCGCTCAAAGTCCGTCAACTGCACATACGGTTCACGTCCACGCTGTCGCGGCATGCTACCAGTGTTAAAGACTGCGATGGAGCTCCGTATGCCACGGCAAACTGGCTGACACTGACGGCGGCGGTGCACAAATGCTGCGCAGCTAGCGCCATTCGACGGCCAACACCGCGGTTCCTGGTGTGTCCGCTGTGCCGTGCGTGTGATCATTGCTTGTACAGCCCTCTCGCTGTGTCCGGAGCAAGTATGGTGGGTCTGACACACCGGTGTCAATGTGTTCTTTTTTCCATTTCCAGGAGTGTATAAACTCCGTCAGTGTTTCTTCATAAGGAGACCAAAAATTTGACTGGAATGAAGAACCATCTGCATCTGTTCTCAACCTGGGAGATTATGGTGTAATAAACTATATAGAAAAAGTAAGCATTCGTGTAGAATGTATGTATATAAAATTTTGTTATTTACGCTGTCGCGTTTTTGAACAAAACAAGGCCGATTACACACATTTATTTTAGCGGATTTGATTTTTTTTTCTGGATGTTGTTTGTAAAGCTGTCCGTTACTTTTGGAGATACATATGACTTGTAGATTCAAAGACATTTCTAAAAATGATGTGCGTCGCTTAATGTATTAGCAAAGTAGCCAAGTTCATCAATTCAACCCTTAATATACAAATCGGGGTCGTCTAGGGACTCCGGAGAGCGATTTTTGGTAGTACTGTTACAGCTATAAGAACCAGTTTATTCTTGGTTTCTATGTGTACCGGGTGTATCCTGCATCTGGTTAACATATATATAACGTAATTAGATGCATCACATAATCGTACGTCACATATTTTGACCGATTTATTTTATTTATTTTTTATTTCTCATAGTGTGGACGCCATACATTTTCAGAAGTAGCCCTCAAGCAAATATTGGATGACGACACCCTGCAGATGCTGGATGAATATGATCCAGAAGATATGTAGAGCAAAACTGATAAGGGCTTTATTCCAGAACAAGATGTGTCAGAATGGGAAGATAACTTTGAAGTGAATTCAAAAGAAAGTGACACTGACAGTGTAAGCTGTGATGGGGATTCCAGTGAAGGAAATGAGATTATTGCAAATTTAGGACGAAGTGGAGAAGTTCAGTATTCCCGTGACTCACTGTTGTCAATATAACGTTGTCAAAGGATATCTCAAGCCAACGAATGCAAGTGATCTTGCACCCAAAATGCCCGCAGTTTTCAATAGATTGTTTGATGACCGAATTGTAGATACTATATCCACTTTGAGCAATGCTGAAACGCCCATTTTCCTCAGCATAACAGTGCATTAATTTTGCTCTGAACAGAATGAGAATTAGGCCAGATGTAGATTATATCAAACTGAGAATGTTTTTGGTGTTTTACTGACTGCTGGAGCTCTTCGCTGCCGAAAGGGATGAATTTCGGAAATAGCACAACAGGCTCTGATCGTTCGCCGTGCAGTTTTTCGTGCTGCCATTGCAGGGAAACTATTGGCCCATATAAAGTAACACATCAACGAAGCTTATTTATAGTCTGTTAAGTAAGATCGTGGTCTGGTTAATCGGCGGAAAAATGTATTTGACAACAAACTATAACATATACATACATCGTTTTTGAACAAAAGGAAATTCTGTTACAATTAACAATACGTCTAGTCACTCTCAGCGTCGATGATTGCGTGGCATCTCCGAGGCATGAATGAAACCACGCGTTCCGTGTATTCAAGTGCAAGAGAGCTCTAAATGCGTCGAATTTGCGTTGACAGCTGTTTCAAAGTGAAGATCTTTTCTCCTTGCAACTTCTTTCCTGATGTAAGATCATACATTTTCAATAGGATCAGTGTCAGGTGACTGTGAGGGTCAGTCCAGTATCTGCACACCTTTCTCCCTTTTCCAGTCCCTGCAAAGCCGGCTGCGGTGCTTTGGATCATTGTTCTGCTGCAGTATCAAGTCATCATTTTCGTCGATGAAACAACATTTAGCAGTTTGCATCAAATATCTACGATAAACGGGACGCATGAGGTACATTCGTGTCTCTTCTTGTGTATCTCAGACCACGCTCTTACTTGACAGACTGTAGTGTAAATAAACTTTTAGATTTCCAATGAACCTGATCTGAATAGCCTTCTGCGCTACTGTGATGATAAGTTAAGAATACAGACTTGGGGTCCACGGGGTTTGTAAACACCACTGACAATTTAGGCTTGATATGTTAAGGGTTAAGACTATACTGTAATTTTTATTGTATTTTATGGTTTTATAGACAAGATCAGCATGTATTCTTGGTTTTCAAATGTTGTATTGAAATGTCCATAAAAACTAAACTCGCCTTGTGAGTGTGTTCTGTAATGTGGTAGTATATTGATAAAGAGCTTTGGCAGATTTCCTGTTGCGTGCTCTTGAGTCCGTTGAAAGTCGCCGTGTTTATTTGCAGCTTCGATAACTAATCTCCCCAGCGTCTCTCCAACCCCATGTCGACGTGGTGTAGCTGAAATTTCTATACTAATAAGAATGACTGGAAAGAATTATATTTACGTCAGAGTCTCACATAATTATTTATGAGGATAATTTCTTCCTTGAATACAACTTTTCCTGTTACTATCAAGTTACAATTCGTAATATTCACATTTATAAATATCATTCGTCTTTATCCGAGCAAGAACAAAATCAGAGTCATTAACATTACATTCAACAGCATAGATAACAAAAATCAGAGATAATGCAGTGTTAATGTTCGATTTTCTTACGCAAGGAATAATATCCTTGGTTCCTACACACAGCACATTAACTGACACAGTTATTTCTGTAACAAAATGTTATGTTACAATGTTACAATATTGTAATTGGAAATACAGGGTACGTTCCGAAAGTAATGCAATTGAATTTCCCGCGCCGCTCCTAGTAGTCGGAGTGGGAGCGGGCCACATGGAGTAGGTGGGGGGGACGCTAAGCTTTGCCGTGAAACCGGTTTCAGTGCTCTCCGAGCTGTGGAAGCGGCAGGACGTCTGTTATTGTAAACCTCTGCGCGCCGACCGTGTCACGGAAAAAATGGAATCGACGATCGAGCAACGTTACGCGATTAAGTTCTGTGCTAAACTGAACAAATCTTTTGAGAAGACTAACAAAATGATTCGTGAGGCTTACGGGGACTCTGCTCTGTCCTACTCACAAGTTTCGAGGTGGTTAAAGGCCTTTAAGGAAGGCCGGGAAGAGGTTCACGACGAACAACGCTCTGGGCGGCCGTCAACCAGCAAAACCGACAACAATGTGGCTCGTGTGCGACAACTGTTGGACTCTGACCGTCGATTGAGTATCAGGATGGTTGCCAATGAACTGAACTTGTCGTCTACTGTTGTTTTTCGCATTGTTACTGAAGATTTAGCGATGAGGAAAGTGTGCGCCAAGCTCGTGCCCAAGGTGTTGTCAGACGACGAAAAGACCAACCGAGCGGAAATTTCAAGTGAACTTTTGCAACGTGTTGAAATTGAACCAGATTATTTGGACAACGTCATCACTGGTGATGAAACCTGGGTTTTTGAATACGACCCAGAAACAAAACGCCAAAGCTCTGAGTGGCACACTGATCAGTCCCCCAAGCCCAAAAAGGCAAGAATGAGCAAATCAAAAGTGAATACAATGCTCATTGTCTTTTTCGACAGCAAAGGAGTGGTCCATATGGAGTTTGTTCCTCAAGGACAGACAGTTAACGCTGCGTACTACGTGGATGTGCTGGAAAGACTCCTCAAAAGGGTCGTCAGGACGAGAAAGGACATCTCCGCTACCTGGCAACTCCATCACGACAACGCGCCTTGCCACAACGCGCTACGAGTCCGCGAGTTCCTGGCCAAACACCAGGTGCCAACGCTGCCCCACCCCCCCTATAGTCCTGACCTCGCCCCAGCTGACTTCTTTTTGTTTCCTAGGATTAAGTCAGCCCTGAAAGGAACCCGTTTTTCGTCCACAGACGAGATCCAATCCGCCGTGACGAAGACCTTGCGAGAGGTTCCAGAAGACGCCTTCCAGGGCGCGTACCGGTCATGGCAGAGTCGCTGGAAAAAATGTGTAGAGGCCCAAGGACAGTACTTTGAAGAATTTTAAGTGTTTGTGCAAATCTGTTCAATAAATTACTTTAAAAAAAATAATTGCATTACTTTCGGAACGCACCCTGTATAATAATGTTCATTTGGAAAACATTTAATAAATGACAATTGATCTAATACTCCTAGTTTGGACTGAATACAAATTTCTGAATGAAACAAATTTTGTTTCTTATCCCGCTAAAAACAACACAATTTTAGCATATCACTCTTCAACAAGATACCAATAAATAGAAACAATAATAATAAGATAGATAATGTTGTTTCTATTAACCCCACAGTAATTAGAGACACCAAGTTTTTATCTTTATGTGTTCTAAAATGACGTGCTAGGTCCCAAAACCAACTATAAATTTGAAGTTGATTTTCTTCCTTTCTTACCCAAATTATCATTGTTTCCTTAAATTTGATAACTGACTCTATTCAGCCCATTTTACGGTAGTGTGAACCGCGGAACACATCCAGGATACCATTGCAAGCCACAACTCTAGCTCGTAATTTACGAGAATGGCATGACATATATGTAGAGATTTAGTTCCTCATAGCTCCGGAAGTTTATCGATGGCTCGTCGATTATATACCATGCACGATCACTGGTGTATTGTTTTCCAAATTTTGACCAACCTGCTATTAAGGACATGGTCATTACGTATTGGATCGTCAGTATAGATTGTAACTTCCCAACAGATAAAATAAGTATATCATTCACATTCAGTGTAGCCTCCCAACAGTTTATTATTCCGTTGGAAGTAGGCTGTTTAGGTTTTTATATTGGTAACGCCATGTAGCGCTCTGTATGAAAATCACTGGCTGTGCTGTGTGCAGTCTGTGGCTAGGTGGCATTGTTGGAATAGTCGCTATTGTAGTGTTGGGCAGTTGGATGTTACCAGCGCGTAGCGTTGCGCAGTTGGGAGGTGAGCCGCCAGCAGTGGTGGATGTGGGGAGAGAGATGGCGGAGTTTTGAGAACGGACGATGTGGACGTGTGTCCATCAGAGACAGTAAATTTATAAGACTGGATGTCATGAACTGATTTATTTATTACAACGTTTCAACACTATTAAGGGAAATACATTGTTTGTTCTTTATCAAAATCTTTCATTTGCTGACTATACTTATCAGTAGTTAGTGACTTCAGTAGTTAGAATCTTTTATTTAGTTGGAAGTGTTGGCGCTAGTTGTATTGCACTACTTCGAGTAATGAAGATTTTTGTGAGGTAAGTGATTCATGAAAGTTAGAGGTTATTGTTAGTCAGGGCCATTGTTTTGTAGGGATTATTGAAAGTCAGGTTGCATTGCGCTACAAATATTGTGTGTCAATTTAGTGTTGATCAGAATAAGTAAAGAGCGAAATGTCGGGGTACGTTCAGTTCTGCTCAACTGTTTGAAAATCAAATAACGTAAGGGGTTCATCAGCACAGTAATTCACTGATTTTTCTAAGGGGATGTTTAACCGTAACCTCGAAATAATAACGTGACTAACCTCTCAATAAAATTGTGGCTCACTTATCACGTTTCAGTAATTGACTGTGAATTTAAACTGGTAAATTTTGGACGTCAGCAGCGCTGCGTCATGGCCCTGAAAGATCATTCTGAATAAAATGAAAATTCTTACCTCACTGAAGTCACCGGATAACGTGTATATATCTGCTCCTGTAAGAAATTTTTCTGGCACAGCCTAGTGCAATGATGGCCGCTAGATTTCTCATGCATAAAAGGAAACGACTGATTTTTCTTTACGATAATCGGGATGACAATGGATTGCAGAAATTAGTATTTTTTTTTTTTAATTCAGAAGAATAATTGTCAAATTTTATGAAAAGGATTACTGTTAAAAGATTTTTGAAACATTTACATGGGATTTGATATAACAATAGTAGAAATTTTGTTGTAACAAACTACATATGCGCGTGGTTCCTTTTACCTTATATTACAGCGCTCAGGCACCGTCATCGCTCCCCACGACCGGCCCAGCCAACTCCATACACAATACTGCTAGCTACTACCGCAGATCACAAAAGAAACAGATTGACCGTCCTTACAGCGGAACAGGCAACCGTAAAATTAGTTTCCCCATCCGTCAACAGATGTCGCAGGCGACGCTACAATTCTAACTGACGGGTCCATGTCGCAGAATTGGTAACGCTGTATCTTCGGTGACGTGAATTAGGCTGATTTGTGTTCGGCTAGAGCGCTGCGCGCGAAATGCATTCGTCACACAGCTGACTGTAGCTCATGATCGGCTGTGGTTTTTCCTGGGTTTTCAATGGAAGAATGTAGATTATCTCCTGTAATTCTACAAGCCAAGATTATTTATACTGCTGGGATACGTCTTACAATCATATGCAAAATGAAATAAATGAAAAGTAACACACAAACATTTCTCGCGAATTACTGTTGAAATGAAGATTGTATTGCAGTCGCATAGGTTTTACAATCACCTTCCATGCCGTCTATTTCCTCTTTGTTATACAGCTCTTCTGATACGGATTATGGTGATAAAAAAGAGCTCCACATGCAGGTTAATACTATTAAGCTTTCAAAATCTTCTCAACGTCTTTGAAATATAATCAGTTAATTTACTGACAAATACGGCACCGAGCAGTGAGTTTCGTGTCCTGACATTACCGACAGAATTATATACTTTCCATAGAGTACGTATAGGGATTATGTGAGTTATAACAACAATATCTGACATTATGGACAAAATTATATACTTTCCATAGAGTATGTATAGGGATTATGTGAGTTATAACAACAATATCTTTTTCACATTGAGACTGTAAATAAGTTTAAGAGACAGATTTTGTCTTCTTTCTAAGTATTTCTGAAAGTGTTCTTAAGTAAAACCACATTTTGCATTTGATTACTGTTAGTTGTAAGCGAATATAATTTCATGTACGCACTTAACAACGATATCTTCGAAAAAAATAAAGGAAGGGCTGCCACGTTATATCAGAATATACGGTCGACAAAATTTAGATAGGATCGAATGCTTAGGGCTCTTTATTAATTCTTACTCGTAACTAATTCATTGATTTATCTGTATTTGAAATCCAGTTCCGTAACCTTTCTTTATCTTTGACGGGAAATCTGAACATTTTAGTTCAGGATTTGTCCGTCTACTCCTTCCACAGTTGATATATTCGCAGGCACTCGGCATGAAGACTCGATCCACTACCACCGGTATGTCAAAAACAGCTGTACTTCACAGGCGCCAAGCGGTGGAAAGTTGCACGCGTTTGGCCGATGTTGCCACATATTTCGCAGAACGGAGTGCCATCTATTGGTTGGTGCCACAAGTAAGGGTGTGACGCTGTCGCTGCCTGGTGGCCGTTCCCTGGCTAGGGTTGCCTGCTTGACCAAGCGATCGGGCAATCTGTTTCTTACGTGATCGAGGCTACTACTTACTCCTACTAACAGTGCTCTTACTGCAGCCAACACTGCTCTCTGGTCTGAGATTCTCTTATAGCTTACAAATCGCAGGCAGCGCGTGAGCATTCTATCGAAATTACATCTACTCGGGTGCGCTAGCAATACATTCCTTAGTCATGGACCTCTTACAGTATCTTCCGTTCCTCACCTCCCCTCTCTCTGCTCCCCTCTCTCCCCTGAGTCCTTTTGTATTTCCCTCCTCTGCTTTTCCCATTCCCTCTCACGTCTGCCCTGCCCCTCTCCCCCCTTATGAGTCCTCTTCCTCCTTTGGTCCCCCCCCCTCTTTCGTTTTTTCCTGTCCTCCCTCCTTGTTTTCCCCCTCCTCCAGGTCCCCCCTCCCCATCTACCCTTGGCTAGGAAGTGTCATCTTTGTGCCGACGTTTTCATGCAGTGTTTTACAGTGAGTGTTTCACAGTGAGTGTTCCGTGTTGTATGTTTCTTGGGAAGTGTTGCGAACGGCCATCATACTGTTGCTGAGTGGGATTTTTTTATCTCTTGCGAACAGAAACCAGACTGTCGCCATGTTTTTTTGAATTGTGTGTCTACTATGTTACATTTCTGATTCCTGTGTATTTTATTAACATTGCCAAGCCCTTTGCTTTCTGCTTTAACTTACCACGATTTTCCGCCATTTTACACTTTAAGTCACCGTTTTATCGCATATTTTCTTGATTCTTTTCTGTAGGCTGTAGAACAGCGTACTAAGCTGCTGCCTGGCCGCCCCCTTCGGGGGAAATTGAAATTCAATAAAGGAAAAAAAATATCTTCCGTAATTACCAGGAAAACAAGTAAAGGTTCTAGGGACACGTGACGGCAGGCCTTTCTATCGACACAGTGGCCTGGGAAACGTTAGTGGAGCTCTCGGTGCCGTCCGTCGCAGCCTGCTCGGTATCAGTGCGAGAGACAGTACTCTGCCGCGTGCAGTTTGCAGGCGGTAAACTACCTGGATCTCTGAAAGCCAGAGGCGGGGACGGAGCGCGCCGAAAGTGCGGATCCACTAACGAGCCGCCGGTATTGGCCAAACTTGGTGGCGGGCACGCGTCGGCCGACTTTTAAACAAGCCGACTCGTCGCCGTCGCGTCGCAACCTGGCCGCTCGCTCGCTACGCGGACGGCCCGGCGGCGACGCTGCGGACGTGTGTCAGGCCTGTCACACGTCACACGCTGGCGATACGTGCCGCGGCGCGCGGCGTCACAGGCAGCGCCCCGGCGACAGTGCGTCGAGCGACGAGCGCGTCATCAGGAAGACCGCGCTACGTGACCCGCGCGCAACCGGCCGCCGGCTAAGGAAGCCAATCTGCCTGCCGTGGGCGGACCTCCGCACGCGAGAGCGCAACGAGACGGCCGAGTAATTGTGAGCCTGTGTACGCGTGCGTGCAAACGCTTCTGTGGGGAGGCCATATGCTGTTGGAAGTGTCACCAGCACGTCGCGCCAATCAGTCACAGGTGGGTGGCGCTTTCCAGCATTGACAGTTTATTGGATTGTCCTCTTAGAAAATAATATCGCAATTCTAGTAACATCGAAGTCAGTAAAAAGCGATCAATCTAGAAATCGAGCCCCATAGGACACGATTTTGAATCTGCTAATGTTCAACATCTGCGAGTGGAGCTCAGTAAGAAATGTGATACATTTTTCTCCTTGCTCAGTTTTGGTGAAAATATTCGGAATTTATTGCAGGACATCGTAGAATATTCCCGCTTCGGTTCCAATACACTACTGGCCATTAAAATTGCTACATCACGAAAATCGCGTGCTACAGACGCGATATTTAACCGACAGGAAGAAGATGCTGTGATATGCAAATCATTAGCTTCTCAGAGAATTCACACAAGGTTGGCGCCGGTGGCGACACCTAAAACGTGATGACATGAGGGAAGTTTCCAACTGATTTCTCATACACAAACGGCAGTTGACCGGCGTTGCCTGGTGAAACGTTGTTGTGATGCTTCGTGTAAGGAGGAGAAATGCGTACCGTCACATTTCGGACTTTCACAAAGGTTGGACTGTAGCCTATCGTGACTGTAGCTTATTGTATCGCAACATTGCTGCTCGCGTTGGTCGAGATCCAATGACTGTTAGCAGAATATGGAATCGGTGGGTTGGGGAGGGCACTACGGAACACCATGCTGGATCCCAACGGCCTCGTATCAGTAGCAGTCGAGATGGCTTGATTAAGGTTCGATTGTAGCCTATCGCGAATGCTGTTTATCGTATCGCGACATTGCTGCTCACCTTGGTCGAGATCCAATGACTGTTAGCAGAATATGGAATCGGTTCAGGAGTGTAATGCGGAACGCTCGCAGGATCCCAACGGCTACGTATCAGTAGCAGTCGGGATGACAGGCATCTTATCTGCATGGCTGCAACGGATCCCGTGCAGCCACGTCTCGATCCATGAATCAACACAAGGGGACGTTTGCATGACAACAGCCATCTGCACGAACCGTTCGACGACGTTTGCAGCAGCATGGACTATCAGCTCGGAGACCACGGCTGCGGTTACCCTTGACGCTGCATCACACACAGGAGCGCCTGCGATGGTGCACTAAAAGACGAACCTGGGTGCACGAATGGAAAAAGTCATTTCTTCGAATGAATCCAGGTTCTGTTTACAGTATCATGATAGTCGCATCCGTGTTTGGCGACTTCGCCGTGAAAGCACATGGGAAGCGTGTGTTCGTCATCGCCATACTGGCGTATCACCCAGCGTCATGGTATGGGGTTCCATTGGTTACACGCCTCGGTCACCTCTTGCTCACATTGACGTCACTTTGAACTGAGGACGTTACATCTCAGATGTGTTACGAACCGTGACTCTAACTTTCATTCGATCGCTGCGAAACCCTACATTTCAGCAGGATAATGCACGATCGCATGTTGCAGGTTCTGTACGGGCCTTTCTGGATACAGAAAATGTTCGACTGCTGCCCTGGCCAACACATTCTCCAGATCTCTCACCAATTGAAAACGTCTGGTCAATGGTGGGCGAGCAACTGGCTCGTCACAATGCGCCAGTCTCTTGATGAACTGTGGAATCGTATTCAAGCTGCATGGGCAGCTCTACCTGTACACGCCATCCAAGCTTTGTTTGACTCAATGCCCAGGCGTATCAAGTCCGTTGTTATGGCCTGACATGGTTGTTCCGGGTACTGATTTCTCAGGATCTGTGCACCCAAATTGCCTGAAAACGTAATCACTTGTCAGTTCTAGTATAAAATATTTGCCCAATGAATACCCGTTTAACATCTGCATTTCTTCTTGCTGTAGCGATTTTATTGGCCATTAGTGTAGATGGCAGCTCCACGTATTTTCAAAATGGTGTCAGTAACAAAGGCGCGCTTCAAGCAGAGAGTTGTCATTGAACATCTTTTTCCGGAAAACCATAGCGCCTTAGACACTCATAGGCGCTCTCAGAATGTCTACAGAGAACTGGCAGTGAACAAAAGCGCGGAGAGTCTTTGGACGAGGCGTCTGTTACCACTGCAATAAGGTCCTGCAAACCTGTCCGAGGTCCCGCTTGCCGGGCGGCCGCATAAATTGTGAGTCATACAGTGTTGGAACGGGCGGACACTCTTATCCGAGGTGATACACGGATCACTGTCAAACATCCCGCTGCTCAGCTGTCTGTCTGTCGGTAGCGCTTACACACTCGCCCACCCTGTGAGGTACTCAAAGATGTATTTACCGCCTATAGCTCGAATTTTGTACCTTCCTATTCCCGTCTGTTTGATCTTATCAAGGACGCAGTCGAAGGGGTTTGATCTTATCAAGAACGCAGTCCAAGGGAATCAGTACGTGGTGGTTACTGATGCAGCAAGACGTGGCCTCCGAAGGCGAGATATATAGTGCACCATACGAGCATACATGGTCTACCAGTAAGATGATAAAAGGCCGTCCCGTTGAACGTAGGCTATTTTGAAAAATAGAGTTTTGTAACCAGTAGAGTGGAAATTAATGTGGTGCTTGGAATCCTGTACAAAACCGATTTGCTTTCAGATAAAAAACATGTTGCATTACTTATCGAAAACTACTCGTCACGGCGAACTATGTATTTCTAACTAATTTTGGACGTGTTCTTGCGAAACAAGTGTTTACTTCTATTAGACAAACGAATTCACCTTCATAGCCAAGATTGCCAATGCCCGTGATGTATAGCCAGACACAAGAGGTAGTCTGTTCGAATCAAGACGCTCTAAAAAGACTTCTCGTTCATTTTGTTACTATGTGGATGCAAGGTGGTAGTGTTGAGTTCCTGATCACCTGAACTTATGACAGCCTCTGATTTTAACTTCCAGACCTTGAAAGCCTGTCCCTGCTTTAAAGTTTAACCTGTGATTTTCAGAGAAACAAAGACATCGACCGCAGTTGGCTACGGAAATAAATTCGTGACAAGCGGGACTTCTACACGGATTTGCCGCTTTTCGCCAGCGGTTGCCGTTAACCGCGTCAGCCGTACGTACACGCTTCCCAGAGGACTCAAATTCTCAACTTCTCACAGGCTAGAAGCATCCACTGTCCATTAATCTCTTTGCTCACAGCATTTGGCTGTCCCGCGAGAGTTCTGACGTACTGTGCGTCTGCCGTGAAATTATCGTAAGCCGTCAATGCCCACAGAATCTTTGTGTGTGTGTGTGTGTGTGTGTGTGTGTGTGTGTGTGTGTGTGTGTGTGTGTGCATGTGGTTCTGTCGGACATGTCCCTCCACCCCTCTCCCTGTCCACATAATATTTGTAGGTTTAACCTGTGAGTTCATAAGAGACTGGCCCACAATTTTCGATGCCCTGAAACGTTACCCCTGTGTTAGAAATATGAGCTATAAGATAACAAATACAGTCTACCGACCTTTGTTTTAGATTTCGTAATGACAAGGCAATTTGGCATAGAATTACGGAACACTTGGGGCAAATCACGACAAAACTGAAAATATAATATTTACCACAGTTCTCAAGCAGCTACTCCTTGTGTCTGTGTGTGAACTGCACCTTATAGGTGTTTGTACTCTTATAGAACACTGCTAAACTGAAGAAAAATATGAACTGTGTGATAGCAAAATATCGAAGTCTCTGACACTGCAAACCACGTGCACTGAAGTTCCACTGCAACACGAACTCACCTGGCTAAATAAAATGTAGTGAAACCAAAACGTAGACCGCTCTACCACGCAATTCTTAACTCAACATGTATATTGATTTAAGAATTTGAATGAAAATGGGAAAAGCGAAAAATAAATTCTTCATAATCCAAAATTACGTGAATACTGTATCAATGTTGTTGCATTGCTAATAAAATGAATGGAGATCTAAAATTTCACATACAAGTGCTCTTCAGTGGACCACCTGACTTTAGTTGACCACACTTTCACAAAAGACAAGGAGCATCAGCCTATATGCGGATTAACGCTCGTATCATTATGTAATGAGTGGAAAAGTAATGGGGTTGCAGTTTTCTTATGCTGCAACCCTAGATAACTAAACAGAAATTGGATATTGATTTCATGCCTTCTAACGAAACTGTAAACTCAGTCAATACACGAATACTGCCCGTACACAGTACGACTGCAAACTATCACCGGTTAACAAATATGACGTGCCAAGATGTACAAGCAAGCAGGCAATCATCTCACCATTTGATTTGAAGTGCCCATTTCTGTACTCCAAGACAAAACGTCCTCTGTAAACAGATCAATACAGCGTCACAGCATCAGGCGGAGGAACATTGTGTATTCACAGCAGAGGAGAATAGTATGTGTGTTCCTTTGTTCGCTGGCCTTTCGGCCCTCGCTAACTGATTCTTACCATCAAACAATTCCGTTCGCTGGCTCACCTCGGAGCTTAGGCGACTTATGTAAGACATGCGTTGCAGTTCCAGACAAAAGTATTCTAGCAGGCTGATAGAAGACTATAGTTTCTTCCAGACAGACAAGTGCTTATCGATGTGCACATGACTTCCAGCCTCTCCTCAATGGTTCTTGGAATGAGATTATACAAATTCTAGCTGAACATATGTTAGTGAAATGCAAATGCTACGGTCTGGGGCTACTGAGACGTTATTCAAGAGACGTGGGTAGTATTCCGTCACCATTTCCTTTTCCACCATCCATAATAACATAAATAATACTTTGGATACTACGCCAAACCATCTTCACCAGTATGTTTGTGGAACTTGCACATTTCGTTCATTAGCTATTGGACAAAGTTCATAGCCTTACGCAAGGAATTTTAATTTAGTCCTGAAGTTGAGGTCGTTACCTTTTATTAGTGGACTAGCCGAGAGCCCTCGTTGGCTGGGTATGTATGTATTCCAATCTTCTATTAGTCCATCTTCTCCTTCCCACTCCCTCTGTTCATCCCCTCCTTAATCCCTCTCTGACCATCTCCTTCACCCCCGCTCTTTGTCCTCTTGCTCCTATCCATCTCATACTACCCCCCTCTCTGTCCTTCTGCTCCTCCCCCCTCTGTCCATCTGCTCCTTCCCTCTCTGTCCATCTCCCCCTCCCCCCTCTAATTATATCTGCTCCTCCTCCAATCTCTGTCAATCCTGCAAACCTTCTCCTCCCTCTCTGTCTGTCGACTCCTCCCCATCTTTCTGTGCATCTCCTCCCACTCTCTGTCTATGTCCATGTCGTTCACTCGCCTTCCTCTGTTCATCTCAGCTTCTCTCCTCTCTCTGTTCATCTCTTCCTTTCCCCTTTCTCTGTCCATTTCCATCTCCCTCTCTCTTAATCTGTATTTGCATGCTGTGCGGTTCTAGGCGCTACAGTCTGGAACCGAGCGACCTCTACAGTTGCAGGGTCGAATCCTGCCTCGGGCATAGTGTGTGATGTCCTTAGGTTAGTTTTGTTTAATTAGTTCTACGTTCTAGGCGACTGATGACCTCAGAAGTGAGGTCCTAGCAGAAGTTACTGGCAGGGTAAAATACCGCTAAAGAGCTGTGAATACATTAGGAATACTACTTGCAAGAAGAGTATTTTTAACAAATAAAAAATTTGTGGGATCTTTAACTGACAATGCATTTCCTTTCTTTCTATATTATTTCGACATAAATTTTTTTAAGCTAATAAGTTCATGTGAAAGATTCATGGTTAAATCTGATTCGTAAATTCTACCCACTTTATCTACTGCTCTCCGAATATCTTTTCTTACTAACTTAAAACGAAGAATAGTGAATTGAGAAAGAAAAATAATCTTTGATATTACATAAAATTATTTAATTATTAACTTAAAATATCAAGAGAAGCATTGAAAACTGTGATCTAAAAAGACACCAGTTTGTTACAGATGGGCAAAGTCGTTCATCATTGGGAACTAGTTCACTGGTGATTGTTCCTTTTCTGGGAATCGTTCATTTTCACTCGCTCGCCCTTCATTGTACTTAGTATACGGTTCTTATGAAAAATTGGAAATTAGTAGCATAGGTGACTGAAGAGAAGCCGACCTCGGGGAAGATCAGTCTGGATTCCGTAGAAATGTTGGAACACGTGAGGCAATACTGTCCCTACGACTTATCTTAGAAGCTAGATTAAGGAAGGGCAAACCTACGTTTCTAGCATTTGTAGACTTAGAGAAAGCTTTTGACAATGTTGATTGGAATACTCGCTTTCAAATTCTCAAGGTAGCAGGGGTAAAATACAGGGAGCGAAAGGCTATTTACAGTTTCTACAGAAATGAGATGGCAGTTATAAGAGTCGAGGGGCATGAAAGGGAAGCAGTTGTTGGGAAGGGTGAGACAGGGTTGTAGCCTTTTCCCGATGTTATTCAATCTGTATATTGAGCAAGCAGTAAAGGAAACAAAATAAAAATTCGGAGTAGGTATTAAAATCCAGGGAGAAGAAATAAAATCTTTGAGGTTCGCCGATGACATTGTAATTCTGTCAGAGACAGCAAAGGACTTGGAAGAGCAGTTGAACGGAATGGACAGTGTCTTGAAAGGAGGATATAAGATGAACATCAACAAAAGCAAAATGAGGATAATGGAATGTAGTCGAATTAATTCGGGTGATGCTGAGGGAATTAGGTTAGGAAATTAGACACTTAAAGTAGTAAAGGAGTTTTGCTATTTGGGGAGCAAAATAACTGATGATGGTCGAAGTAGAGAGGATATAAAATGTAGACTGGCAATGGCCAGGAAAGCGTTTCTGAAGAAGAGAAATTTGTTAACATCGAGTATAGATTTAAGTGTCAGGAAGTCATTTCTGAAAGTATTTGTATGGAGTGTAGCCATGTATGGAAGTGAAACATGGACGATAACTAGTTTGGACAAGAAGAGAATAGAAGCTTTCGAAATGTGGTGCTACAGAAGAATGCTGAAGATTAGATGGGTAGATCACATAAAATGAGGAAGTATTGAATAGGATTGGAGAGAAGAGAAGTTTGTGGCATAACTTGACCAGAAGAAGGGATCGATTGTTAGGACATGTCCTGAGGCATCATGGGATCACCAATTTAGTATTAGAGGGCAGCGTGGAGGGTAAAAATCGTAGAGGGAGACCAAGAGATGACTACACTAAGCAGATTCAGAAGGACGTAGGTTGCAGTAGGTACTGGGAGATGAAGAAGCTAGCACAAGATAGAGTAGCATGGAGAGCTGCATCAAACCAGTCTCAGGACTGAAGGCCACAACAAAGACCATCTGTAACAAACTGGCGTCTTTTTAGATCACAGTTTTCAATGCTTCTCTTGATATTTTAAGTTAACAATTAGATAATTTTATGTAATATCAAAGATTATTTTTCTTTTTCAATTCACTATTCTTCGTTTTAAGTTAGTAAGAAAAGATATTCAGAGAGCAGTAGATAAAGTGGGTAGAATTTACGAATCAGATTTAACCACGAATCTTTCTCATGAACTTATTAGCTTAAAATAATTTTATTTCGAAAGAATATAGAAAGAAAGGAAATGCATTGTCAGTTAAAGAGCCCACAAAATTTTTATTTGTTAAAAATACTTTTCTTCCAATAGGTGACTGAAGATGGAAGACACCAAGTGGGGCACTTGCCTCGCCCATGAACTACGGAGCTTTTATTCGTAACAGAATTCTCAAACACTTGGAATTTTCGTGATTCTGCAAAACATCTCGTTTATTTAACTGCAGCGTTATGTGGCTGATCGCAGTGAAATAATAGGTGGCGCACGAAAAACCGGCTCCGAGCACAGACTGCTTGCCAATTACGCACGATTTGTTGACCGCTACGAGTAGAATAGATAAACATGTAATAATTAGGAGGTGAAGAAATAACAGATAAGCTAATGCAAACAACTTCGAAACAATAGACGACGATTGGTAAGCGACAATGAGCAGTCCAGTACTTGGGGCCGATTTTTCGTGCGTCACCCTGTGCCACTGAAATAATGTTGTAGGAGTTATCACATTCTCTTCACAAAATGTGACACAATACACTCGATTAGGAAGCGCGGGTTTCATTCTGTTGGAAGTCGGTCTGCCTTAAAAAAATGGCTCTAAGCACTATGGGACTTAACATCTGAGGTCATCAGACACGTAGAACTTAGAACTATTAAAACCTAACTAACCTAAGGACATCACACACATCCAGTCGCCCGGTTCCGGACTGAAGCTCCTAGAACCGCTCGGCTACCACTGCCGGCGGCCTGCCTTCCGTATCAATAAAGAAGCTCTTTTACCTTGGATAATAATTTAAAAAAAAAACACGGAAAGTGGCCACTCGTGTGTGCCGCACCTACGTGCTTTGCATGTGTAATAACAAAAAATCTTGCCTTTTTACAAGTATTTCTTCTGCTGTTTATCGAAATAGTGAAGTAAGCTGATACACCGTTTTGTTACCTGAAAAGATGTATGTCTTACATACAACGTTATTTTTATGTAATTGGCGTAATCATCAAATATGTTTTAATTACCGGTCGTGGACGCTGAATAGAATACGAAAAGAACCAGAAGTTGAGTTCAAAACAGGTTTGAAACATATCTAGAATGGGCGTGCGAAGCGAACGAAACAAACAACGGCGGCTCGATACTGAACTACCTATGAGCAGTCGGCAGTGCAGTTGCAACGAGTGGCCACGCGAAGGACGAGTCCGGCCGATCCAGACCGAGAACGAGACAGACGGGAACGGGACCGAGGCTGGAACGAGGCTGCTCGACGTGCCGTTCGCGGACGAGACCGACCGTTTCCCGTTCCCGGGAACTACATGTAGGAAGCCGCGACCGAAGTGAACTATGAAAGACCGTTCACTAGAATTCGTTCCTCGCTCGTTTCGTTCATCTGGGTGAACCGTTCCTTTGGACCAATTAGTTCGCAAACGACCCATCTATACAGTGTCCCCGTAATTCTGTATCTGCAGAAAACTCGTCAACAAAATTTCTTTACCTAATGGGTACGTTGTGAGGTCACTTTCATATCAATGCTCCTAACTTACGCTATTACTTTAGATTCTTCTGCTCAAAACTCAAAATTGCTTCTTAACAACACTAGTGTGTTTCTTGCTGTTTGAAAAAGTTGAGAGCCATTCCGTATATCAGCAAAAGGGGGCTTCGGTAGTTTGGAAACTAGAGTAACATTTTCCAAAACTTTACTTTGAAATACGAGAGACAAGACCAAATCAAAAGTTGCCAATTTTTTTTACGAAATTAGAAGCATCTTTCCTTTCTGATTTCTTTTTCCTCTAAAAAATTGAAATTGTTTTTGATTGATATCTGTTAGTGAAATCTGGAAGGGCACATAGCTGTGAGCAACTTCTTCCAAGTTGTTAGAGCAAGTCTCTCGGTTGCAGAAGTTTCATTTATTTATTGCCATCGAACTAAAGAAGCAGTAAAGAAAATATCCATTAATTAAATTTTCTCATAAAACTGGGGCATTCCCACTACATTTGTCACGGAATCATTTAGTGCCAAATTTAAATTACGTATTGAACAAAGTAGAAGCTCAGCATTTGGACCCGTGCTTTAGTTCTTGACTTCAAGCCTCAGTATTTACCCCTCATAGTTGCAGCACAGTCGTATGCTTGATGTCTGCAGCTATCCAGTTGTATGTTCATCTTCTCTACACCAGTTATTACTTCATTTTCAAAATACTCAGTGTAGTGGCTCCCTTACTTCACTGAATCCTAAAAAAAACTCCTTTATTCAACATCGTCTCTATCTGTTTTGCTTAAATTTAAATGAAGACATCTTTGAACAACACTGTGTCTACGGTATGTGAAAAGAATGGCTGCTGTTTAATTTCGCCGATGATCCTCTCTAAAACGAAATCATTTAACAGTTGTACCATCTTGTTTTGAATTTGTGGTCTCAAATATTTTGTTTCAGTTCATAATCTGAAAGATGTGCCCTCACGAGTGAATCTATCAGGTAAGGAGATCTATTACATTTAAGAAATTTTCACTTTGTTCCTATGGTGGATTTTATTGTTGTTTAATTTTATACTACTCTGGCTTTTAAAATGTTCCAAATCAAATGCAAGTCTGAATCAAATTAAAATTACCTTTGGTTAATTGAATCTTCAATTAAAACAAGGAAAATTATGTAGTTGAAAAATAATGTAAAATATTTTTTTAATATTGAAATTAGAATTTAATTACAATCATCATAATTCATGTCTTTTTTTGCTATGTTTCTCTACCGGGATTGTTTGTTGGCGAATATAATTTTGGGACGTGATTTACACCTAAAATCTATGGGAATTCGTTTTGTGAAAAGTGAAACTTTAGATGCAGCTTCTATTTTGGAAGCAAACCAAACCGATTACACTGATTGGTGCCGTTAATACGCGATCGTTCACTAACATCCCCACGCAAAGTAAGCCAGATTTAATTATCAAAATCATGAAAAAAGCTGAGGAAAACAGATATGATTAGTCGTAATAACAAATAAAATGAAATTAAATAGGTGTTATTGTGCCAAATGAGCACATATAACAAAAGCTGTACATAACATTAACCAAACAATAATAATTTTTTTTTTGACCGAGCCTGACAATGGCTGACTAGGAAGAGAGAAAAAAAAAATGTTGTGAGTCGTTGTTCGCTTAAATTACATAGATAAAATAATTAGAGAAATATTAAGTTCGTTGTAATCACAGCTCTACTGCGCGATAACACACAGTCACGAAATCCGCTAAAATTTGGAAGAACATTGTACAGCCCCAAAACTTTTAAGTTTGTCAAGTCTTTGTAAAAAGTTTTAAAAATTTATATCGCTTCATTAACTTTTTTGTTTTCATATTGTCCTTTTTTCCATCATTTCATTCGTTTGAGCTGGAGCCCGTTTTAGCTTTGCCAGGAATGTAATTTGCCTTCTCATTCGGGTGCGATCTTACCGCAACCTGGCGAAACGACCGGAAACGTATAGGCATCCAGTTCCTTATTTCACATGCTATGTTTTCTCATAAAATTTTAAAAACATTACACATTGACAAACTCAGATCATTTAGTACATTAATCAGAAGGATCAAACTACATCGTTAGGAAAAACATCAACGTACTAAATTACATTTTTGACAGTTATTTGTTGATATGAGTTTGACTTTTGAAATGTTCATATTAAACACTTAGGAATCATCGTATGGGTTTTTGTTACAGAAATACGTGTGGTTTTTGAAACAGTTTACAATCATCACTCAGTTGAACATTATTCATTCTTGCTCGACGGTTGTAAATGCTACGTATTGTAGGCGAAATCAATCGTGCTGCAGCATTTTCCGTTGATGTTGTGTAGAGCGGTCACGACGGCGTGCCCACCTTGTTGACAATTCGGCATACGTGTGAGCCACGACGATCTGCGTTGTCTGTGATGGAGCAAGAAGATTGTGGTGTTCTGCACTGGTTGTGCTCGACGGTATACAGTCAACTCAGGATTCAGAGATTACATGAAACACATGAAACATTCGTAGATTGGGGCCAGTAACATAATTTTCAATCCACATTCCCTAAAAAGAATTAGGATTAGTAAGTAGTTGTAATCACCTGCAACACTAATTTACATCAGTTTGTTCGGTGATAGCTGTGGGTTACGTAGTATACATGTTTGCGTTGTGATACAGAAATTATAATGTATGATTTGTGTCCATGCACTTTACCGTCAGTTGACATCAACACCGTTGCCGCAAAAACACGTTCATGTTAGTTCCGGTTTCCGCACATCCATTAGTGTCCTTAGAATATCGTACATTAAACATGTTTGCAAAGTGTTTATCGAAGTTTTCGTTTCTTAAGCGCTTAGCTTCGCTTCGGCGTGCAATAGTAGCACGTGACGTCCCATTCATAA
Source organism: Schistocerca gregaria (assembly GCF_023897955.1). Taxonomy (NCBI): domain Eukaryota; kingdom Metazoa; phylum Arthropoda; class Insecta; order Orthoptera; family Acrididae; genus Schistocerca; species Schistocerca gregaria. The sequence continues at coordinate 137,285,370 of NC_064923.1, read as the reverse complement.
AGTTCCAGCGCTACAGTCTGTTCCACAGTTTATGAGTAATACACACTATCTGAGTTTCAAGTAACAACACTTCACTGTGTTCCACTTCAGCGGATCACCACATCACTTCAATGCTGTCGTCTGCGTAAGTACACAGATCAAGTTCACTTGTCACTAAGAGTGCCGTCCATATTCGACAATAGTTCAAAGTGTTTGTATTTATTTCACCAGGCGAAATTGTATTATCACACGTATAATGTCTCTTGATAACACATATTTCTCTTTGCTCCTGTATAAAGAGTCCTCCCGCGAAATGCAAATTTACGTGCACCACTTCAACATCGACAGTTCTGTTTGCCACTGGCAACCTATTACTCATCCCCTGTCGGTACGTGTCATGTTACTTAACAAATGTGCTCAAAGAAAAATCCCACAGCTTATGTACTCTGTTGTAGGTACTAACTGTATGATTTACATAGTGTTTATGTTCTATAACTTTCTAACTTTTCCCTCTTACAATTCTTCGCGACATTAATTTAGTTGTGTGGCTGTGTGCGGTAGTGAAGTCTAGCTTTACAGTTGTTTTCTTTCAGTATGTAATGCGAGTTTAGCCATTACTACTGGAGCTAAGGACACCACTGACTGTTTTTACCTCCCACAAACTGGCATGTACCGTTGAAATTAGTTGCGAGAATTAGTGCAGAATACGAATCTGCTTACGGTACAATGTTTGCCATTTCACTACTACCGGACTAAAATCTCCATAATTTTATCACTTCAATTTAAAAACACGACCCACAGTACCTTGCTGTTTATGTTTGCGACTACATGCTAGGCATAAAAAGAAAATTATTTTATACTACAAATCATTGCGACTGTACAAACTTAAAATCTACTGATAGAAAAGCTTTATCATCTGTAGGGCTTCTGCCTTACTTTCTTTACTTAGAATTGCACAGCAAAAGAAATGGAATAATTGCATCCATGAAAATGTTACTACGATTACATTAAAATAATTTTCTTGTTACTTTTTCTTCATAATAATAACGAAATGACTTTACTTGAAATATTGTTTCTGAACTTCTACTACTTACGTGAAAGATTGCTGTTCAGCAAACGGTTTCTTTAAGATCTACTTGTGCGCATGAAGAAAATAATTTTTTCTTAAGACTACTAAGTACACTGTGAAACGTCTTACACATTAACATATTTACAAATTCTCATAATATTTACATAGGTATATCCACTCTAGGAAATGTTTACTCAGCAAAATATTTGTGTATATGCTGGTGTAGCTACTGCAAGTGGTGGACTACTGTATGATGACATTGATGGTTCTATAATATTCCATTCTAACATGCGACGGATTTCATTTGATACACCGTCTCTGTTGGCCCATGGGACAGAATAAGTAGAGTAGCAAAATGTTTCGTGAAGCTTTACTTTCATTGTATACACATATCCTTTAATTATACCTGGCTTTTCATCAAAAACAGATATATATTTGTTTAAAAGATCAATCAGTTCGTTTTGTGGTACAGTGTTCAAATAAATTGTTTAATAAAATTTTCTTTGTATTTCTTCTCTGCAGGACTATATATCAGATTGCTGTTGACTGGGCTGTTGTGAGGGGTTCACCACCCTGCTGGAGCAAATGTAATCTCGATATATTGCTCACTTGCTAGAACGACAATTCACAGGGGCTGCCTATGACGTAAGCTGTCTTTGCCCCTGTTAAAAGAGAGCTGCAATACAGTTGCAGGTCACAGCAGTCTCTGCGGCAGTTGCAGTCGCTTGCTGCTACAATATAGTTGTAATGTGTCACTGGCACAACGCAGTTCGTAGAAAGTAGTTACCGTCACATTTCAGAACAAATCGTAAAATTTTATTATATGGAACAGAATAATAAATGATCAGCCGCAGAGCTAAATGATATCATGGAATGAGATGATCATGAACGAATGAATAATTGTTAATACAATTAAAAAAACAGTTTAATTAAGTCAGCCATCTATTGTAATGTAAATTTTATTATTTTTGGCATGCACGTAGTTATGTCACTTGTCTGAGGTGGTAATATGATTTTGGTTCAACCTTTTCTTTTGTGATTCGTCGGCTCTGGTTGACCCAGATTTGTAATATTGTAAGGAGGCTGTTTAGGTTTTTGTGTTGGTAATTCCACGTAGCGCTCTGTATGAAAACCACTGAATGTGCTGTGTGTAATCTGTGGCGGGTTGGCATTGTTGGAATATTCGCTATTGTAGTGTTGGGCAGTTGGATGTGAACAGCGCGTAGTGTTGTACAGTCGGAGGTGAGCCGCCAGCAGTGGTGGATGTGGGAAAAGAGATGGCAGAATTTTGAGAGCGGACGATCTGGACGTGTGTCCATCAGAAAAAGGAAATTTGTAAGACTGTATGTCATGTACTGATATATATGTTATGACTTTTGAACACTATTAAGGTAAATACATTTTTTGTTCTCGATCAAAATCTTTCATTTGCTAACAATGCCTGTCAGTAGTTAGTGCCTTCAGTGGTTAGAATCTTTCATTTAGTTGGCAGTATTGCAGTAGTTCGAGTAACGAAAATTTTTGTGAGGTAAGTGATTCATGAAAGGTATAGGTTATTGTTAGTCAGGGCCATTCTTTTGTAGGGATTATTGAAAGTGAGATAGCGTTGCACTAAAAAAATATTGTGTGTCAGTTTACTGTTGATCGGAATAAGTAAAGAGAGAAATGTCTGAGTACGTTCAGTTTTGCTCAGCTGTTTGAAAATCAAATAACGTAAGAGGTTTACCAGCACTGTCATGTTACAATATATTCTTTATGAATAACGTCAAAAATTTTCAGTACATAATTTTCTTTATTAGTCAGCTACAAAAGTATAATTTCCCCTTAAGTCATTGCCAATCCCGATCCAGTCATTTATCTAAATTAAAATATTCCAGAGTTTTTGTCAGATCATAGCCGTGTGCTCTTTAGTAATCACACGACCAGCTGTGCAGTGCGTCACCGAAGTACAGTCAGTTTTTCTAGTAATTCAGATCTCAGACAAATGTTGTCCACTATTAGAAGATTGGCCACCATTGCTCTAAGCTTTGCCATTTACGACCAGATATGCAGGGTGTTACAAAAAGGTACGGCCAAACTTTCAGGAAACATTCCTCACACACAAATAAAGAAAAGATGTTATGTGGACATTGTCAGGAAACGCTTAATTTCCATGTTAGAGCTCATTTTAGTTTCGTCAGTATGTACTGTACTTCCTCGATTCCCCGCCAGTTGGCCCAATTGAAGGAAGGTAATGTTGACTTCGGTGCTTGTGTTGACATGCGACTCATTGTTGTACAGTACTAGCATCGAGTACATCAGTACGTAGCATCAACAAGTTAGTGTTCATCACGAACGTGGTTTTGCAGTCAGTGCAATGTTTACAAATGCGGAGTTGACAGATGCCCATTTTATGTATGGATTAGCACGGGGCAATAGGCATGGCGCTGTACGTTTGTGTCGAGACAGATTTCCAGAACGAAGGTGTCCCAACTGGAAGACGTTCGAAGCAATTGATCGGCGTCTTAGGGAGCACGGAACATTCCAGCCTATGACTCGCGACTGGGGAAGACCTGGAACGACGAGGGCACCTGCAATGGACGAGGCAATTCTTCGTGCAGTTGACGATAACCCTAATGTCAGCGTCAGAGACGTTGCTGCTGTACAAGGTAACGTTGATCACATCACTGTATAGAGAGTGCTACGGGGGAACCAGTTGTTTCCGTACCATGTACAGCGTGTTCAGGCACTATCAGCAGCTGATTGGCCTCCACGGGTACACTTCTGCGAATGGTTCATCCAACAATGTGGCAATCCTCATTTCAGTGCAAATGTTCACTTTACGGATGAGGCCTCATTCCAACGTGATCAAATTGTAAATTTTCATAGTCAACATGTGTGGGCTGACGAGAATCCGCACGCAATCGTGCAATCACGTCATCAACACAGATTTTCTGTGAACGTTTGTGCAGGCATTGTTGGTGATGTCTTGATTGGCCCCATGTTCTTCCACCTACGCTCAATGGAGCACGTTATCATGATTTCATACGGGGTACTCTACCTGTGCTGCTAGAACATGTGCCTTTACTAGTACGACACAACATGTGGTTCATGCACGATGGAGCTCCTGCACATTTCAGTCGAAGTGTTCGTACGATTCTCAACAACAGATTCGGTGACCAATGGATTGGTGGAAGTGGACCAATTCCATGGCCTCCACGCTCTCCTGACCTCAACCCTCTTGACTTTCATTTATGGGGCCATTTGATAGCTTTTGTCTACGCAACCCCGGTACCAGATGTAGAGACTCTTCGTGCTCGTATTGTGGACGGCTGCGATACGATACGCCATTCTCCAGGGCTGCATCAGCTCATCAGGGGTTCCATGCGACGGAGGGTGGATGCATGTATCCTCGCTAACGGAGGTCATTTTGAACGTTTCCCGTAACAAAGTGTTTGAAGTCACGCTGATACGTTCTGTTGCTGTGTGTTTCCATTCCACGCAGTGTGCGATTTGCAAGGGGGTGGGGTGGGGGGATTGGGGGGGGGGGGATTTCCCCCTCTGCAACAGACCATCCTCTGGTTTTAGTTGACGCATCCCAACCTGGGATGTTTATTTCCCACGCACTGGAGTAAAACTTTATATATAATTTAAATTTGTGGAGCCGAACACTGAAAGTATTTAATACAGTCTTCCTATTAATACTAGTAATATGTATGCTTATTAATTTTGAAAACGTGTTATATAGTAGTTAAGCGCTTCAAAACATTTACAACTAAATCATCGTTCTCATGCTGTCATTGTTGCTTTCGTCTAAGGTGCGTCATCCGTTTACTTGCGAGCTTGCGAGGGAAGTAGTGTGGCATTCATACCGCAGCAGTCGTGCCACAGAGTTGGGTGAGCTGGGGGCTGAAATTCCCACCACGGGCCCTGACACAGGGTGGTGACCGGCCAGGTACCTGTGCGAACATTTACCATTAGGCCACCTTTCGGCATCGATATGGCGCGGACTGACGCGCCTGGGACGAAAGTACGAAGTAGTGCGAAGTGAGCAACGGTACTGGTCAGTCGGGATCGGATAGTCTGACTTCGCTAGCTGCGGTGGAGCTTAACACAGGCTCCTCAGCATCGCGTACTCAAATTAATTGGTGCCGTTCGTTCGTTGTCTCGCGTCCGCGAGCTTCACACGTTCCCGCTTCAGTAGTTTCATTAGTGGGTTGAGTGCGTCCGGGTCTGTAAGAACTACGGAATTTCACGATGTCATTCAAACAAAGCAAAATTTCTGATTTCCTTAAGAGCAGTGCATTACCTGATACGTGTACAAACTCTGACAGTCAGGACTCTAACAGTTGTGTTAAAAAGAGTTAAAATAGAATATGAATGTAAAAAAGTAAACGGTAATGATGGTGCTAATACAGGGGAAGAGACTGAATCTCTGGTGACTGTAAACTGTGACACGACTCAAGGTAGGAATGGGAGTAACAGTAGTCTTGAGATTATTGTAGGAAATTGTGTTGCCTTATCACGCTTTCAAAACTGTCAAAAGACTAAGCCGTGGCTGTCCATAAATGACAAAAACTTAGTAACATGCACAGTGTGTTCACAACTTCGTGAACTTAAGGTGGAAAGCAGTGAACGTGTGCGTTTTTCTGCCAAAAAACTAAATGATAAAATCGGGGATCATGCAAAGTGCAAATCACACATGAAGTGCGTAGAAATCATGAGTATAAAAGAAAAGAAAAGTAATGGCTAAACAGAAATTATCATTCAAATCGTATCCTGCAGTAATGAAACTACAAAACCTTAATGGTTTATCAGTCGGTAATCTGCTTCATTCTGACCATGCATGCCGAAATATCATTATGTTTGTAGGAGAAGAAATGAAAAAAAATCTTGCTCACTTCCTTTTAGAATCGGGTACAAACTTTAGTATCATGATGGACGAAAGTACAACGGTTTCCAATAAAACTTGTTTAATAATACACTCCTGGAAATGGAAAAAAGAACACATTGACACCGGTGTGTCAGACCCACCACACACTGCGAGAGGGCTGTACAAGCAATGATCACACGCACGGCACAGCGGACACAACAGGAACCGCGGTGTTGGCCGTCGAATGGCGCTAGCTGCGCAGCATTTCTGCACCGCCGCCGTCAGTGTCAGCCAGTTAGCCGTGGCATATGGAGCTCCATCGCAGTCTTTAACACTGGTAGCATGCCGCGACAGTGTGGACGTGAACCGTATGTGCAGTTGACGGACTTTGAGCGAGGGCGTATAGTGGGCATGCGGGAGGCCGGGTGGACATACCGCCGAATTGCTCAACACGTGGGGCGTGAGGTCTCCACAGTACATCGATGTTGTCGCCAGTGGTCGGCGGAAGGTGCACGTGCCCGTCGACCTGGGACCGGACCGCAGCGACGCACGGATGCACGCCAAGACCGTAGGATCCTACGCAGTGCCGTAGGGGACCGCACCGCCACTTCCCAGCAAATTAGGGACACCGTTGCTCCTGGGGTATCGGCGAGGACCATTCGCAACCGTCTCCATGAAGCTGGGCTACGGTCCCGCAGACCGTTAGGCCGTCTTCCGCTCACGATCCCAACATCGTGCAGCCCGCCTCCAGTGGTGTCGCGACAGGCGTGAATGGAGGGACGAATGGAGACGTGTCGTCTTCAGCGATGAGAGTCGCTTCTGCCTTGGCGCCAATGACGGTCGTATGCGTGTTTGGCGCCGTGCAGGTGAGCGCCACAATCAGGACTACATACGACCGAGGCACACAGGGCCAACACCCGGCATCATGGTGTGGGGAGCGATCTCCTACACTGGCCGTACACCTCTGGTGATCGTCGAGGGGACACTGAATAGTGCACGGTACATCCACTACTGCGTAGTCATTTACATAAGGATTTAGCTGTCGTTCGTTGTATGAACCACAAAATGGAATTATCTGTCCACGCTGTTATGGATGATGTAGCAGATGTATACCATATACAGGTTTTTTTAGATTCCTTATATTCTGCGTTTTCTCTAAGTCCCAAAAATCAGAGACTACTACAAAGTGTTTCACATGAATTATCCTCGCAGGTATTAAAACTAGGCCCTATTTTTCGCGTACATTGGGTTGCTTCCTCATTTAATGCTGTTCGAGCTCTTCTTGAAAGTCAAAGATATCTTGTCTATCTTTTTGAAAAACTGAGGTAAGCCAGCCGCGGTGGTCTCGCGGTTCTAGGCGCGCAGTCCGGAACCGTGCGACTGCTACGGTAGCAGGTTCGAATCCTGCCTCGGGCATGGATGTGTGTGATGTCCTTAGGTTAGTTAGGTTTAAGTAGTTCTAAGTTCTAGGGGACTAATGACCACAGCTGTTGAGTCCCATAGTGCTCAGAGCCATTTGAACCATTTGAACCAACTCAGGTAAGATCTAAATTCGAAGGTTCACTAAAACATCTCACAAAGTGGTTGCTTGTAATGGAATTATGAGGCCCTAGAAGTTCTGCAAGTATAATCATTCTTTATGCAGAACAGAAATTCTTCAGTCTTTAAAGCAAAACAGGAAACTGACGTGGCTATAATAACTCTTGAAACACTGAAAACAAATGACTCACCACGAATTAGGATGATAGTACAAGAGTTGGAGGAAAAGCGCACATTCAAAGGGGTATTAATTAAAGAACCATCTTATGATGTATATAACAGATTTCAGACATTTCGGAAGAAATTTTTTCAGTCTTTGGTAGACAATATAAAAAACCGCTTTGAGGACCTGGATTTCTTTTCAGATGTAGCCGTATTAAATTCAGATACATGACCTTAAGATGCTTATGAACGTGTGTTTTATGGTCACATGTCAATTTCTCGCTTGTGTAATAACATGGATTCTAAATTACGTGGAAGTAAGTGTGCGTCACTAGTTAAAGGTTTTCGAATCTATAAAGAAAATCCTCAATACATGCCCAATTCTGTGAAGGAGCTTGTGAAAGCAGTCGAAGTTATACCTGTATCTACGGCTGAATGTGAACGCAGATTTAGTGCCATGAATTTAACACTGACCGATCAGAGAAATCACTTACAAATTCCGACACTTTCAAATCTACTTTTCATTTCAATAAACGGACCACCACTGCATTACTTCGATGCAGAAAAATTTGCAACAAGGTGGATCAAGTCTAAGCACCATAGAGCCCTTGACAAACCAACAGGCAAACCTCGAATCTTCAGGAGCAGTCTCATTCATCTCGTCTGTTCAACTAAACTCTGTAAGTTAAAATGACAATTATATTCTGTAGTACTAGCTGAACCGGCCACACTTTGGTGTGACTTTGTCGTAATACGATGATTTAACAAATTAACATTCCTTTATAATTGCAGAGTGTTAAAGTTAAGCACAAAAAACACAAAAATTTTAATTTTACATTTTATTCATCTCATATTTTAGTATTGTGTGAGTATCTTACATTACATGAATCATTTACAAAGTTGTTAATTAACAATATATGAAGATTTATTAATTTGTAAGTGAGGTAAATAAACTCGGCATTGCCTGGATGTCTCTACCTTCCTCTTATGTCCATCTCCTTCTTTTCCCACTCCCCATCTTCTCATGCCCTTCTCTCTGTCCATCTGCTTCTCTCCTCTATCACCTCCTACACCCTCCGTCACTCTCTCCTTCACTAAGGTCAATTTCTCTCCCCATCTAAGTCAATCCCCTCTTCCCCTCTCTTTTTGTTCCTGTGACATCCAACATTTACATATTGAAAGCAGTAATTTGCGTCTACAATTGTCATGCTGAATGTGTTTTTGTAGTTGATGTATTCACTTCCAGTATTCGTAGGACACATAATTTGCTCATGTTTGCCATATATGGCTGCTATGCAGTGAGGGAAATTCCACTTCACTTCGAAATTTCTTGCTTCCTTCTGCCATTCTTCAGTATCCTTTGGAATCTGAAAAGTAAAACATACTCATTACTTTCTCTATTTTTTCAGACTGATGACACAGAGGACACAGTATCATAAGACGACGGCGATGTAGCTCTTGAAGAACATGAACGTTCCCCATATGTCAAGCACCTATTTTCCAATGTTCTATTTAAAGCGGTCTTACGGGAGTATGAACAGCAAAATCCAAGCATCGAAACATTGGTTGCAAAACCTAGCTGTGAAATTGTATATGTGGACAATAATATATGTCACAAATTTGTTCCAGCAGACACAGAAGAACTCGAATTAATTCGATTTTATAAATACGTATTTTTAACAGTTCTGTGATATCCATTTCAATTTGCTTAAAAATGCCAATAAAACATTACTTAAATGAAATCGGTATTGAATGTTGCGTGCTTACCTTTATGTAATTCTTCAACACCAATGAAATAGCTTCACATACTTCTGGCACTATGAGGGAAATAGCCGAATATGATGCTTTAAATAAATACATTAGTGACTTGTATGAATCGCCAGTGGCTAAAAATCGTAATGTGAAGGCCCATCGAATTCTTGGTGATATACTGTCTTAGTAGTTGTTATCTTTCTTTACAATAAGAGGTGTAGTTAACTGCAGTAAGTAACTGAAATCTGCAGTCGACATTCTCGTAAAATTACTAAATAACGCACCATCGTCTGCTTCTAGTTCCTAGGATACTATTTCTTGGACCTTCTTTAAATACTCTTCTCTTCCACCATCGTTTTCTTTTCCTTTGGTTTTCATTTCCGTTGTTAGCTGCATGTGCAAGTACCAAGTAGGCCGCCGCTGCGATACTTTATCATCCATTGTACTGCAAGACCGACACACGTGTGGCGCAAATTCTGTTGCTTTGGTATAAATTAACCTGCCGCATGCAACATACGCTGCAAGATGCTGCCTGTTGTAGCATGCTACAAGGCGACACGCGCCACATTTCCGTAGCATGCCACAATGTTGCATGACGTCGCCCCAGCGTAAACTAGGCTTTAGAGCCAGGTCTGTATTGTATGGTGGATGTGATGTGTTGCGTATGAAACTAATAACCTGCAATCAGATCCAAACGTCGTGGAAAACTGTGAAAAGGTGTCATCCCGCAGCAAGGTAACGCTCGCTCACATTCTGCCAAATGGACAGTCGACGCAATAACGGAGTTGAGATTCGAGGTGCTGGAACCTCCACCATACAGTCCAGACCTGGCTCCAAGCGATTTTCACATCTTTCGACCCTTAACGGAGGCACCACAGGGAAGAAGATTTGAAAGTGATGAAGACGTCATTGCCGAGGTGCAAAATTGGTTACAGATGCAACAGAAAAACGTATTTTCTGATGAAATAAAAAAAACTCGTAAAACTTCGGGAAAACTGCATTGAAGTCGAGGGAGGTTACGTAGAAAAATAACGCATGTTTCAGTTTTCTATCATCAGAATAAGTATAGCTTTCCATAAATGTGCCTTTACTTTTTTAAATTCACCTCGCATACCTGTATGTAGATGATTTTGTAAATAAGCTTTACCTATAATGTACTTCTAAGGATGTAACAAGGGATGGCTTTTCTGATAGTGCATACGCGTGAATAGTGACTTTTGGCATTAACATGTATTTATAAATAACTGTTTAACCATGGGTAACGCCACGGTCATAGCTAGTAACATATATAATTATACTAACACTCTAAGGCACATCCTCCCCCCCCCCCCCCCAGGTAAAAGCACAAATCGCACACTGTGTCCACATAACATATTTTCTTTCTTTGTGTGTGAGGAATGTTTCCTGAAAGTTTGGCCGTACCTTTTTGTAACAACCTATATAGACAGCGTTATGCGGCGACACCATCACGAGGTAAGAACTTTCCAGTTTATTTCTCATGGACGGATCCAGATTGATTTCACAGGGCCATGGCGTAACGTTGCTTACGTCAAAATTTGCCAGTTTTTCATGAGTTAATATTTATCAGTTTTCATACGTCAGGATTTAATTATCCAGATATAATTATTTTTATTTTCTGTTCGGGAAGGTTACACATCATTGTTATATTTTTTATTTATACGGGAATGTTACACTATGTTTGATCTGGCAACATAGGACATTGATTGTCACATAAAATTACCTCTGGTTTTGTGTATTTGATTTGGACTCCTTGACATATCTTACTGTGAACCGGCTTGCTGTTAATGACTGGTAGGGCTATCCATTTTCCATTCACTTTTAATACACATTGCCACAAGAAAGGTCAATTAATGCATCTCTTTCTTGTAAGAAATCTACTCCCCATATACAGCTCACTGATAAACCTTCACAAACCAGGAATGTGCTCTCTATAGCTCCAGTGCCTGCCTCAACTAGTACATGAGTCTACATACGTACTCCCTTTGACTTATTACCAAACGCACCAACGATCATACAATTGTGTACCGGCAGCGTAAGTGGTGTCTGAAGTTCACAAATCTTATTATGGAATTCTAAAGCCATACAATTTGTAGCCACGCTCGTGTTAACAGTAACTGTGGACCTACTACTGCGTGAAATAAAGCTTGGATTGTTTCCTTTTCTGTTAGTTTACACAAATGGTTTTCTTCACAAAGTTATCACTCAGATTTTTGCCCTGATTATATCTTATTAAATACACGCCCTCACGACATTTTCCCCCTGCTTCTTCTGCGACCGCCACATGAAGGCTGTAAGAGGTCTCATTTAGTTTAACGCCTCTGAAGTGCCGGGCGTGGTGTTTCCCACCACTTCTACAATTCTTACTGGTGTCTGTTGCCTCTAGTTTTGTCCAGACATATTGCGTTCAGTGGCACTGTTCAATGGTGGAGAAGCTCCAGTTGATTGTGTATTGGTTCATGTTCTAGGATGCTAATTACTGTTTGACTGCTGTGGTAGTGATTGCCAGCGAGTTGGCTGATTATTGATATTACTATTGTAATTACGGTATCCTGGTTGACATCTGTTGTCTTGCGTGCTCCTCTTATTAAAAGGAGGATAATTTCTTCCATCCCTTTGTCCTAGGTTATTACTACCATTGTAAGATTGAGGAAAATCATTCCCGTTTTTGTCACCATTACCGTTGTTATTGTGATATTGATTAGAGTTATTACTGTTGTCATTCGATACTCGCGCTTTACTGCCCCCGTTAAATTTCGTTTCTTCATGCTACAGGTCAATAGAATCAACCGTTGGCATGAAAAGTTCTATGTCTGACTCTGGTACATGAAATAATATTTCTTTTATTGAGAGTGTGTAATTTTGATTTTAAAAGCCATATGACTTCTTGTTTTGGCAGTGGATCATCCCAACATTTCGTCTTATTTATATACTTATCAAAATATTTCGGCAGTGTACCTGCTTTACTATTGCACATCTCGGCATTATACAGGGTGTTACAAAAAGGTACGGCCAAAATTTCAAGAAACATTCTTCACACACAAAGATAGAAAATATCTTATGTGGACATGTGTCCGGAAACGCTTACTTTCCATGTTAGAGCTCATTTTATTACTTCTCTTCAAAGCACATTAATCATGGAATGGAAGCACACAGCAACAGAACGTACCAGCGTGATTTCAAACACTTTGTTACAGGAAGTGTTCAAAATGTCCTCCGTTAGCGATGATACATGCATCCACCCTCCGTCGCATTGGAATCCCTGATGCGCTGATGCAGCTCTGGAGAATGGCGTATTGTATCACTGCCGTCCACATAACGAGCACGAAGAGTCTCTACATTTGGTACCGGGGTTGCGTAGACAAGAGCTTTCAAATGCCCCCATAAATGAAAGTCAAGAGGGTTGAGGTCAGGATGAAACATCCCCTTAGAAAAATTTATACACGACTGTGCTTAAACTGACACACAATATCTTTAGCGCAACCCAATCTGACTTCCAAAAATCCCTACGAAAGAATGGCCCTGACTAGCATTAACCTATACGTTTCACAAATCACTTACCTCACAAAAATCTTCGTTACACAAGCTACTGCAATACAGCGAGCGCCACTACTGCCAGCTAAATAAAAGATTCAAACTACTGAAGGCACTAACTACTGATAGGCATAGTTAGCAAATGAAAGATTTTAATAGAGAACAAACAATGTATTTACCTCACTAGTCATAATATATATAGCAGTTCATGACACCAATTCTTACAAATTTCAAAACTCCGCCATCCCTCTCCCCACGTCCACCACTGCTGTCGGCTCACCTCCAACTGCGCAACGCTACGCACTGTTAGCATCCAGCTGCCGCTGCTCAACACTACAATGGCAGACAACAATGCAAACTAAACACAGACTGTGCACAGCATAGCCAGTGATTTTTCATACCGAGCGCTAAGCGGCGTTACCAATAAGAAAACCTAAACAGCCTACTTACATAGCCCCCATGCTCCCCACAAAAAATTTTTACACATTGTTTTGGGCAGTGGCCAACAATGATTTGATGAAATTTTTCATAATGACTATAACAAAGATATCAAATGCACACACTTATTGATACAATGTTGGTCAGAAGCTAAAATTCTCTCACAGTCCATAAAGACAGTCCTGATCGTTCATCATAGTAAAATTGCAGTGTTTTGTAAAAGTCTGAGCAATAAAAGAAATTGCACTTGGAAGTAGTGGATTTATAAGCAGTCTTGAAGAAGTAGTGTTGTCCTTCCAACGAAAGACAGTTTTGACTCTTGACATGCAGACAGGTAATGGGCCACAGCAGAGTCAGTCGACGTTGAAGACTATCGGTAGGTAGGTCATCACAGAGCAGACCCACTGTAGTCCTGGTAGAGATTACGGTATTGGTGGGCCACCAGAGGTGCAGACCCATTGCAGTCCTTGTAGAAATAATGGTATTGATGGGTCATCAAAGGTGTAGACCCACTGTAGTCCTTCTAGAGATGGCCAGCAGACATCTGTTTGACTGTGCAGGTGCACAATCACCATTGAACAGTCTTGCAGATAATATAGCAAGTCCATAACCACCACTTGTGCACACAGAAAAATTGTTTTTGAAATGTCCTTACAACCAGCAATGCTGTTATCCAGTCCCTTACTGAATTATTAACACACGTGCAAACACTGTCAGTCCCTACTTCTCACATATTGTCCATATACTATGACCAACAGAAATGTGTGCAGTGAAATGTAATTTACAAGTTACTTAATTTGATGAACTGGTGTCAATTACAATTTTATAACATAAGAATGCAATAACAAAGGTACAAAATACATCTTTAAAGAACATAACAATACAGATAACATTTGCAGTAGTATAGGCTTTACAAAAGAATCGAAATAGCAAATACATCAGTGTTACAAAAATTACGACATAAGTACATACATAAAAGATCAGAATAACTTTTGAAACATCAACTTCACACATGAGCGTTAAAACAAAACACAATAAATAATGTCTGAACATATTTACAAAGAAAATAACATAGTATTTGAAAAATTCTACAACATAAATCTTATTAGCTAAACACATAAAGACAGGAAAAAGACAAATACACAAGGGTACATAAACACATAGAGGAATAATACGAAAGGAAAGGACAGGGTTTGTTTTACTGCAGTATTTTGCATAGAGATCTCCCTTAGTTCATCATTATTTCGAAAAAGTCCTATCTAAACCTGCTTTCTGTATTATGTTCACATCCTCTTTCAAAAATAGTTTTTATCCACTGTACACTACTTTTTTGGCCAAACCATTTTCTTAAAGCTTCTCAATGCTTTTCTTCCAATTCATCATAGTTAGTTTCTTATATAGTCTACCCCCTCTTAAGCTAACTTAAATCTACTGAGCTCAGATGCTTAACTAAGGGATGAGGCAATGCAGCAGCACAAAACAATTTACACAAACAGCAATGTTAAAAAATGGAAATTGGCAAGAAAAAGGCAGCAATATTACAACTAATATAAGGCAATGCGCAGCAAATAAGAAAAATAATTCAGTAATAAAATTGGCTTAACCTAGTAATACAAAGTGACATTCAGTAGCACTATGCCTGGCACATAGCAGCAGCAAATGCTATAAATTATACCTAAACATGACAAAGCTCAAGCAGAAAAAATATTACACTAAAGACAACAATGCAGATAAGGGAAATGTATATTCACATCTTAATGTCTATATAATTAAAATGGTGCACCACTACTTATTCAATGAAATAAATTACCAAGTACTTGAAAAGAAAATTATATATACAGTTACTGTTATTAGTCGCTTCTTATTGCTCTTTCCATTCCAAGAGCTCCTTTTTCGCAGAATGTGGATCATAAAATAATTATTTAATAGATCTGTCGACAGAAAGTGTTCACATTAGCAAATGCATTTAATTTTATAAAACCAAAGCTGCAACACAGCTGGAAAACAGATATCAAATGAAATAAGCAACTATGGACAAAGCATAAAAATATCATTCAATAGTCATGTGACATTTTATAAGTTAGTAGAATTCTCTCAACTTTCGTAGAAAGACGTTTGTTATAATCAGGTGTCAGATGTAAGTATCTTTCTCAGTAATGAGCGTGTCGTATTTGCGGTGCTTTCTACAAAGGAATGTCAATAGAGAGGATAATGGCCTTTTTTTTTAACCTGTGCCTCTGAAAGGCACACATTAATGGCTTTCTTTTGTCAGGTGGTTGTCGCGTAGCTGGGTGCCCACGACGCATTACGTGCAGGCGGTCACTTAACTGTCTTAACGAAATATTTACGACACCAGTTTCTGCTACAGTGGCAGTCTCATGTAAAAAATTCCACAGGTCAAGAATTTGCGTTACACATCTGTAGAAACAAAATTCTATTAATATAACAGTGTCCAAAAATTTTTGGCTGCCTTGTGATACATTCACAACTCTTAAAGTACGATTCTTGGTTTCCAACATCCTTTTTCACAAACCAGAGTCCCTAACCACTACTCATTATTCCTTACCTTATTACACATATGTATATTCGTCGACACTTCTTCAATATGTCATCATAACAGATACGTAGCATAACCAAATAACTCATATAGCATCAGCTTAAGCATACTTCAGCAGCATAATTCACATCGTCGTCGTAATAATAACATCATAACACCACAGTCAAATTCTCAAAATCTCCGTAGCTTCCTCCAATAATTTCAAAACCTAAAAAAAATTCTCTGCTCATGTCAAAAGTGTCATCTGCCTCAAACGTACTTTAAAAATCGTGATCCCATACCAAATATGTCATTCAAAGCTCTCATAGTATCACAATGGTTCCGAAAAAATATGAACAGTGCATAAAATACAACTTCGTAAGTGTGAAGTTATCCAATGGTGTAATTACGTAAACATCTGTCACTGATGTAGTAAAGTAAATGTTTGTCTCTCTCAGTTAAATGATCAGATAGCTGTGTAATTTATGTGTTAGAGAAATATGGTACCGATGTGTAAAGTTGTATAAACAAATACCATATTAGCTAGGGCTCCTTGTGCTTGCCAAACACATGGTACACAAAGTAAGCGTGTACCCCCCTGAGGATAATGTAATTATATCCTCTGGTGTTACAGATTACAGCAATGGAATGAAATGTATCACGGAAAACTTTCTTTGTAATTCAAATATGTTGAAAAATAAATAGTTTAATGCGTGTCCTGTAGCGCTAAATGTGCGTCTTGCTGTACGACAATCTCTGTGGAAGTGTCGTAGTTGTCGTCCTCCGAAAGCTAAGTTCTGCAGAAGTCAATGTACTTACCTCATGATAAACAAAAGTGAAATGCTATGCGTATAGATATCGTAGTTATTACGTACTTTATCGGTGATCAAGAAAGTACTATAATGTAACGTATTGTTGTGCTACGGAAAAGGCTGTCTCATTGTAGCTATACCACAAAAGTTACTCGTAAAACATGTTTTACTTTCCAGAATAATTCAGAAAAACTGTGCAGATATAAAACAGATACACTGCAAAAGCAACATTGTAAATTGTCACTCATTAGTAGCGTCGTGATATAATCGTGTAGCTGTCACATATACTAACCACTGTGTCATCTAGTATCTTACAGAAAGTACTTTAAATCCAGAATTTATTAAAATGTTGCATTAAAATCTCATTAACAGTATATGTTCTAAGTATGTAAGCCTAATAGTAGTTACGTAATCGTGCAACTAACAAGCAGGAATGTACAAATATCAACACTGTGTCGTCTGTTCACTATAACAATGCATTCGTAATTACTGTCTAAATAAGTTGCCCAGGTTCTTGACTGGGTAGTTAACTTCAAACATTGTTGCATGTTAACAGTTTCTCAATGTGACACAGACTACTAGTAACGTGAAGTGAAAAATTTTATAGCAAAGGCTAAGTTAAAAAGCAGATTATCTCTCAATAAATGGTTTTACATGTGAATTGTGGTGTAAACCTTTACTCTTCCTCAGTATGCAGCAAATCAAGTTGAAGTCAAACATCATCTGGTATACGGCAGTAAAGAACACTGGAATTTTGCTCAAGGTTAGCTTATGTTATTTTTCTCTGAGTCAGCCGGCGCACGTGGCTGCCTGCGGTGCGAGTCATTGTCTGTTACCTCTTTGTTGGCGCGCGTCGTTATTGGGATTAGGAGACCTAACTTCTACAAATTCACCTTGCCGAGAGGGCCCTGCTCTGTTTGAATCCCGCCAGTTCTGATGCAATTCAGGTCTGTATTTAAGATCATAACGTCTGTCGTCATGTCGGTAATTTCTGTAATTAATTTCTTGTCGGTCACGTGGTGGAGAATTTCTCCCTGAATCGTAACTGCGCGCTGGACCGTTGCGTCTGAAGTTATTCCGTCTGCCGTGATGATAATAGTTCTGGTTGCCATATTGTCTGTTTCTATGATTGTCTCTGTCATATTCATTACTACGGAAATGCGATCTTTCTCTGTAATTATTATTACTCCGCCAGTGGTTGTCATATGGGTGGTGTCTGTTTTGGTCACGATTTGCGTTGTAAGAATAGACCTGTCGTGTCCAGTTATTGTTTCTGTCGTCACGGAATTGTGACGGATGTGAACTGTAGTGATTGTTTTCCTGTTTTCGCAACCCGAGACTGTCTGTGTCAATTTCTAATTCTTGTAACAGTCCCTGAAAAGCTTCAATGTCGTCTTTGCATCGTCCTGCTAAAATAATCTGTCGTAAATGTTCAGGTAATTTGATTAAGCAAATGCGGATGAGTTCTGAGGGGCTGTATGGGTTTGAAAGATACTGATTCTTATGTAACATGTCTTCAAAATATTTGACAAGACTGGAAAATTCAGATTGTTCGAAATGTTTCATCATTATGATGCTATGTTTTACTCGGTCTTGTGTAGCTTGAGACCAATATGCTGAGAGGAAGGCATGATAAAATTCTCCTTCACTATGACAATCGTGAATGACCGATCGCATTCTTACAGCTGGTTCATTCTCTAAGTAGCCACACATAAATTCTAATCTGTGCTCTAGTGACCAGTTGGGAGGAAAACAATGAGAGAATTGATGGAGCCACGCTTGTGGATGAATGTCGTTGTCAGAATTCTTAAATGTTTTGAATTTACGTGTAGTAATGAACAGCTTATAGTCAAAATCATCATGTCGGCGAGTCGCATGTCGGTCATTGTTACGTCGCTTCGGCGGTTCCATCTCAAAATTCGGTGTACCTTGCCAATTTCTTTCATAATTTCCTAAGTGCCCTGTGTTATTATTTTGTGGCTGTTCCGTATTTCTATGGCCCTCTTCCCGTATTGGAGCGCGAGTGTCCTCTGAAATACGTATTTGTTGTATTACCTGTGTCAGCTGATCTTGTACTTCCCGGATTTCTCTTTGGTGTTGCGTACTAATTTGATTCAGACATTGTTTGAATTTCCTAATTTGTTCGCACTCTTCTGTGTCATTAAAGACTACCGGTTTTGTGTCATTCAGATTATCATCTACCTTAGTAGATAAATTAGTGAACTGATCCGAAAGTTCGGCTACTTTCTCCGATAGTGAACACATTTCCTCAGTGTGTTTTTCAGAACCAAGTTTCAGAGTGTCCATTTGTGTTGAAATCGAATCTACTGTGTCCTTTAAGTTTTCCTGAGTTCTTGCAAGTTGCGTAACCGAATCGGTGGATGCAACTGAGTCCATTCTAGCTTGCAAGATGTCGTGATTTTCACGAACAACAGTTTGCAATTCTTTTATGGCTGCTTCGTGATTCTGTAATGCGTTTTCATGCCGCGAAAAAATAGGTTGAAAATGCTCACAAATTTGTGTTTTTACGTCATTACAGATTTTTTGACATTTCGATTCAATATTAAGTAACTCAGTAGTTAAGTCTTCACGTGTTTGTTCAAGTGTGGTGTCAAACTTTTGAAGATTATGTTCCATTGTGTCCAACTGTTGCTGTGTTTGTCTCTGATTTTGTTCCATTGTGTCTAACTTTTGAAGATTTTGTTCCATTGTGTCTAACTTTTGAAGCTTTTGTCCCATTTGTTGCATTAACTGTAATAACAGTGCACTGGTGTCTGAAACATGTTCCTCAGTGCCATTCGGCAATGCATTTGAACCGGCAATATTCGCAGTTTGAAAAACAGAAAATGTGTCTTGACTTATTTGAGAAAACGGTGAGAACGCAAAACCTGAATCTACAGTATTTGCAAGAATGTGTCCTGTCATTTCGGAATCCTGAGGCGAGCTGTTGCCGACCGATCGATCGATAATGCTTCCCTGTTCACTAATTGTTTCACTGCCTACACCATTATTTGCAGCCCGCTCCATTTCCCTATGCACTATTACCAAATTACTACTTTGACCATTAGTTAATTCATTACATGGTGGCGCTAACACACTGCTTTCGTCTTCACTGTCATTTCTCAGTTTACTTTGGAGCCTAGTATTACGTTTTTCACACGCTATTATTGTCACAATAATTCACACGACAACATAGAAAAACACAATTTGAAGAGCAAAAATAAGAGAACACATTAACATAGCACTGAAAATAATATCTAGTTAATTGCAAGCGCAGCTGCGAAATACTTGGTGCAAATCTACATGCATGCCACAACTGTTTTGCTGTACATCAATGAAAGACTACAACTACAAAGGAGATTCTCTCTACAATTACGCACTAGCAATAAACAAAATCTACACTAATTACACAAACTACAAGAAAAAAATCAGAAGATTCCAGTGAGGTATCCTCGGCTAAGGGTCGACATATGAAACGTCCCCTTAGAAAAATTGTACACGACTGTGCTTAAACTGACACACAATATCTTTAGCGCAACCCAATCAGACTTCCAAAAATCCCTACGAAAGAATGGCCCTGACTAGCATTAACCTATACGTTTCACAAATCACTTACCTCACAAAAATCTTCGTTACTCAAGCTACTGCAATACAGCGAGCGCCACTACTGCCAGCTAAATAAAAGATTCAAACTACTGAAGGCACTAACTACTGATAGGCATAGTTAGCAAATGAAAGATTTTAATAGAGAACAAACAATGTATTTACCTCACTAGTCATAATATATATAGCAGTTCATGACACCAATTCTTACAAATTTCAAAACTCCGCCATCTCTCTCCCCACGTCCACCACTGCTGGCGGCTCACCTCCAACTGCGCAACGCTACGCGCTGTTAGCATCCAGCTGCCGCTGCTCAACACTACAATGGCAGACAACAATGCAAACTAAACACAGACTGTGCACAGCATAGCCAGTGATTTTTCATACCGAGCGCTAAGCGGCGTTACCAATAAGAAAACCTAAACAGCATAATTACAAGGAGAGCGTCGAGGCCATGGAATTGGTCCGTCTCTACCAATCCATCGGTCACCGAATCTGTTATTGAGAATCGTACGAATACTTCGACTGAAATGTATAGGAGCTCCATCGTGCATAAACCACATGTTGTGTCGTACTTGTAAAGGCACATGTTCTAGCAGCACAGGTTGAGTATCTCGTATGAAATCATGATAACGTGCTCCATTGAGCGTAGGTGGAAGAACGAAACTAAAATGAGCTCTAACGTGGAAATTAATCGTTTCCGGACACATGTCCACATAACATCTTTTCTTTAATTGTGTCTTAGGAATGTTTCCTGAAAGTTTGGCCATACCTTTTTGTAACACCCTGTATACATCACGCCTTAAATGTTATTGTCTTTTTGCTTACTAATACTTATTTAAAAAAGCTTTCTCGAATTCCTCATAAGTATAGCAATAATCTATTACCTCACTGGCCCATAAGGCTCCATCACCTTGAACATGGGTAGTGACAAACTGTATTTTCTGTTTGTTATTCCATGATTTTACCAGTGTACCACGGAAGCTTTTGATAAAAATAAGAGGGTGTAGTTTTTTGAGATCCGGTGTAAAACTTTAGAATTGTCTGTATTTTAGTAAAATCTCTTCCGCAAGTATGTTAGAAAGAGAACTGGCCGCCCCCTGTTCTCAAGCTACGTGAACGGGTTACGGATTTGGCGTAGTTGCCGTACAGCTGATTGGTGTTGCTGCTTGAGATGACACATTCTTCCTCTCTGGCAACTTATTGACGGGTAAATCAGACTCACCTGCTGCGTTTTGTATCGCTGCCAGCTCCCTTTTTATGGTTTCTACTTCTTGTGTGTCTGTTTCCATTCAGAAACCTGTTCGGTGTTTTCACCTTGCATGTTAGCTGCAAACAAAGCTTCGTTTGTCGCTTTCTTTACGGTAACAGGCAGTTCGTTCCGTAAACATACTTGAAATTGATTGCCTTTCATGTTCAACCAGTTTACAAAGTCAGGAGTAAACTGATTGCCTTTCGCTACAAACTTCGCTTCTACAGATTTCTCCTGTTCGATAGCGAGTGCCTATACCTGTGTAGCTATTTCCAGCACAAAATTTTCTAATGTACTTTGTGCTGCATTAACTTTCGCAATCTGTTTGGTTACATCATTGACAGCTTCGGGCAAGTGCTTGTATGTTTTTCGCCTTTCGTCAAATTCATCACTAATGTTTATGAAGTTAGTTTCAATTTTACAGAATTTTCTATCAATGTCGTCACGAGTTCGTGTGGCAACATTTTCTTGTATCTAATGGGCTATGGCGTTCAAATTTTCGTTTACTAATGTGGTTATATTATTTTGAATTTCAGTGGCCGCAGTTTGAAGTTTTCTCTTCAAACTGTCAGTCACATGTTGAAGTTTTGCGTCTAAACCTACAGACATACTAGTTTTAATTTCGTTGGCTGCACTGTGTAGTTTTGCATCTAAATTGTCAGTCACATTTTTTAGTTTTGCCTCTAAGCTGTCAGTCACATTTTGTAGTTTCGCATCTAAACTGTCTCTTGCATTTTACTGAACTTCTATTCAGTGTGCAGCGCGATGTAAGCCTTGCATCAGTTCTCTGAGAAATGTGGACAGTTCCTCGAAATTAATAGGTACTGATTCAGTCTGAGTGGGTTCTTCAGTGTGTTCGGCCGTAGGTGCATTTTCACCCTCAGATAATTCATTATTTTGAATTTCCTGACTCACCATACTTTTCTCGTTACTGTCTACGTCTGACTCTACTCCGGGCAGTGTAGCCATTTTAATGTTTCTACCGACTTTGTCCATGAATTTAAAAAAGATACATCTCAATGAATTTAATAAAATTGTCCATTAATTCTCCTCAAGTTACACTCGGCGAATGTTATTTGATAAAAAATACTATTACTGTATAGGTATTTATGGTAAAAAAATCTAGCGACGATTCTCAGTCATTCTAGAAAGCGGCCATCTTGCCGAGATTAAGTGTGGCAAAATTCACTAACAAAATGTGCAAGCTATTATGAGCAACCGTTTTTCTTTTCTTTTTTAAATTTAACGCTCCCTAACTTACTTTTACGCATCAAGGCAAAGGAAAAAGGGTAATGTCAATACCTCCTTTCTTACTGCGCTTCAGCAACGTCTCGAGTCGTGGTTTTTTCTTTTAAGAATCGTGCCCCACGTCTCGTATTACCGAGCTTGTTGAAATTGTCTCGTACCTCGTTACAGTGGATTTCCATGTAAGAGAAATGTACAAATTTTTTTAGTTACTAACATTACAACAATATATATTCATGTATATGTACTTACATAAATACAACCTGTACTGAGGGAGCTGTTTATTATGGTGTTTTTTATAATTTTTTATTATTATTTCATTTTATATTATTTTGGCTTTTAAATGTTCGAGCTCAAATGCAAGTCTGAATCAAATTAAATTTATCTTTGGCTAATTGAATCTCCAATTAAATCAAGAAATATTATGCACTGGAGAACCATGTAAAAATATTTTTTAAATATTGAAATTGGAATTTAATTGCCACCATCATGATTCATATTTTTTAGCTAGGCTCCTCTAACGGGATTGTCTGTTGGCGAATATAATTTTGGGACGTGATTTACGCCCAAAATCTATCGGACTTCTTTTGTGAAAAGTGAAATATTAGATGCATCTATTCTGAAAGCAAACCAAACGTATTACACTGACTGGTGCCGTTACTAAGCGATCATTCACTAACAGACATCCCCACACAAATTAAGCCACATTTAATTACCAAATTCATGAAACAAAAAAATCTCTACATAACATTGACCATGGAAAAATTCGTTTTTACCGTGCCAGACAATGACTGACCAGGAAGAAAGAGAACAAAAGGTTGCGAGTCCTTGTTCGCTTAAATTACATAGATAATATAATTACAGAAATATTAAGTTCGTTGTAATCAGAGTGTCTTTCTTTTCAGCAGTAAAAATCATCTCAGCTCTACTGCACGAAAACACACAGTCACGAAATCCGCTAACACTTGTAAGAACATTATACGGTGTCCCCGTCTCAAATTCACAATGCCTGTGGAAAGCCTTTCAACATGGAGCTAATGCCATTGTTACATCCAGTATTGTAGAAATTACACGAGGGCGTGTTGAAAAATAACGCCTCCAAAGCTTTTATGTTAAAACTCTTCAAGCTTTTTATATAAAACAAAGATTACTAACACTCTACAGCTCTGTTCTTCACTTCTACGTATTTGCAGCCTACTGCCCCTGAAGGGCTGCAAATTGTAGAGTGAACATGGCAGTGTGTAACGAAACTATGTCTGTGCGTGAGAAACAGCCCACTGAAAACCGAAGAGTTCGACCACACATGGCATTACAGCCTCAGACCGCGGACGATCGCTGTTATCGATCGTCATCCATACGTTATAGACTTGGTCTCATCCGATTTATATCTCTTTCCAGAACCTAAAGAACACCTTCGAGGACTTTACTTTGATATTGAAGACGCGGTGCAAGCAGAGGTGTTGTGACTCTGCCAACAAAGTCAAATATTCGACAGTGACGCTACCAACAACCTGATCTCTTGTTGAGAGAAAAATATTCGTCACCAGGATGAATATGTTGAGAAATAAACATCTAGACATGAAGAATATATATGTAAGTATGGATAATATTGCATAGCCCTAAGTTACCTCTAGAGCGGTTAGTGTGTCGGCTATTACTTGTGCTCGCGCTTTGCCGCGGTGCGATTGTCGCGATCTCATATTTAGGCGCGCGCTGAACGATGCGAAGAGGGTCCCCCCCCCCCCCCCCCCCAAAATTCCAAATTCTAGAAGTCCCTCCAGATCCTACAGCGCCATGCACTCCATCTCGCCTTCCATATACGCCTCCTGTCCCCCTACGTGCATCCTCTATGACTTGGTTCCTTTCCCCCATCTGCTCCTTTCCGTCAAACATGTCCGCATACTCTCCACCTTCCGCCGAGTTGATCCCCCTCATCCGCTGGTTGCTCCTCTCCCGCCCACTGCCGCGCCTTCACTGTTGTGTCCCCCCTACACCCTTCATCTCCTTTCCTGAGGTGGCTTCCAGCAACTCCCCTCTCCCTCCATTTATCCCTTCTATCAACTATGATCCTCACCTCCCTCTCCCCACCCTTTCATCTTGTTTTTTCTCCAACTACTCAATTCTTGACTCCCTTGTCTCCCCCCGAGGCCTTTTTCATTCCCCTCCACTGTCTTCCCCACTCCTTTCTTGCATCCACCCTGCTCCCCCATTTTTCTGCGGCCTCTCCCACCATCGGCTGCCCCCCTTTCCCCCCATCATCTGTCCGGGTCCTCCCCCCCCCCATACCCATGTGACTTTTTACTTTATAGTGTAGTGTTTTCTGTGAGTTTTCAGTGCTGTGTGTCCGCTTTTAAAGTGTTGCGAACATACACTAGACTTTCGCCATATTTTTTAATTGTGCCTGTCTATTTCCTAAGTCTTTTTAATCAGCATCACTGACCTTTTTGTTTTTTATGTTTTCTTCACAATTTTTTCGCCATGTACCGGTTTTAAAGTCACCGTTTTATAACCTCTTTCTATTGTTATATCTTTTCATTATGTTTTGTAACTTTATCTGTAGGCTGCTGAGCGGCGTATTACGCTGCTGGAAGGCCGGCCCCCCTTCCCTCTGGAGGGGGGGGGGGGGAGGATCGAAATACAATAAAGAAAAAGATAAAGATGCGAAGGGGAGGGTGGGCGCAGCAGCGACACGCTGTGGCAATTTCTTTGTTTACCGAGAGAGGGCAGTGGTCCTGTCTGTCGTTGTCGTTGCTGTGGTGGTCGTGTGATGGTCGGATGTAGGCCTTGCGAGCCCGGAGATTTGTTTGGGCCAAGTACGGAAGCAACGCTCGTTGAGTGGACGACGTGGCGGGAGGCTTCACGCCGATAGCGGAACTGGGGCCTCGCTACGTCGGAGGACAGTTTATCCGTGCAGAGGGGTGAATACAACAGTGTGCATCCTGTCACCAAGGCAGATTTCTGTCTGCCGCTGTGTTAATTCTAGTGGGTAAGCTGTTTTCTCATCCAGGATCGTTCTTGTACGATTGACTGCTGGGTGGCCCTTTACGATTTCCGCATTGAGGTGTGGTACCTCAAGTGCGCTGTCGCGTTTTGTGTGTGGAAGTTCCTCAACCTGTAGGTGTCGTTTTTCTTTTAAATGCTACGTGTCTGTTGCGTAAGTTACTGGGTCTAACTTACGAAAGCTGTGCAAATTATTCAAACTCTTTAAAGCATGTACCCGGTAAATTTTGTTGGAGTAACATCTGTTTATTGAAAGCCCTATGCCTGCCAAGTTCTATAAGCACGAAGGTTGTAAGGTCTGTTATGTTATTTGAGGTGGTTGTATTGAATAGCAGGTTGTGTAGTCTTAATTTGAGTCAATCAAATTACTGGTGACGGTGGCTCTTGCAGTACCTGATTACCTACTGGTACCTCTGCTCAACTGTGTACGCAAGCAGCACAAATTATGCAATGCCATTTTAGTTGTAATTTTAAAGGTGTAATTTTATATTAACCCTGTAATCAGCTGTGCTTTTACTGCTTTGCAAACTGCTAGAGTATTTCAACAAGCATCCTATTCAAATCATTTGATGGTTAAAGTTGCAATAATAGTGTCTTACATGCTTTAAAGTATTGAAATTTGCAAGGCTGTACGTTAATATACATCTTGCATGCAAAAGGCTGGCAGGCTTTGCAGTTGGCGTAAAACGGATAAAAAATGGTTCAGATGGCTCTGAGCACTATGGGACTTAATATTTGAGGTCATCAGTCCCATAGGACGTAGAAGTACGTAAACCTAACTAACCTAAGGACATCACACACATCCATGCCAGAGGCAGGATCCGAACCTGCGACAGTAGCAGTCACGCGTTTCTGGACTGAAGCGCCTAAAGCCGCTCGGCCACCGCAGCCGGCCGTAAAACGGATCACGTTCTAATAGTTTGTTTGGTATGGTAAAGAAGGAATTTGTTTTTTAAGAAGGCTTGGATGCGCCTCACGCGTAGCCGAGTACAACTAAATGGGTGTACGACCGAGGAAGGCTGCTAAGTTTCAGCAGTACTGTAAATGATGCATTTATTCTAACATCTAGAATGTTTGCTTCTGTTTTAAAACTGTAGCTTGTAAATTTTGTTTTGGTGTTTTAAACTATTCAAAAGATTTCAAACTCTTTTCGACCCACCAGGCTTGTTAATCCTCTGTCAAATAATTTAGTCTAAAGTATTTGCACTGAACGAGTAGAATATCTACAAAGACTTTTCTTAGACCTTTTTTTAAGGGAAGCTATATTTTACTACTAAGTTTTGTCACAATCAAAAGCAGAAGTTCCAAGTTAAAAAAATACTTTTATTGAAGGAATTCACTGCCATTTGCCTTCAATTAATATGTTACGCTTATTGCATTGCTAGAGCTTTCTGAACTTTTCACTTTATGTGTTATTTTAACAAATAATAAGTTGCAATAGCATTGTGTCTCTGTGCTGTTACCAGTGTTTGTTGTTTGGATGCCTGGTAAATAAAGTTTGTTGTTGGGAATCCTCTATGGACTTGGTCCTTTCACTCGCCGCAGTCTTGAGACCTACTACCAACATACTAGTTAAGAAGTAATTTTCAGTTGTTCTAACACTGTGGTCCACGTTGAGACGACGTCGAGAAATAATTACGCAGTCATAAAGAACAAAGGTACAAAATGTTAATAATGTTAGCTCCTCACTCTCTACATTGCCAGTATTACCAAAAGGTGTTTGTGCAACAGAATGCAAGCGACAAGTTTTATGATAATAAATCAGCACTGCTGTTTGCGAGTATTCTAAAAAGAACTTGCACGCTGTCGCGGCATTAGGAGGCTGAGTGCCTGATCGTGAGCTTTACTAAAAGTTCAACCTATGGGGGTAATGGCTCTGAGCGCTATGAGACTTGACATCGCAGGTCATCAGTCCCCTACAACTTAGAACTACTTAAATCTAGCTAACCTAAGGACATCACACACATCCATGCCCTAGGCAGGATTCGAACCTGCGACCGTAGTGGTCGCGCGGTTCCAGACTAAAGCGCCTAGAACCGCTCAGCCACCGAGTTAAACATATGTAGACGTTTATTAGATTTAATGAAATCCATACATTGTTACATTCCTTAGTCATGCTATCCCGGGAACTTACAACCTGCACCAAAATAGTTGTTTATGGCTCTTTTTCTTTTTTCTTTTCGAGACATGAGTGTGTCCAGCATGCGTTCTTTCCAGGTCTTTTCGTCTACTGAATTCTTTCATCTTAAAAACACAAATGATACCAAATATAATGTTATCTACCCACCACGAGAGTGAATGCCGCCTCGTGGCTTGGCGTTGTGAGCTCGTGACGCTGTAAGAAAAATATATAAGTGGAGTAGAAAAAATGGAATGAGTATTTGGTGTCATTGGCCGGAAGGCCTCTTGCGGGGCAAGTCTTATTACATTCGACGCCACATTGGACGACCTGCGCGCCCTATGGGGATGAAATGGTGATGAAGACAACACAACGCCCAGTGCCTGAGCGGAGAAAATCTCCAACCAGCCGGGAAACGAACCCGGGGCCTTAGGACGGCAATCCGTCACGCTGACCACATTTTTTTTTGTTATTTTATTTTGTTCGGTATTGTTTGTTGCGTTTGGTCTGGGCGGACGTCACAAGACATCCGTTCCAGTGATCCTTGATTCCTATACTCAGGTTTCATTTATTACAGAGGGCGAGCAGCCCTCTGACCGAACACGCTGAGCTACCGCGCCGGCGACCACTCAGCTATCGGGGCGGAAACAGTGGAGTGGAGAGGAACGGCGAATTATTCTAGGGACAATACGGTCCGCAAATGGGGAAATTCGCTCACATAGGGAAGACTCTTAGGCCCCGAGCCTGTGAACTAGTGTGTCGAAAACGGAGGAACTGTTTGGCTAATGACGTGCTAATGTCGCCAGCATCGGTGGGAAGTGGCTGAACGACGATGAAACCAAGGACAGGCGACAAGTGGGACATACACTCCTCATCATAGAACGTTGAGCCACCGGTTCGCCGGCTCTATGCAGCTGGACAGGCGTCGACCTGTAGCTCATCTGACGACAGAGTACAGTGCTAGTGAAAGCAACTGCGTTTCAGCGCATACCGTTCAGCACACACTGCAGAAATCGGGGCTCCATAGGTGTTCCTATGTTAGCCCAATCGCGTCGTGACTGGACTATGGATAAGTGGAAAAGCCAGGTCGATAGTCGTCTCAGATGCGTCGTCGTCCAAGAGAAAACATGCACCAGGCCAAGGACAGAGGTCGATTGGGACGATTTAATACGATAGGGAACATTCACCTGGAATGCCTACGGACCTGTGATAGCAATCGAAGACACCTAGACAGCCATGGACAACGTGAACATTACTGGTATAACATATGCTTCCTCTTCCCTAACGGTCATCGCATCTTCCAGCAGATCCGTGCCAACAGGACAGAATTGTGCTACAGTCGGTTGAGGAACCTGATTATTTCATTTATTCTCGTATCAGAAACATCCATAATATATGCATAGTTATGACTGTAATACTTTTGCCCAAACTCTGCCACTTCAAATACATTTTCTGCTCGATGATTTTCATCTTCTGTGCAGGACATAGTGGGCATTGACGCTTATGGTGAAGAGTCTAGTCTTCTCCAAAGTCGCACTGAATATAAAATTGGTACGTATAGCCCCATCTTCCCAAATTAACCTTTGATCTCCCGATTTCAATCGGTTTTGGGACTTCCAGGTAGTCCTTTTCTCATTATAGTCAGGAGGTGGTGTTGTTGTGGTCTTCAGTCCTGAGACTGGTTTGATGCAGCTCTCCATGCTACTCTATCTTGTGCAAGCTTCTTCATCTCCCAGTACCTACTGCAACCTACATCCATCCGAATCTGCTTAGTGTAGTCATCTCTTGGTCTCCCTCTACGATTTTTACCCTCCACGCTGCCCTCTAATACTATATTGGTGATCCCTTGATGCCTCAGAACATATCCTACCAACCGATCCCTTCTTCTGGTCAAGTTCTGCCTCAAACGTCTCTTCTCTCCAATCCTATTCAATACTTCCTCATTAGTTATGTGATCTACCCATCTAATCTTCAGCATTCTTCTGTAGCACCACATTTCGAAAGCTTCTATTCTCTTCTTGTCCAAACTAGTAATCGTCCATGTTTCACTTCCATACATGGCTACACTCCATACAAATACTTTCAGAAATGACTTCCTGACAATTAAATCTATACTCGATGTTAACAAATTTCTCTTCTTCAGAAACGCTTTCCTTGCCATTGCCAGTCTACATTTTATATCCTTCCTACTTCCCCAAATAGCAAATCACCTTTACTACTTTAATTGTCTCATTTCCTAATCTAATTCCCTCACCCGACTTAATTCGACTACATTCCATTATCCTTGTTTTACTTTTGTTGATGTTCATCTTATATCCTCCTTTCAACTGCTCTTCCAAGTCCTTTGCTGTCTCTGACAGAATTACGATGTCATCGGCGAACCTAAACATTTTTATTTCTTCTCCATGGATTTTAATACCTAATCCGAATTTTTCTTTTGTTTCCTTCACTGCTTGCTCAATATACAGATTGAATAACATCGGGGAGAGACTGAACCCTGTCTCACTCCCTTCCCAACCACTGCTTCCCCTTCATGTCCCTCGACTCTTATAACTGCCATATGGTTTCTGTACAATTGTAAATAGCCTTTCGCTCCCTGTATTTTACCCCTGCTACCTTCAGAATTTGAAAGAGAGTATTCCAATCAACATTGTCAAAAGCTTTCTCTAAGTCTACAAATGCTAGAAACGTAGGTTTGCCCTTCCTTAATCTGGCTTCTAAGATAAGTCGTAGGGACAGTATTTCCTCACGTGTTCCAACATTTCTACGGAATCTAAACTGATCTTCCCGGAGGTCGGCTTCTACTAGTTTTTCCATTCGTCTGTAAAGAATTCGGGTTAGTATTTTGCAGCTGTGACTTATTAAACTGATAGTTCGGTAATTTTCACATCTGTCAACACCTGCTTTCTTTGGGATTGGAATTATTATATTCTTCTTGAAGTCTGAGGGTATTTCGCCTGTCTCATACATATTGCTCACCAGATGGTAGAGTTTTGTCAGGACTGGGTCTCCCAAGGCCGTCAGTACTTCTAGTGGAATGTTGTCTACTCCGGGGGCCTTGTTTCGACTCAGGTCTTTCAGTGCTCTGTCAAACTCTTCACACAGTATGATATCTCCCATTTCATCTTCATCTTCATCCACTTCCATTTCCATAATATTGTCCTCAAGTACATCACCCTTGTATAGACCCTCTATATACTCCTTCCACCTTTCTGCTTTCCCTTCTTTGCTTAGAACTGGGTTTCCATCTGAGCTCTTGATGTTCATACAAGTGGTTCTCTTATCTACAAACGTCTCTTTAATTTTCCTGTAGTCAGTATCTATCTTACCCCTAGTGAGATAAGCCTCTACATCCTTACATTTGTCCTCTAGCCATCCCTGCTTAGCCATTTTGCACTTCGTGACGACATCATTTTTGAGACGTCTGTATTGCTTTTTGCCTGCTTCATTTACTGCATTTTTATATTTTCTCCTTTCATCCATTAAATTCAATATTTCTTCTGTCATCGAAGGATTTCTACTAGCCTTCATCTTTTTACCTACTTGATCCTCTGCTGCCTTCACTACTTCATCCCTCAAAGGTACCCATTCTTCATCTACCGTATTTCTTTTCCCCATTCCTGTCAAATGCTCCCTTATGCTCTCCCTGGAACTCTGTACAACCTCTGGTTCTTTTAGTTTATCCAGGTCCCATCTCCTTAAATTCCCACCTTTTTGCAGTATCTTTAGTTTTAATCTACAGGTCATAACCAATAGATTGTGGTCAGAGTCCACATCTGCCCCTGGAAATGTCTTACAATTTAAAACCTGGTTCCTAAATCTCTGTCTTAGCATTATATAATCTATCTGAAACCTTTTAGTATCTCCAGGCTTCTTCCATGTATACAGCCTTCTTTTATGGTTCTTGAACCAAGTGTTAGCTATGATTAATTGTGCTCTGTGCAAAATTCTACCAGGTGGCTTCCTCTTTCATTTCTTTGCCCCCGTTCATATTCACCTACTACATTTCCTTCTCTCCTTTTCCTACTACCGAATTACAGTCACCCATGACTATTAAATTTTCGTCACCCTTCACTATCTGAATAATTTCTTTTATTTGATCATACATTTCTTCAATTTCTTCGTCATCTGCAGAGCTTGTTGGCATATAAACTTCTACTACTGTAGTAGATGTGGGCTTCGTATCTATCTTGGCCACAATAATGCGTTCACTATGCTGTTTGTAGTAGCTTACCCGCATTCCTATTTTCTTATTCATTATTAAACCTTCTCCTGCATTACCCCTATTTGATTTTGTGTTTATAACCCTGTAGTCACCTGACCAAAAGTCTTGTTCCTCCTGCCACCGCACTTCACTAATTCCCACTATATCTAACTTTAACCTATCCATTTCCCTTTTTAAATTTTCTAACCTACCTGCCTGATTAAGGGATCTGATATTCCACGCTCCGATGCGTAGAACTCCAGTTTCCTTTCTCCTGATAACGACATCCTCTTGAGTCGTCCCCGCCCGGAGATCCGAATGGGGGACTGACTATTCATCATCATTTAATCATACAGTTAAGCTGCATGCCCTCGGGAAAGATTACGGCCGTAGTTTCCCCTTGCTTTCAGCCGTTCGCAGTACCAGCACAGCAAGGCCGTTTTGGTTATTGTTACAAGACCAGATCAGTCAATCATCCAGACTGTTGTCCCTGCAACTACTGAAAAGGCTGCTGCCCCTCTTCAGGAACCACACGTTTGTCTGGCCTCTCAACAGATACCCCTCCGTTGTGGTTGCACTTACGGTACGGCTATCTGTATCGCTGAGGCACGCAAGCCTCCCCACCATCGGCAAGGTCCTTGGTTCATGGGGGGAGGGTTCAGGAGGTAAAGTTCATGAAACTCTATTCCGGCCTGGAAGAAGTTAGATCGTAGCCCTCCAAAGTTGTAACCTAGCTTTTTTAGCAGTTGTTCCAATTGCTGTCGATGACCTTAGGAAACTCCTCTGTGACTGCAGTCTTTGCATGTTGATGTCTTGTCCATCGAATTCGCTTGAGTTGAAATCGATAGAACACATCAGGAACGCTACCGTGCCCCAACTCCATTCCACATACCACCCGTTCTTAATTTGCGGAAATTTCGTAATCTGTGCGTAGAAATCTTTTGTGACACACGCTTCCGGTATCTTACGAAGGAATGTCGAATCCATGCCACCCACGGTCGCTCTTGTGTCGTGTCCGAAATGAGAACCAACACACTATTAAGTCGATGGTCATAACGTTTGGGCTCATCAGCGCATGTACACAAAGTTAGCATGTGCATACGTAGCCTGGGGATTAATTTTAATCAAGCTTTCAGAATCGACATTCAAACGATATCGACATCCAGTAAAGCTGAAAATGTTTTCACGGTTTGACCAATCAAAAAACTCCAGCACAAAGTCTTGAAAAAGCAAAGATGAAAGAAACTGCTAATACAAAGGATGAGTACCGTTTTTAATTGTAAAGAGAGGTCATTTGCTAACATCTTCAAATGGTTCAAATGGCCCTGAGCGCTACGGGACTTAACATCTGAGGTCATCAGTCCCCTAGAACGTAGAACTACTTAAACCTACTTAACCTAAGGACGTCACACACATCCACGCCCGAGGTAGGATTCGAACCTGCGATCGTAGCGGTCGCGCGGTTCCACCCTGTAGCGCCTAGACCCGCTCGGCCACCCTGGCCGGCCTGCCAACAACTATCTCACATCTCATAGTTTTGTTGAAAACTAGACAGTGAGCGTATTTAAACCATAAATTACAGCACCTGTGCTACATGCTTACATCTGTCATCAAAACTTTGTGCATTGATCAGGAATCGTGAACCGACATGGTCAGTGGAAAACAATTTTTTGTCAACGCGGGCCGTCGAGCACATGCTATCATATTTTTTAAGTGTCCAGGTGACGTCTTCAGCGATGTTTCTTTTACAAATACCGTGAAAGATGCATAACACTATTCATTGGCGTTTCGTTGCTGTCTGTCCGAGACATCTTCAGAGATGGAAACCCTGACAACTATGAACAAATCTCAAGAGGCCCCAAATTTATAGGGACATGATGAGCTACATACAGGAATTAGGGTTCTTCTCGAGATGCCGATTGGAAATCATGGTCTCTGGCAAGTGATATCATTCTCTAATACAAGTAATCGCTCTTTAGAATTCCTGTGTATTCAGTCACGGTTGTTTTTTCATTCAACTATGGGTCCCCTTTTTGTTAAAATTACTCTAACGCTTACAAATTTTCCATTGCCTCTTTATAGAAGATGCATTCTAATGCATTGCATAGTCCGCCACAGGTAGCTGAGTGATTGCCGGCACTGTAGCTCAGCGTGTTCGGTGAGAGGGTTAGCTGCCCTCTGTAATAAAAAAAAACTGAGTTAATCGGTCAACAACGAACTTAAACGGATGATGTACGACGTCCGCTCCGAGCAGATTCAACGAACAGAAGCGAACAAAATTAGATTAAAAAAAAAGTGGTCAGCGCGACAGACTGTCAATCCAAAGGGCCCGAGTTCGATTCCCGGGTGGGTCGGAGATTTTCTTTACTCAGGGACTAGGTGTTGTGTTGTCCTAATCATCATCATTTCATTCCCATCGACACGCAAGTCGCCGAAGTGGCGTCAAAATCGAAAGACTTGCACCAGGCGAACGTTCTATCCGACGGGAGGCCCTCGTCACACGTCTTTGCATAAACGCTATTATCACAAAGCTATATTTCACAGTCTCTACACCGTAAAGCACGTATTGGCAACTGGCGGCCGGCGGACCGGATCCGGACATTCGTGAGAGAGAGAGACAGGGAGGGCGCTCGCATTATTCTCAGCTCGAGACGCATTTGTGGACTTTTCTTGCGGACGCTCGGCTCGCCTCGGGTCTCCAGCTCATGATGCAGATCAGTGAAAGTTTTCAGAACGGAACTTTCACTCTGCCGTGGAGTGTGCGTCGTTATGAAACTTCCTGGCAGATTAAAACTGTGTGCCGGGCCGAGACTCGAACTCAGGATCTTAGCCTTCCTCGGGCAAGGGCTCTACCATCTGAGATACCCAAGCACAACTCACGATCCGTTCTCACAGCTTCAGTTCCGCCAGTACCTCCTCTCCTACCTTCTAAATTTCACAGAAGCTCTTCTGAGAACCTAGCAGAACTAGCACTCCTGGAAGAAAGGATATTGCGGAGACAAGGCTTAGCCACAGCCTGGGGGATGTTTCCAAAATGAAATTTTCACCCTGTAGCGAAGTGAGAAGTATTTTCGCCTCTGGATCAGTGCTGACAACACACACACACACACACACACACACACACACACACACACACACACACACGCACACACGCGCGCGCGTGTTATTCATTGCTTACTGCTATACATTGACAGATAACAAACGTTGGCAGCAGGCAACAATGGCGCGGTAATAGGTGACAATGGTGCGAAAATTCCAGGCTATTCACTCAAAGAGCCTTGCTAAGTAGCCCTCCCAGCCAATACTGGAGCAAGTACGGTATTTCCAAAGTTATGACTTTCTTTCGCTTGCGCCACAATCGAACCTTTTCGTAAATTTTGCAAATGTCGTACATTGCTTACGGGAAGCAGCTGCGTGTAATCTTTATAATGTTCACATTTCACATATTAATTAATATTTAGCTCTTGGAATTCGTCTGTTGCGAGGTACCTAACAGTAGACACTTCTGTAAATACTGCTTTTTGAATGCCGTATTAAAGTAAACGTCGACAAGTGCAAAGCAGTTCTGTTTCACGCAGACCGAAACTACTGCGCAAACATCAACACAGTAGACATATAACGCTACATACACGCCCAGTACGTTTCCGAGAGAAAGTCAGATATCTTGGTGTCTGGTTGGACCGGAATCTTACATGGAGGGACCACATCGAATACGTTGCCAACAGAGCGCACGCGAGACTCAAGCAACTCTACCCAATGCTCAACAGGGAAAAGCACGCTGAACAGGAGGGAGTCGAGACCCATATACGTGACACTGATTAGACGTCTGATGACGTACGCAGCTCTCGTCTGGGGATATGCAGCTCCTACACGACTGCACCGCATGCAGATCACACAGAACAATGTGCTACTAATCATTAGCAACGCTCCACGCTACACAAGTGCCGTGGATCTTCACAAAGAATATCGTCTTGAAACCTTCAAGGAAGTATTCAAAAAACACGCCACACGACTATACAGGAACTGAAGAGACTCATCCTTCCATCCTGACTCCGGGAAACTACGATCACAACCATAGATTGAAGCATAAGACACTACTAGCTATGGCTTAGCCACCTACGGCAAGCTAACAACACCAAGAAGCGACAAATGTCGGCAAGCCCCAGCATATGAGCAACTTTGACTGGAAATTACCAGCTGCTGTTAGAGTCGACCAACATGCCACAGCAGGGAAACCGACGCGCTCGCCCACTGACGCACAAACAATTCACCAACATCACCCTACACTGTGCATCCGGTATATGACCTATCGGACACAAAAACTATGATAAACCTAACTGTTGCAGGTTGCTGACGCTGATCGAGAGTTCAACATCGACACCCAGCCGCAGCTGCCGAACAACAGCACCGCACAACGTCAAAGGTATTGACATGCATGATACCCACTACTAACAAAGCCTACCCTTGCACGACCTATCGCAGGCAGCAAGGAATTCGCTACTGCTCTTACCACCCGACCTAACTATCGCAGAGATTTTTTTTCCTTCGCTCTTGCCTTGGCACGTTTTTTCCTCTGCCCTTCAAACCGCTACCCTTCATTGGACTTCGACCCAGTCTATCTCCAGATTAATGGTTAACCTTAACCAGACGTACGCAAACATCGCAGTATCCACATCCTTCGACACCTCACTTTAGTGAAAGCTAACCCTTATGCAGAGATGACACTAGACCTTTTGAGTTGGCCATAATTCTGGTGTGGGCGTAGAGCGGCTCCACCTCTGTTAAAAAAGACTGCTTTTTGTGTTAAATGGTACATAACTTTTCGAGTAGTTTTAGCGTTAGCTATGCCTCATTTGATTTTCGAATCAAAATGAGAAGCTGGCACGTGTATAAGTCCGCAACTGGAACAATATCGTAATCCACCTACTGCGGCAAGAAAAAAGGAATAAAATTGAGATAGTGCTAATACTTTCATCCTTCTTTACCTCCTCTGCATTACTGCAGATGACGTGTCACTGAGCACATTTGTACTGTGCATGCAGTACACGTGAGGTGCATAGTTGTTTCCACTGCCCTCTGTGGAATACGTGAGTTCTTGTACACTTCATTAACCTGCTGTCTTCGTGATGATGATGTCCCCAGCGCAGAAAACAGCGCCCAGCTCGTGAATACTTTTTCTTGAGGCTGAAATTAACTTCGCAAGGAACTGCTGCTACGAATAAACTATAACTCATTTGGGATGCCACTCACGTTTTTATTGGTATAGACACGAGAAACTATTCTTGATCACAACGTATTGAACATATCTTTCCACAGTCATTATATCTGGCTAAAATAACATGAAATACGTCCTGCCACAGACAACATGTCTGTCTACTGGAACCGTCAGAACTGGAGAAGAAAATTACATGAATCAAATACTACTATTACAGACAACATGTCTGTACCTAGCGACGGTCGGAACTGTAGTAAATAAAATTGCATGAAACAAATACTGCTATAACAGACAACATGTCTGTCTACTGGAACGGTCACAACTGGAGAGCCGGACTGCCCGAGACACTTCGCGCGCCAAGCCAGCAAGGCGTGACCCGAACGCCACCGAAGTGCATCGGCAGTAATATCGTCAGTCTTTTGTTTTAGTAATACTTTGATTTTAATAATTTTGAAATGACTGATTGATAGCTGGCTGTTGAGAGACGTTTATTTAAAAAGATGAAGTAGTTTGGATGACAGGTTTAATTAATAATAGCAATTAAAGTTTAGCGTTTTGGCGCCCTACCGCCGAAAACAGCAGCCAATCACAGAGCAGCAGCATCATGCAGGCGGTCTTTCTCATGGGAATGGTACCGAATCTAACATCTGTCACCGGTACCTCATTCCACATTGCGTCATCTCGACATCTACAGCCACATCCATACTCCGCAAGCCACCTGACGGTGTTTGGCGGAGGGTACCTTGAGTACCTCTATCGGTTCTCGCTTCTATTCTAGTCTCGTATTGTTCGTGGAAAGAAGGATTATCGGTATGCCTCTGTGTGGGCTCTACTCTCTCTGATTTTATCCTCATGGTCTCTTCTCGAGACGTAGGAGGGAGCAATATACTGCTTGACTCTTCGGTGAAGGTTATTTTCTCGAAACTTCAACAAAAGACCGTAACGAGCTACTGGACGTCTCTACTGCAGAGTGTTCCACTGGATTTTATCTATCATCTCCAACTCTTTTGCGATTACTAAATTATCCTGTAACGAAGCGCGCTGCTCTCCGTTGGATCTTCTCTATCTCTTCTATCAACCCTATCTGGCACGGATCCGACACCGCTGAGCAATATTCAAGCAGTGTGAGAACAAGCGTACTGTAACCTACTTCCTTTGTTTTCGGATTGCATTTCCCTAGGATTCTTCCTATGAATCTCAGTCTGGCATCTGTTTTACTGTCGATTAACTTTATATGATCATTCCATTTTAAATCACTCCTAAAGCGTACTCCCAGATAATTTATGGAATTAACTGCTTCCAGTTGCTGATCTGCTATATTTTGGCTAAATGATTTGGGATCTTTCTTTCTATGTATTCGCAGCACATTGCACTTGTCTACATTGAGATTCAATTGCCATTCCCTGCACCATGCGTCAATTCGCTGCAGATCCTCCTGCATTTCACTACGATTTTCCATTGCTACAACCTCTCGATATACCACAGCATCATCTGCAAAAAGCCTTAATGAACTTCTGATGTTATCCACAAGGTCATTTATGTATATCCTCCGACGCTCCCCTGCGGCACACCTGAAAACACTCTTACTTCGGAAGACTTCTCTCCATTGAGAATGACATGCAGCGTTCTGTTATCTAGGAACTCTTCAATCCAATCACACAATTGGTCTAATAATCAATACGCTCTTACTTTGTTCATTAAACGACTGTCGGGAACTGTATCGAATGCCTTGCAGAAGTCAATAAACTCGGCATCTACTTGGGAACCCGTGTCTATGGCCCTCTGAGTCTCGTGGACGAATAGCGCGAGCTGGGTTTCACACTATCGTCTTTTTGAAACCCACGCTGATTCCTACAGAGTAGATGCTTCTTACATCTCCACTAACCTGGGAATAGCTTCCTGGAGCCTAATATGATGGCTGAATAAGCCAGAAATATTACACTACTGAGAAGTGTTTTGGAAGTTCTCAACAAAACTTTGCGGCAGCAGTTAATCGTACTGACAAGTAGGAGCAGTCAGATGAGGAACGGAAGGTTCCAAATGATTGCAAAAGAGCACAGGTAGTCCCAGTCTTCAAGAACGGTCGTCGAGTAGATGCGCAAACCTATAGACCTATATCTCTGACGTCGATCTGTTGTAGATTTGTATAACATGTTTTTTGCTCGAATATCATGTCGTTTTTGGAAATCCAGAATCTACTCTGTAGAAATCAACATGGATTCCGGAAACAAGGAACGTGTGAGACCCAACTCGCTTTATTTGTTTATGAGATCCAGAAAATATTAGATACAGGCTCCCAGGTAGATGCTATTTTTCTTGACTTCTGGAAGGAGTTCGATACAGTTCCGCACTGTCCTCTGATAAACAAAGTAAGAGCCTACGGAATATCAGACCATCTGTGTGGCTGGATTGAAGAGTTTTTACCAAGCAGAACACAGCATGTTGTTATGAATGGAGAGACGTCTACAGACGTTAAAGTAACCTCTGGCGTGCCACAGGGGAGTGTTATGGGACCATTGCTTTTCACAATATATATAAATGACCTAGTAGATAGTGTCGGAAGTTCCATGCGGCTTTTCGCGGATGATGCTGTAGTACACAGAGAAGTTACAGCATTAGAAAATTGTAGCGAAATGCAGGAAGATCTGTAGCGGATAGGCACTTGGTGCAGGGAGTGGCAACTGACCCTTAACATAGACAAATGTAATGTATTGCGAATACATAGAAAGAAGGATCCTTTATTGTATGATTATATGATAGCGGAACAAACACTGGTAGCAGTTACTTCTGTAAAATATCTGGGAGTATGCGTGCAGAACCATTTGAGGTGGAATGATCATACAAAATTAGTAGTTGGTAAGACGGGTACCAGGCTGAGGTTCATTGGGATAGTCCTTAGGAAATGTAGTCCATCAACAAAGGAGGTGGCTTACAAAACACTCGTTCGGCCTATACTTGAGTATTGCTCATCAGTGTGGGATCCGTATCAGGTCGGGTTGACGGAGGAGATAGAGAAGATCCAAAGAAGAGCGGCGCGTTTCGTCACAGGGTTATTTGGTAAGCGTGATAGCGTTACGGAGATGTTTCGCAAACTCAAGTGGCAGACTCTGCAAGAGAGGCGCTCTGCATCGCGGTGTAGCTTGCTGGCCAGGTTTCGAGAGGGTGCGTTTCTGTATGAATTACCGAATATATTGCTTCCCCCTACTTATACCTCCCGAGGAGATCACGAATGTAAAATTAGAGGCTTTCCGGCAGTCGTTCTTCCCGCGAACCATACGCGACTGGAACAGAAAAGGGAGATAATGACAGTGGCACGGAAAGTGCCCTCCGCCACACACCATTGGGTGGCTTGCGGTGTATAAATTTAGCCGTAGATGTAGATGTGATTGGAGAAGAGTAGCACACAACAGTGGCTGCTGCGAGCCAACAGGATGTCCCCGCTCAGCTGACGGCCGGACTCTGCTACGTCAGACGTCTATCACGGCACGGGGCGGCAGCTGGCGACCGTGACAGGAGCAGGTGGCGTGGGCGGCGGGTCCAAGCTGGGCGTCCATATTTCAGCGGCGCTGGACCGCGGCCACGCCGGCTTAATTAACGCGCCTCGTAACAAACTGCAGGTGAACAGGCGGGTCAGCGCTTCGTTAATTGGCGCCGTTAGAAGGCATAATTGATGCGATCTGCAGGCTTCCGCTGACACAGCAGCAAGCACCCGGGCGGGCGGGCGGTCGTTTCCCACTGCAGTGCTGCCGCATCGGGAAGGCTCCACCAAATGGATGCTGCGCACGCTATCACCTCATTCGCGCTGTAGGTGTCTGGTGTTCCGTGTAGGGATTTTTATTTGACGATATTTGGATTGTCCGACCTTCCCGCAATAACAAGTCACTTTGTCATTTAACACTCTCACTCACGTCACTTTAACGTTAGAACTATTATGCATTCTTAGGTCTGTTCACGTGCGCGTGTGACTCTCTC
Source organism: Schistocerca gregaria (assembly GCF_023897955.1). Lineage (NCBI taxonomy): Eukaryota > Metazoa > Arthropoda > Insecta > Orthoptera > Acrididae > Schistocerca > Schistocerca gregaria. The sequence continues at coordinate 137,244,069 of NC_064923.1, read as the reverse complement.
CCTCTCTGTCTGTCTCTGTGTCCATTTTATGCACCTGTTTACCATACAGCTGGATACTGTTAATTCCTTTTAAGTCACCCATGGACATGAAAAAATACTGAATATCATACAGTTAATTTACTTTTAGCTTTTGCATCCTAACAACTGATCGGCGAGTCAGAGACTTATAAGTAGAACTGATTGTATATACACTACTGGCCATTAAAATTGCTACACCACGAAAATGACGTGCTACAGACGCGAAACTTAACCGACAGGAAGAAGATGCTTTGATATGCAAATGTTTAGCCTTTCAGAGCATTCACACAAGGTTGGCGCCGGTGGTGACACCTACAACTTGCTGGCATGAGGAAAGTTTCCAACCGATTTCCCATACACAAACAGCAGTTGACCGGCGTTGCCTGGTGAAACGTTGTTGTGATCCCTCGTGGAAGGAGGAGAAATGCGTACCATCGCGTTTCCGTCTTTTGGTAAAGGTAGGATTGTAGCCTATCGCGATTGCGGTTTATCGTATCGCGACATTGTTGCTGCTGTTGGACGAGATCCAGTGACTGTTAGCAGAATATGGAATTGGTGGATTCGGGAGGGTAATACGGAACTCCGTGCTGGATCCCAATGGCCTCGTACCACTAGCAGTCGAGATAACAGGCATCTTATCCGCGTAGCTGTAACGGATGGCGCAGCCACGTCTCGATCCCTGAGTCAACAGATGGAGCGATTGCAAGACAACAACCATCTGCACGAACAGTTAGACGGCGGTTGGAGCAGCAGGGACTATCAGGTCGGATACTATGTCTGCGGTTACCCTTGACGCTGCATCACAGACAGGAGCGCCTGCGATGGTGTACTCAACAACGAACCTGGGTCCTCGCATTGCGAAACGTCATTTTTTCGGATGAAACCAGGTTCTGTTTACAGCATCATGATGGTCGCATCCGTGTATGGCGACATCTCGGTGAACGCACATTGAAAGGGTGTATTCGTCATCGCCATACTGACCTATCACCCGACGTGATGGTATGGGGTGCCATTGGTTACACGTTTCGGTCACCTCTTGTTCGCAATGATGGCATTTTGAACAGTGGACGTTACATTTTAGATGTGTTACAACCTGTGGCTCTACCCTTCATTCGATCCCTCCGAAACCCTACATTTCAGCAGGATAATGCACGACCGCATGTTGTAGGGCCTTTCTGGATACAGAATCTGTTCGACTGCTGCCATGGCCATAACATTCTCCAGAACTCTCACCAATTGAAAACGTCTGGTCAATGGAGGAGGAGGAGATTAGTTTTTAACGTCTCGTCGACAACGAGGTCATCAGAGACGGAGCGCAAGCTCGGGTGAGGGAAGGAAATCGGCCGTGCCCTTTCAAAGGAACTATCCCGGCATTTGCCTGAAGCGATTTAGGGAAATCACGGAAAACCTAAATCAGGATGGCCGGAGACGGGATTGAACCGTCGTCTGGTCAATGGTGGCCGAGCAACTGGCTCGTCATAGTACGCCAGTCACTACTCTTGATGATCTGTGGTATCGTGTTGAAGGTGCATGGGCAACTGTACCTGAACACGCCATCGAAGCTCTGTTTGACTCAATGCCCAGGCGTATCAAGGCCGTTATTACTGCCAGAGGTCGTTGCTCTGGGTACTGATTTCTCAGGATGTATGTACCCAAACTGCGTGAAAATGTACTCACATGTCAGTTCTAGTATAATATATTTGTTGAATGAATACCCGTTTATCATCTGCATTTCTTCTTCGTGTAGGAATTTTAATGGCCAGTAGTGTATATTATTTATTTAGTCGTAAGACAAACTTATCGTCACTAAAACTTTCAGTAAAGAAAAATTTAGGCAAGCCAGAAGTCCTTTAAGTAGTGCCATATCTAGTAATGCCTAACAAAATTTCTTTCCCAAATACACAAATAATACCTTCCAGATGCAATGATCCTGGTTCGACTGATGACCAAGCATCAAATTTTGATTACGAACACCATGTCGTTGACTGTCACTTGCCGGCCGGAGTGGCCGAGCGGTTCTAGGCGCTTAGGGTCTGGAACCGCGCGACCGCTAAGGTCGCAGGTATGGATGTTTGTAATGTCCTTAGGTTAGTTAGGTTTAAGTAGCTCTAAGTTCTAGGGGACTGATGACCTGAGATGTTAAATCCCATAGTGCTCAGTCATTTGAACCATTTTTGACTGTCACTTGGTCTCTGCATCGTATTGGTAGCACCAGATCTTTTCTGTTCTAATAATGATTTCCAAAAACTGTGGATTTTGGTTAGACATGAAGATGGATTTGCCAGGTGTTTCCATCCGAGTTTGCTCCCGCTCGCCTGCAATGTGCACTCTGCAAACTGTGTGGCGAAACAAGCGCTGTATCATGTGTCAGATACAGAGGCGAGCGAGTGTACCGGGTCTTACCACAGTTCACTGCTACTGGCGCCACATCATCACAAAGTGCCTGTGCAAAACATACTAAATATTGCACTGTAATATAAGGATGAAATTAAAAATTCAAGTAACTTTTGCAAACTTTTGCTACATATACCTTGCCTAGTACGGTGGTGGGTGTCTCCTGCACCGTCCCCGACGCTCCTCGGAGTATGGGACCTCATCATCATCATCATCATCATCATCATCATCATCATCGTCATTACTTCAATATATTAATGTTAAGACTGTTAAATCTCTGAGTGATCTGACGAATATATTTCGCTAAATACACAATTTTAAATGAAAAACTAGTGGCGCTAAATAATAAAGCTAGAACCAAAAAATTGTTCAGAATGTGCCAGTGTACGTCAGAATCAAGTGTTACAAGTCTTAACTTGATTGGAGCAATAATTTGGTCTAAATCGGCGTTTTTGCGGAAAATTGAAGGCACTAACTATTAGACTTCGGTAGGATGAAAATACGTATGAATCTTCAGTTCGAAGACGTCACAGCCTGTCTGTAGCTAAATGCTTGTTTTCGGTACAAATAGGAAGTGAACTCGCGAGGACTGTACACTGTCCTGAATCGCTTAGATTCCGCGGCTGTAACTGTTCGTGTTTCGACCGTAATGTTGACAAAACCGCGTGGCAAGTGGCGAGTTTATTTTCCACTTTTGTGGCAAGCAATCGACTTTGATGCTTAGAAGTCTGGGCAAAAGACCATTATAATTGGAACTTACTGTAGAAATCGGCTTTGACCTGCTCATAGTGTTGTTTATGATAGACATCATTATTATTATTATCATCAGGAATTTTACTATTAATGCGCTTGTGAACTTTTACTAAACACATTATTCAGCTAGAAGTCCAAACTTTCATTTATAATCATGGTTACTAATCCCGCTGAGTAAATAGAGAGTAGAAGTATTTCTTTCCGTGAGTACAAGAAGAATCTGGATTTGTAGACTGGAAATTACGGTCAGTATGTTCTCCATCGCTTTCTGGCTGACCGCAAGAATAGTTTTGAGGCTCTTGTAAAAGACGGCGAAGCCCCATATAATTCTTATTCCCTATTATTCCACCCGCCGCACCACAACTGGCCAGAAATCTTCTACGTTTTCAAATGTTCGTGGACAATAGTGTTTACAGTCAGTCCACACAGGTCTAGAGAAGGTGAGCAGTGCTTTACTTGTAAAGCTGTTTTCAGTGTTTCGTGTCTCAGTCGGTAAAAACGGAATCCTTATTGGAATGCTTTTTTGTCTCTCAATCTCTCTGTCCTGTCTGTCTGTCCGACCGTTGAAAAACCTTTTTCTCAGGAACGGGTAAACGTATAAAGTTGAATTTTGTGTCACTTACTGATGCCTATGACCTCTTCGCGGTGTAACTGAAACTTCTAAGCCAATGCGATCAACAGATTCGACCATTTGTGACACATGTTTCAATACTCACACATATACTGCATTTCCCGTTGACCTAAAATATAACAAAATTTGACGAGAATTTTATTTCTCGTTTGTTATCCGACATCATACTTGTAATTAAAACAATCAGTAGCCCTGTGTTCAGGGTGACTGGGTCGCAATGGTAAAACTCAAACATCAGGGAAGGAATTACTTTATTGCCCATACGACGCGTTTCGGAATTTATCCATCACCACATATCCAAGATCGATTACTGCACGTACGTATTACGTTTCACATACGACTGGAAACGCGATATCTGCATGCAGTAATCGCTCCTCAGAGCGAGACGATGGGTAAATTCAGAAACGCGTCATATGAGCAATAAAGTCATTCCTTGCGTGAAGTTTGACTTTTACCGTTGCGACCCAGTCAACCTGAACGCAGGACTACTGATTATTACAATGGTAGCTTGCCCCTGCATAGCTTTATGACAATTTTAAGTTATTGAGATGAATACATTCTCGGAAATATTGGAATCTATTGCAGTGATATTTTTCCACTATCACTGGTGATATCGGGCAAAAATGGTTGAGACTCTAGAGTCCCGGAATGGATGAACTATCTATATACATAATGAAGTTAGTGCAGAACCCTCAGCGCGCGAGCCTTTCTCGCACCAGGCCAGTTATATTAAAACAGCCACTCTTCACGAATATCGACGCATTAAAGGAACACTGGGAGGTCTTATTTCCGCACCGAGGTGGAAGACCACGATTCGGAAGTTCGAATTACTGGCAATTTGAGATTTGCTCCTGGGAGGGGTCGGTGGCCAATTGCGCCACAAATTGTCGAAGAATTTAGTGTTGCCATATCTGAGAAAGCTGTACGCACTGTGCGACCTTAAACCAGTGCACAACCTGTATCACGACAGCTGTACATGGTCCACCGTTCTTTCGGGCAGCAGTAGAGAAATCTCTAGTAGGATTTCAGACTGTCATGGATGCAGATGATCGTCACATTGAGCAACTTTTGTAATCTGGAACGTAAACATGGTACGCAATTAACAAATGATACCCTCTAATTTGGAAATTAAAATGTGTTTCTTTCAACAGTTTACTCGTTGTTTCTCATCCGCATCTGCTTCCACAAACTTTCATTCTCCTACGATCGCTAGTTTATGATGGGGGAGAGATATGAAAAAACTTTAACTTTGTGTATGTGTTATCTCACGGGAAAATATATTTACTATTTTTGTTATTGTTCAATGTACACTCTAGCAACAGATCCTTTTGGTATGGCTTGTGGCTCCATAGAAAGAGACAGCATAAATGACAACCCACGAAACCTACGACATCCATTAACACGACAGCTGCACATTCTAATACATACTGTCGTGACATTAACTGTTGTGAAAGTAGATACTGTTTGACTGCTAGACCGGTACTACCTTTCGAAGAAATGAGAAACCTTCCCGTATCCGAATGTTATACAAGCTGTAAGAATAGTGGTACCTTCTCATGCTATTTCTACGTAACTCTGCCCACTTGAAAAAAGCGTTCACAATATAAAATGGTGCAAGATGTTCGATATTCCGAAAAAATAGTCTATAGGGTCCAAATGACTCTGAGCACTATGGGACTTAACATCTGTCATCATTCCCCTAGACGTAGAACAACATAAACCTAACTAAAATAAGAACATCACACACATCCATGCTCGAGGCAGGATTGGAACCTGCGACCGTTGCAGCAGCGCGGTTCCGGACTGAAGCGCCTAGAACCGCTCGGCCACATCGGCCGACAGTGTATAGGGAAAGACGGGTAATATACAATATACACTATAGAGGAACCAATAGGGAACAGTAGGATTTGAAGACATAGAACAAAGTGCACGGATTAAAATCGGTACAAGGCAGGGATGCTGTATTTCGTCCCTAATGGACAGCTTTACCTCGAAGAAGCGATGCTGGTGTAGGGAGCACGTCAGAACACTAAATTACATAAGGCAATATATCCTACTTAACGCTGTTCTTTGCATTGTGTAAGCACCCAGATGTCGATAGTAACAATCTGAGGGCGAAACATGGGAGCGCGATTCTAAACATTGTTCTGAGAAGACGTAGTCTGTCTGGGAGTGGAAGTAATAGTGACAGTCGAGAGCTCGGAGACGGAAGACGTGTCACACTGCCCTCACGTCGGTGATGGGAGATCTTTCCACACCCAGGGCCTGATTTCATTTATATAGCAGGAGAGATCTAGATGACCTAACTACGTTTGACGATGGAATTCAGTAAAATTTGAAATTTTCCCGGCGAATCTATTTGAACGATGGAATTCAGGTTAAAACTCGCAAGCCTAGAGAAAAAGCAACTGCAGGGTTAGTCTCCTTATCCACCAAATAATAATAACTATTCTCCACATGTAAATAACATGTTGTGGTTACTAAATGTTGACGTAACTTCGAAAGTGGAATAATTTATCAATCTGGCATTCAGCCATTATTGACATATATGTCATTTGTCATTGTCATTATTAATACTTGGTCATGATGATTCTGAAGTTTTATATTGACTTAATCGATGAAATCCCATCTCAAAAGTTATTTAGTTGTTAACAGTATCCAAGCAACTACTTTTTATTAAGTTCATTCTTAGTTACAATAGGCTTTAGCCGCTGCTGCTGAATGCTGCTCCTTATTGCTGTAAACTACACGGAGAAAGGCAGTTATCTAAAGACGTGAGTGTGAAACTTAGAGCCAATACAGAGACACTGACGCACGACAACATGACATGTACTCTAGTCCAGTAAATTCCGTTGCACAAGTCAGATTCTATATCACTTGTAAATTCTTGATGTAAAACGCGGTCAGATAGCTTATATAAATGTTAGTTTTAAGTTTTTCATGTAACGATCTGTTGAGGGCTTAAAGGACAGTGAAACTGACACTCGTACAACACACACACAATGTTATGCAAGTTAGCTTCCTTTTAATGATAGCTCAAGTTGCTTATCGAGTCCAGTTTCACAGACGAACACAGGCAATATTGGCTGTAGCTACGTTACACATTTGTTTAAAATACGGTAGTTTAGCCGCTGTTGCTGCGGAATCTGTTGCACGTACGTTACCATGGAAATAAAAGAAAGGTTCAAGAGTGGGATAAAAGTTCGGAGTGAAAGGATATCAGCGATGAGATTCGTTAATGGCATTGCCATTCTTCGCTATAAATGAAGAAGAATCGCAAAATCTGTTGAATGGAATCATCTGTCTAATGAGTACGGAATGTGTCATGATGACGACGAACGAGTCGTCGCCAATGTTTACTGGTGGCCAATGGTAAATAGAAACATACAAATCAGAGTAGGTTTGTCAGTAACTTCGATAAGGTGCTGTATGCATGGTCTGGATCTGCGACGACTAAATTAATTAGAAGTCGATGGTAAAAAATAATATACAGGGTGTTACAAAAATGTAAGGCCAAACTTTCAGGAAACATTCTTCACACACAAAGAAAGAAAATATGTTATGTGGACATGTGTCCGGAAACGCTTACTTTCCATGTTAGAGCTCATTTTATTATTTCTCTTCAAAGCACATTAATCATGGAATGGAAACACAGCGACAGAACGTACCTGCGTGACTTCAAACACTTTGTTACAGGAAATGTTCAAAATGTCCTCCGTTAGCGAGGATACATGCATCCACCCTCCGTCGCATGGAATCCCTGATGCGTGATGCAGCCCTGGAGAATGGCGTATTTTATCACAGCTGTCCACAATACGGGCACGAAGAGTCTCTACATTTGGTACCGGGATTGCGTAGACAAGAGCTTTCAAATGCCCCCATAAATGAAAGACAAGAGGGTTGAGGTCAGGAGAGCGTGAATGCCATGGAATTGGTCCGCCTCTACCAATCCATCGGTCACCGAATCTGTTGTTGAGAAGCGTACGAACACTTTGACTGAAATGTGCAGGAGTTCCATCGTGGATGAGCCACATGTTGTGTCGTACTTGTAAAGGCACATGTTCTAGCAGCACAGGTAGAGTATCCCGTATGAAATCATGATAACGTGCTCCATTGAGTGTAGGTGGAAGAACATGGGGCCAATCAAGAAATCACCAACAATGCCTGCCCAAACGTTCACAGAAAATCTGTGTTGATGACGTGATTGCACAACTGCGTGCGGATTCTCGTCAGCCCACACATGTTGATTGTGAAAATTTTCAATTTGATCACGTTGGAATGAAGCCTCATTCGTAAGGAGAACATTTGCACTGAAATCAGGATTGACACATTGTTGGACGAACCATTCGCAGAAGTGTACCTGTGGAGGCCAATCAGCTGCTGATAGTGCCTGCACACGCTATACATGGTACGGAAACAACTGGTTCTCCCGTAGCACTCTCCATACAGTAACGTGGTCAACGTTACCTTGCACGGTAGCAACTTCTCTGACGCTGACATTAGGGTTATCGTCAACTGCACGAAGAATTGCCTCGTCCATTGTAGGTGTGCTCGTCGTTCTAGGTTTTCCCCAGTCGCGAGTCATAGACTGGAATGTTCCGTGCTCCCTAAGACGCCGATCAATTGCTTCGAACGTCTTCCTGTCGGGACACCTTCCTTCTGGAAATCTGTCTCGATACAAACGTACCATGCCACGCCTATTGCCCCGTGCTAATCCATACATCAAAGGGGCATCAGCCAACTCCGCATTTGTAAACATTGCACTGACTGCAAAACCACGTTCGTGATGAACACTAACCTGTTGATGCTACGTACTTATGTGCATGATGCTAGTACTGTAGAGCAATGAGTCGCATGTGAAGACAAGCACCGAAGTCAACATTACAATCCTTCAATTGGGCCTACTGGCGGTGAATCGAGGAAGTACAGTACATACTGACGAAACTAAAATGAACTCTAACATGGAAATTAAGCGTTTCCGGGCACATGTCGACATAACATACTTTCCTTATTTGTGTGTGAGGAATGTTTCCTGAAAGTTTGGCCGTACCTTTTTGTAACACCCTGTATATTGTACTTCACTGGTTGTACAGAATTCTTGTTGGCTGCATACATATGATTATGAACAGATAGCTACTGTGGCCTCACTTAGGTCATACATTATTAACCACCTTGTTAGAGGTTGCTTCCTATCAGATGAAAGCTATGCTACTTTACCACTTGACATTCCGAGCAATAGTGGACAAGGGCTCGCTGTAAACTTGATACAACGTGATACAAGCCGCGGGGTCCAACGGTACTAATACGGACCGCGGTCTATAACTGCAACCCCTAACAAATGTGGTATCGAACATTGATACCACAGAATGTAAGCTGAGAGGAAAACGAAAAAATGCTTAAGAGGTGAGAGGCAGCACAAATAAGAAGAGACAGAAAATAACATAAAAATTGGTGATGGAAATTAAGGAATTCCGCTACCAAGGATGCAAAATAACACATAACGAAAGAAGCAAGGACCACGTGAAAAACAATCTACCACAGGCAAAGAGGGGATTCCTAACAGAAGTTTACTAATATCAAGCACAGGCCTTAATTTTAAGAAGTTGCTGAGTATGGAGCAGAGCACTGCACGATAGTGAATCATGGACTGTGGGGAAACTGGAAGAGAAGAGAATCGAAACATTTGATGTGTGGCGTTACAGAAGAATGTTGAAAATTATGTGAACTGGTAAAATAAAAAAGTTGTAGGTTCTTTGTGACGAAGCGAAAATTTGAAAAGACGGTGTGGGATGACACAACATCGCTTTGAGACATCAGGGAATAATTTAAATGATACCAGAGGTAGCTCTAAAAGTAAAAATTGCTAAGTAAAACATAGATTAGAATACATCCAACACATAACTGATGAGGTTGGGTGCAAGTGCTACTTTGGGTTGAAGAGGTTGGCACGGGAGTAGAATTCGTGACGGCCCCATCAAACTAGTAATAAGAATGATGACTAAAAAGAAGTCCTAATTTACGAACTAGTTAGTATATTTTTGCGTACCACGCATTAGTCTAATTTTAAGAAACCTGAATATAAAGTTGCCATAAACAAAGCACGAACTGATGTTTCAAATGGTTCAAGTGGCTCTGAGCACAATGAGACTTAACTTCTGAGGTCATCAGTCCCCTACAACGTAAACTACTTAAACCTAACTAATTTAAAGACATCACACACATCGATGTCTGAGGCAGGATTCGAACCTGCGACCGTAGAGGTCGCTTGATTCCAGGCTGTAGCGCCTAGAACCACTCGGCCACACCGGCTGGCCTGATGTTCCAAATGAAGTAATCTACTACGTTCCCGTAAAGAAAAACCTGAAATATTGAATATAAAAGAAGATTGCCCCGTTGGTAATTAAATACTGTAAGCACATTATTTCACGCGAAAGCAGCACAAACATGTACATGACGAATCTTATTAATGTGACCAGGGATTTGGAGCAATGGCGATTCCAGTGCCGTAGGCAGCTGCGCCACGTTTTTTGGTTGAGGATCCATGGTGCGAACAGCCCGAACAAGATGCTTCCACAGATACTCGCTTGGATTCTAATCCGGGGCGTTTGATAGCCAGGAAAGTAAGGTAAACTCATCCTGGTGTTCTTCGAACCACGAACGTCCACCTCGAGCTGTATGACACACAGCATTGTCCTGTTGATAGCTGCCATTGTGCAGAGGAAAAACAAATTTCTTGCAGGGAGGGACATGGTACCCAAGAATAGATACATGCTTGTGTTGACCCAATTTGAATTCCATAGAGAGATCGCCCAGGGAACGCCACGAAAACATTTACCAGACCATAACACTCCCCTCTCCGGCCTAGGCCCTTGCCAAGATTGTTGCAGTGTCTTTGCTTCCAGACGTTTCACGCCACCTACGCGAACGACCATCTGTCCATTGGAGCATAAAACGAGGTTCTCCTGAAATTGTCACCTGTCACCACACAGAGAGCGTCCGATTACTGGCGTGCAAATTCCAGCCCTCGCCGCCAATGAACAGCGGTCAGCATGCGTGTATGAATCATGCGCCTGCTGGAGAGGTCCAGAAGTAGAAGCGTTCGATTAACATTCGTTGAGGGAATGCTATTCACTATTGGTAGGCCATTAGCTCGTCTTGCCGATCAGTTGGTCATCAGATTCCCCGTACACATCTCGCGGCCGTCTTCACCCCTGTCGTCTGTGACCCGTGCTGCACCAATGTTACCTCTGCACGGGTTTTGGCTAACGCCGTTTTCACATGGACGGTGTGCTTTAAACACTCTTGACCCGAAAGCAAAGATTATGGCCTTCGTAAGTCAGATACAGTAAGAAATCATAAAAATAGGATGATTTATTCAAGGTAAAAAGGGAGAAAAAATTAGAAAAATTGGGTGATTAATTCAAAGGCAAGAGCTTCACAGATTGAGCAAGTCAGTAATCCGTTGGTCCACCTCTGGCCCTTATGCGAGCAGGTATTTGATTTGACACATTGATAGAGTTGTTAGGTGTCCTCTTGAAGCACATCATTCGAAAGTATGTCGAATTTGGGCGAAAGATAAATTTCCGAGCTGGTTGGCAGACCCTACCCGTAATGTTCCAAACGCAATCAATTAGTGAGGGATCTGGCGACCTATTTGACGAATGCTCTGTGCAAAATTCTACCAGGCGGCTTCCTCTTTCATTTCTTTGCCCCAGTCCATATTCACCTACTACATTTCCTTCTCTCCCTTTTCCTACTACCGAATTCCAGACACCCATGACTATTAAATTTTCGTCGCCCTTCACTATCTGAATAATTAAGTCGATGGACATAACGTTTGGGCTCATCAGTGCATGTACATAAAGTTAGCATGTGCATACGAAGCCTGAGGATTGATTTTAATCAAGTTTTGAGAATCGACATTCAAACGATATCGACATCCAGTAAAGCTGTATATGTTTTCACGGTTTGAACAATCAAAAAACTCCAGCACAAAGTCTTGAAAAAGCAAAGATGAAAGAAACTGCTAATACAAAGGATGAGTATCGTTTTTAATTGTAAAGACAGGTCATTTGAGAACATCTTCAAATGGTTCAAATGGCTCTGAGCACTATGGGACTTAACTTCTGAGGTCATCAGTCCCCTAGAACTTAGTACTACTTAAACTTAACTAAACTAAAGACATCACACACATCCATGCCCTAGGCAGGATTCGAACCTGCGACCGTAGAAGTCACGCGATTCCAGACTGGAGCGCTCGGCCACGAATGCCGGCGACGAAGGTAAGGTTTTCCAAAAACGACGACAATCAGTAGAAGCTCTGTCCATGCAGGGGAGGCCATTATCTTTCTGTAATGTAACTTGCTATGAAAGGCAACGTAACGGGGCGTATCGCTATGCTTTGACCTTGTGACAGTGGACATCTGTTAATGGTCGCTTTGAAACGTCCTCTTAGAAATATTATACATGACTGTGTTTAAACTGACACACAATATTTTTCCCGCAACGCAATCTGACTTTCAAAAAATCCCTACAAAAGAATGGCCCTGACTGACATTAACCTATACCTTTCACAAATCACTTACCTTACCAAAAATCTTCCTTACTCTAACTACTGCAATACAGCGAGACCCACTACTGCCAGCTAAATGAAAGATTGAAACTACTGAAGGAACTAACTACTGATAGGCATAGTTAGCAAATGAAAGATTTTGATAGAGAAAAATCAATGTATTTACCTTAATATTGTTCAAAAGTTATATATATAATCAGTTCATGACATCCAGATCCAGTCTTACAAAGTTACTGTCTCTGTCCAGATCATCCGCTCTCACAACTCCGCCATCTCTCTCCCCACATGCACCACTGCTGCGGCTCACCTCCAACTGCACAACGCTACGCTCTGTTAACAGCCAATTACCCAACACTACAATGGCCAACAACAATACAAACCAGCCACAGACTGCACACAGCACGGCCAGTGAGTTTCATACATAGCGCTACGTGGCGTTACCAATAAAAAAAAACTAAACAGCCAACTTACAGCTCCTTTGGCATTTTCAATCAGTCCTGAGGCTGGAAATGCACACAGTTCACTGCAGTCGGCACTCCCTACTGGTGTAGTGTCCTGCATGCGTTTGCAGCCTCATGACTGAATGAAAACGCCAGAAAATTGACCATTATAAGTTGTCCACTGCAGAGAAATTCATGCACCACAGGATTAAGGGTGAACAAAATACAGCCTTCTTCTTTAATTTTACTCTACGAATCTATGTTATATGAAAAACTCTAAATTTAAGGTCTAATGTGTTGAATGCTTTATTATAATACACTGAATATATCGCGGTTCACTTAAATGGAAATATTATATCGCCCGAGCCTCAATTAATTATGCTGTCTCTGATAAGATTCAAGGAAAGACGTTGTCATCAAATGAAACTCTTAGACTAAATCATGTGAAGCAGATGCATTACGCGTAATAACTGAATGTGTTAATAAAGAGACACGGATTTCAATAGAGAGAGAGTTGTAAAAATTAGGTTCTTGAGAAGAAGTCGGGTCTGTAGTGAGCGCAACCCCAATTAAAGGTATATACCAAGCAGGATGAGCCAAAGAATAAACGAATGTAATTCAGTTAGAAAAGTATGGGTTTGGAATTAATTATTACCTGAAGTTGTCAGGATGGGTAGAAACGATCTCAAACATACAGTGTGGTTAGAAACAGACTGAGAAGCTAGTAAGGGTGTTTCAGGGTAGGTTGTACTGACGAAGTAACTATCAAGAAAAAAAAATTATGCGTTGTGCAGTTTCAGACTTAATTGAAGGTAGCCAATTAGCTCGTTGCGTGTGCAGCTTCAGTCAGTTCGCCAGAGATGGTGCTGCCATATGTGTTCTTCGTTTGGTTTTCTAAAACTGAACAACACAGCGGTACAAAAATTGGCCAAGGGACGAAAGTGAAGCTCGAATCCGAGCCAACGGACCAACGGTCTCGTGCACTGTCATTTGTGCTGTGAGAGCAGCTGGTACTAATTGTATCTGGCAAGACGCTAGAATTGGCTCGAGCAGCGTCCCGGCTGGCTAACTTCAATGCTAATCAAATGGCAAACTGCGTAATGAATCGCATTTTTTTAACAGTTATTTCTCAAAGAAAACGCCTCCAGAGCGGCTGCTCCAAGCCAAGGGGTAAAGTGTGATATGACGATGGCCTTAGAAAAGATCGAAACCCGTCACCAAATCAAATATATACAACACACATGCGACTAGACGCTTTCACTGAAATAATTTTATTTATTTATCAGCACAACCTAACCTACAACTTCCTCACATGCTTTTGTATAGAATGTTTAATTATTGAAAAGCTCTTAATTGTCTACATCGCTATTGGATAACGTCAATAAGGTTATCTAGCTTCGGATGAGAATACAAATTAATGCCGATCGCGGTGGTCTCGCGGTTCTAGGCGCGCAGCCCGGAACCGTGCGACTGCTACGGTCGCAGGTTCGAATCCTGTCTCGGGCATGGATGTGTGTGATGTCCTTAGGTTAGTTAGGTTTAAGTAGTTCTACGTTCCAGGGGACTGATGACCACAGCAGTTGAATCCCATAGTGCTCAGAGCCATTTGAACCATTTGAACAAATTAATTGCATTTATTTTATTCAATATTTCTCAATTACTACAAGTAGTGAATAAGGTCATAGTAAGACAATGTCTGTAATGGACCAATATGGAAGGTTAGAGATTACAATAAATATTGCGAAATTACTGCTTAGCAGCAAATGAAGTGCTATAATTAACGTTTATTTTGTTGTGGAGCCAATGAAGAATGCGACTATCTCAGATGTCATACCAAGCGTAAAATAAAAGTTTGTTTTTAGAAATAATCGGAAACACACCATAAAATTATTCATTTTTAATACAATTCGAGGCCTTCTAAACAGCTACAGTTTTGTGTTAAATTCGTGCCATGCTTGCAAGGCTAATGTGTTTCTCGATAATTATATTTTACTATTGTTGTTTATTACGTTTCTCGAGCCCAGTGTTTGCGTTGGTACCTTAGGAGACATAAAAATGAACAATGTTTTGCGTTCTTGTTGATCTACAGTGTGTTACGCTGCATATCCTCCGTTTGTTAAAACCATTCTACCGTCTTAAGCCATACGCTGCGGCTTCCACTTCTTGTAACAATTCAAAATTACAACCTCTGCAGTGAATGTCGAATAAATCCAGAGTGCGCATGTCCTCTCAAAATGCGGTTAGGGTAGGATGACCAAACGTCCCGGAAAACCGGCACTGTCCCGGTGTTCATCCCTGTGTTCCGGTGTCCCGAAAATTTGTTTCGGGACGCCCAAAAGTCCCGAAATTCATTTTTTAAATACATTTCGTGAAACTTTCTCAAATTTTTGGGATTTCGCTATATTAAAGGAAATGCAACACAAGAAATTTATATATTTTAGCTTATTTATCTAAAACCTCCATTGTCCCATACTAGTAATCACAGTATCAGTATTGATACACTCAGGCAATAATTTACTTTGAGCGGTACTCTGGCCAACAAGCATAAGTTGTATTATTGTAACAGAGCTATGAATCCGTCCGATTGTCGCCCCACTTACTCACATACTCATTGCCAGAACAGTGTAGTAGTTGATGTTTGTCAGACAAAATGCAATATTTTTTTCTCATATTAGTGGTATTATTGCTGCAGTACTGTGAAACGCAATGCTGAAACGTGCCTGCAAGTTCAGTACGGTTATTCCAAGGAATGGAATTTCATTAAGAAAGGTCGTTTTCATTACGAAGCAGTGTTCCGTATGTAACTGTTTTATTAGTATAAGTCATGGTGGACGTTCCGACATAGTTGATCACATCAAGTCAAAGAAACACATTAACAGACACAGTGCACCGAGCTGCAGTAAAACTCTACAAAATTATTTTGTGAAACATCAGTCAAGTGAAGAGACGAAAGTTCGAGCAGCCGAGCTTACAGTAGCCTACCACCTCTCTTGAAGCAATCCCGCAGATCCTGTACAACTACAAAACGGATTGTGCCTAGTTTTATTACTGTGTCTCAAAGAACAAAGACATGATCAAGAAGGCTGGAGGCACTGAAAAATACCCTTTTCTCCAACGACAGTCAATTCCATCTACAAGTGCTGAGTAATATCAAATCTCATGTTAATATTAATTGATTAAAACTTGAAGGGCTGTAAAATTTTGTAAAATCGTAATACATTTCTTTATTACTGTATACGTTTATTAAATGTCATTAATTGTACAGATAATCTAGATTATATCAATCTTTTGTAGCCTCTTATTAGTTATTATAATCGGGTGAACAAAATGTATCAACAAAACATTAATATTTAAAATTAAGAAAGGTGGGTACATGTGGAATGAGGTGTCCATTGGCACCTGGGTGAATGTGTCCCGGTTTTCACCGAAAATAATTTGGTCACCCTAGGTTAGGGGGATTAGAACATCCCACAAACACCCTGTTGGTTCAGATTTCCCCATTGTTACAACCCCCGAGCTCATGGCTTGTAATATGTCAGAAAATCCAAGGGGAATAGTTTGGGAGAGAGGGGTGGCTTACAGTGAAGCGTGTAGAGAAAACCAGCGAGTGTATTATTGACTTTATTGTATCGCAGGTACGCAGCTGGCCTTCTGTGGATCCCTGCGATGGACCGCGGCGTGCGTTCGTGAATCAGCGACAATCCCAATGCTGCTTCAGTGTCGGGCCGCCCAGCCTTGCAGACGTAGCGCTCCCACTCACGGCGCGGCTAACTGGCCGCCGCGCGTGTTGATTGTGCTGGTAGCCCGGAACAGCGTTGGCTGCTCCCTCAAGCCCAACTCGTGGACCCCTTGTAGAGCGCCGAAGGCAAACGGTCGACTGCTGTCGTTGTAGTGCGTTTAGCAGCTCCGGCCGTCCACCTTGGGCAGCTCGGTCAGTGACTGCAGGCAGCCCTGCATCCTGGAGGCCGCGACTTAGCACTCCGCCGCAGCTGCTCCAGGCGCGTCCGTGCAGCAGTGGATGGTGACAGTTCCAGTGGGCCGGTTGGCCTCAGACATCTATAACCAGAAGGTCGTCGTAGTTGACCTACAACTCAAACAATCGTCTTTCTCTCCGACTCTACATGTAGACAGAATGGCGACATAATTGCCCTTCTCTACATCTACATCCATACTCCGCGAGCCACCTGACGGTGTGTGGCGGAGGGTACCCTGAGAACCTCTATCGGTTCTCACCTCTATTCCAGTCTCGTATTGCTCGTGGAAAGGACTGTCGGTATACTTCTGCGTGGGCTCTAATCTTTTTGATTTTATCCTCATGGTCTCTTCGCGAGATATACGTAGGAAGGAGCAATATACTGCTTGACTCTTCGGTGAAGGTATGTTCTCGAAACTTCAACAAAAGCCGGTACCGAGCTACTGAGCGTCTCACCTGCAGAGTCTTCCACTGGAGTTTATCATCTCCTTAACGCTTTCGCGATTACTAAATGATCCTGTAACGAAGCGAGCTGCTCTCCGTTGGATCTTCTCTATCTCTTCTATCAACCCTATCTGGCACGGATCCCACACTGCTCCGCAGTATTCGAGCAGTGTGAGAACAAGCGTACTATAACCTACTTCCTTTGTTTTCAGATTGCATTTCCCTAGGATTCTTCCAATGAATCTCAGTCTGGCATCTGTTTTACCGTCGATTAACTTTATATGATCATTTCATTTTAAATCACTCCTAATGTGTACTTCCAGATAATTTATGGAGTTAACTGCTTCCAGTTGCTGATCTGCTAAATTTTGGCTAAATGATTTGGGATCTTTCTTTCTATGTATTCGCAGCACATTACACTTGTCTACATTGAGATTCAATTGCCATTCCCTGCACCATGCGTCAATTCGCTGCAGATCCTCCTGCATTTCACTACAATTTTCCATTGCTACAACCTCTCGATACACCACAGCATCATCTGCAAAAAGCCTCAGTGAACTACCGATGTCATTCACCAGGTCAGTTATGTATATTGTGAATAGCAACGGTCCTATGACCCTCCCCTGCGGCACACCTGAAATCACTCTTACTTCGGAAGACTTCTCTCCATTGACAATGACATGCTGCGTTCTGTTATCTAGGAACTCCTCAATCCAATCACACAATTGGTCTGATAGTCCGTATGCAGCCGGCCGCGGTGGTCTCGCGGTTCTAGGCGCGCAGTCCGGAACCGTGCGGCTGCTACGGTCGCAGGTTCGAATCCTGCCTCGGGCATGGATGTGTGTGATGTCCTTAGGTTAGTTAGGTTTAAGTAGTTCTAAGTTCTAGGGGACTAATGACCACAGCAGTTGAGTCCCATAGTTCTCAGAGCCATTTGAACCATTTAGTCCGTATGCTCTTACTTTGTTCATTAAACGACTGTGAGGAACTGTGTCAAACGCCTTGCGGAAGTCAAGAAACACGGCATCTACCTGTGAACCCGTGTCTATGGCCCTCTGAGTCTCGTGGACGAATAGCGCGAGCTGGGTTTCACACGACCGTCTTTTTCGAATCCCGTGCTGATTCCTACAGAGTAGATTTCTAGTCTCCAGAAAAGGCATTATACTCGAACATAATACGTGTTCCAAAATTCTACAACTGAGATATAGGTTAGAGATATAGGTCTATAGTTCTGCACATCTGTTCGACGTCCCTTCTTGAAAACGGGGATGACACCTGTTCCCTTTTCCAATCCTTTGGAACGCTTCGCTCTTCTAGAGACCTACGGTACACCGCTGCAAGAAGAGGGGGCAAGTTCCTTCGCGTACTCTCTGTAAAATCGAACTGGTATCCCATCAGGTCCAGTGGCCTTTCCTCATTTGAGCGATTTTAGTTGTTTCTCTATCCCTCTGTAGTCTATTTCGATATCTACCATTTTGTCATCTGTGCGACAATCTAGAGAAGGAACTACAGTGCAGTCTTCCTCTGTGAAACAGCTTTGGAAGGAGACATTTAGTATTTCGGCCTTTAGTCTGTCATCCCCTGTTTCAGTACTAATTTGGTCACAGAGTGTCTGCACATTTTGTTTTCATCCACCAACCGCTTTGACATAAGAGCAAAATTTCTTAGCATTTTCTGCCAAGTCAGTACATAGAACTTTACTTTCGAATTCATTGAACACCTCTCGCATAGCCCTCCTCACACTACATTTCGCTTCGCGTAATTTTTGTTTGAATGGAAGGCTTTGGCTATGTTTATGTTTTCTGTGAAGTTCCCTTTGCTTCCGCAGCAGTTTTCTAACTCGGTTGTTGTACCACGGTGGCTCTTTTCCATCTCTTACGACCTTCCTTGGCACATACTCATCTAACGCAAGTTGTACGATGGTTTTGAACTTTGTCCACTGATCCTCAACACTATCTGTACTTGAGACAAAACTTTTGTGTTGAGCCGTCAGGTACTCTGTAATCTGCTTTTTGTCACTTTTGCTAAACAGAAAATCTTCCTACCTTTTTTAATATTTCTAGTTACGGCTGAAATCATCGATGCAGTAACCGCTTTATGATCGATGATACCCTGTTCTGCATGTTTCAAATAGTTCGGGTCTGTTTGTCACCACAAGGTCTAATATGTTATCGCCACGAGTCGGTTCTCTGTTTAACTGCTCAAGGTACTTTTCAGATAAAGCACTTAATAAAATTTCACTGGATTCTTAGTCCCTCCCACCCGTTATGAACGTTTGAGTCTCCCAGTCTATATCCGGCAAATGAAAATCTCCACCCTGAACTATAACATTGTGGGGAAATCTACTCGAAATATTTTCCAAATTATCCTTCAGGTGCTCAGCCACAACAGCTGCTGAGCCCGGGGGCCTATAGAGACATCCAATTACCATGTCTGAGCCTGCCTTAACCGTGACCTTCACCCAAATCATTTCACATTTCAGATCTCCGTCAATTTCCTTCGATACTATTGCACTTCTTATCGCTATAAACACGCCTCCCCCTTCACTGTCCAGCCTGTCTCTGCGGTATACATTCCAATCTGAGTTTAGGATTTCATTACTGTTTACGTCTGGTTTCAGCCAACTCTCTGTCCCTATTACTATATGTGCGTTGTGACCGTTTATTAATGAGATCAGCCCTTGTTTGAGCCTCTGGGCTCGCTTATTTACACGTCTTTTCCCGACACCTCTGATGTAGTTCCTCTGGAGAAGACAATTTAAATCATTTTTAACAATACCACGTCAACTTTCCTCAGCCCACTTCGGCACTTACATGCAGGTCGCTAAGCACTGTTGTAGGTGCAACGTGTCGGTTCTTCGCGGCACGTCAGTGCCCTGTGTGGCCTGATTACTTGACACTTGCATACAGTGCCCGCTGGACTGTGCCTTGTATCCTGCTTGTCGTGTCGTAAGGATGCCTAGATGAGTCATTTTCCAAATATCAGCATTGCCCACGCCCGCCATCCACTGTGACAGACTGTTCGTTAACTATTATCTTTCAGCCACAGCTGCGCGAAATTTATAAGCTTTCGCCAATCCACTCCTTTATATGTTGGTGGCACGGCACCTTGAACAGGTGCACATCACATGCCTATATGTCAGTGCGGACTACCCTGGCTGCACAAACTGCCAAACTCTTAGTTCATCCAAGAACATAAAATTTATATGTTTCCCCTGTTGTCCGATTGTCCGAGACTACTAGGACTTCGCTCCTTCTTACCAATAGCCACTTACTTTCTGCAGCTCATTTAATCAGGTCAAGGTGCACACTCGAACACTGGTACCGGGCATTCGAGCCTACTACTGTAAAACGCACCTTGCACCATCTGTATTGGCTTAGACTGCTGAGGTGTGATAAAGAAACGCCAAACTGCCGTCAGCTGGTTCCGTTACGTACCCAACTCTCTTACAAAGTCCTGTTGTGCTCTCCACAGTCCGGCTAAGAACTGTTGCGGCGGGAACAGCATGGAACTCAGTTGTCCGTGTGTGGCATGGAAAACAGTTTCCTCCTACGTAGTTTCTTCTACCTTTCCGTTATTTGTATTGTGCCTCAAAACCTCTAACATTTGGTTCTGTAACCTTTCAAGATCAAGCAAGGAGAAGGACAATTTTGCGGTGGGTGTGCGCGGTGCAGGGTTGAGAAGCGAATACATGCTCACGTGATTTTCATTTTTTTTTTTTTTGGCAACCTTGCAATTCCAGCAAGGCGTGAGCAAAAGATAAAGTACGCTACAACTAACATCAAAATTGAAATGGGTGCAATAATTTTAAAAAAGAAATAAAGTACATAATATCGAAGAACACCCACGACATCAATTACATGTCAGTTACTTGTTTCACTTCTTAGAGCATAAAAATTGAAAAATTACAGAAATTTAAAAATAATAAGTATGTAAAATACAAAATTTTAATGAATATCCAGAATATCAGTTACTTATTTTCCTTCTTAGAAATGAACAGGCACTATAATATAGCAAAGTCAGGCATAAATTGCAAAAAAATATTACAATACGTGCCACACAGCCGCAATTCAGCATATGTACCATGTTATTTGGTACCCAGCAGCTTTCCTTAGAACAGTTTCAACATATCTTGAAAATTCAAATTTACACATTTTTGCGAAGCCTTCCAACTGCCCCCCCGTCTTTCACCATGGCTCCCTCTTTCGCTGCTGGCGGACAACCGCTGCTCTCCGACTGTGCGCTTTTCTTAGATACCAGCAGCGGCGGGAAGTTCAGACACCGGTGCTCCATGTGACGCCGTAACGTCACACTATTTACTATCTGCTTGATGCTTTGTCAATGTTCCGTCAACTCTGTTGCTAACTCGTGTTGTTCAGATTTTATTTATCCTTATTGTTCGCACTCCCGAATACTGCTTTCTACAGTTACCCTCCTGCGTTGATCCATCCTCTCTTGTTGTGAACTACTGGTATCGGCACGCTGCCAGACACTTGCTTCAACTGCTCCCTCACTTTACCGTAAGACAGTTGTAATCCACTGTATCTTTCTTAAAGTTCCGCCAGAACTCCCTTTCCCTGCGCTTCTTCCTGAAACTCCATAAAGGTGTCTTCCAATCCGCGCACCTCGTTTCTCATTCTCCACATATCGTAAATCAGTCTGCGCATCTGTTGACGATTCGGTAATAGGACATTCGCTAACCCTGAGAACACCACTTCAGACTAAAGTGGCTGGAACTGTACACCCCCTCCCCCTGCCCCACTCCCCCGAAATACTCCTCTCTGGAAGAGGTTTAGGACCGAGAAGATTACCAAACGGACTGCTTCGGTGTGCGGAACCAGCAGTACCATGCCTAAATTATCGTCATACACTGGAGATCCAAAGAAACTGGTACACCTGCCTAATATCGTGTAGGGCCCAAGCGAGCACGCAGAAGTGCCGTAAAAAGACGTGCCATGGACCCGACTAAAGTCTGAAGTAGTGCTGGAAGGGATTGACACCATGAATGCTGTAGGGTTTTCCATAAATTCGTAGGAGTACGAGGGAGTGGAGATCTCTTCTGAACAGCACGTTGAAACGATTTCCAGATGTGCTCAATACTGTTCATGTTTAAGGAGGTTGGTGCCCAGCGGAAGTGTTTAAACTGAGAAGTGTTTTCCTGGAACCACTCTGTAGCAATTCTGGACGTGTGGGGTGTCGCATTGTCCTGCTGGAGTTGTAAAAGTCTGTCTGAATGCACAATGGACATGAGTAGACGCAGTGATCAAAGAGGATGCTTACGTACGTGTCACCTGTCATTATAATATCTGAACGTATCAGGGTTCCCATATCACTCGTACTCTACATGCCCCACATCATTATAGAGCCTCCACAGCTTGAACAGTTCCCTGCTGACATGCAGGCTCCATGAGTTCATGAGGTTGTCTCCATACCCGTACACGTCTACCCTCTCGATACAATTTGAATCGAGACTCGTTCGATAAGGCAACATATCTAAAGTCATCAACAGTCCAATGTCGATTTTGACAGACGCAGGCGAGGCGTGAAGCTTTTTGTCGTGCAGTCATCAAAGGCTCCGAAAGCCAATTTTGAAAATGTTTCGTTGAATGGTCAGCACCCTGACACTTGTTGATGACCCAGCACTGAAATCTGCAGCAATTTGCGGAAGGGTTGTACTTCAGTAACGTTGAACGATTCTTTTTGGTCGTCGAGTTTTTTTCAGGCCGCGGCTATGTCGGAGATTTTCTGTTTTACTAGAGTGCTGATATTCACAATGCACTCGTGAAATGGTCGTCAGGGAAAATCTCCACTTCATCCCTACCTCGGAGGTGCTGTGTCCCATAGCTCGTGCGTCGACTGTAACATTACATTCGAACTCAGTTAAATCTTGATAACATGGCATTGTAGCAGCGGTAACCGATTTAACAACGGCGCCAGACGCAGAGCCGTACTCTGCCTGTTTACTTATCTCTGTATTTGATTACACGTGCCTATACCAGTTACTTTGACATTTCAGTTTATCTGCATTGCAGTACTGAGATGAAAAGGAGGTCTGAATTTTATTTTTATTTTGCGAAGTGTTACAGGTTATTATATCCATACATAAAGCTTTTTCATGGCAACTAATAACTCAATCGACGTGACAGAACGATGTAATTTGCATTTGAATTAGAACTTAAATGCAATGTGTTCTTTTACTCAGAGTACTCTGAAGTTTCTTTTAAGTGAAAGGAAAATGATAAATTGTGCAAATGGCGCAAGAGGTATTGACGACAAAGTGTACGCACATTATTGTGAGTAACGGAGAGAGAAAATTATTTTTCCCACCCCTGGAAAGATACCAATATCGCCGACTATTGTTCAGCTTTGCAGTTAAAGTTACAAATCGCCTGTGAGGAATAGATTTTCTAAAGTCCCAGCACACACACAAATCAAAATTACATGTTCGCAACCCATTAACCGTCCAAAAAAGAAAGTTCCTTTCCTTTGAATACCAAGATAACTACTTACACAATTTTTTCAAAGGCACTGACGTGTTACTACTCATAATGATCTACTGTTACCCTCTCATTACATTTCTGTAAAAACTACTCCTTTCTTTTTACTTTTCATTTATTTGTGTTACTGGAACAGAACTATAAAGGGACATTATTTCTTGCGGAGAAGGAATGTATACTAGCATGATCCATGCTCTAAACTACGTAAAGTGTGCCGCCCATTCTTACGGTCCACTAATAAATATTCTGAGTTACAAATACATCAGAGCAGTCTTGATCGCAGCCAATGTTAACTTCTGACCAGTTTCGGCCTTTTAATTATGGGCCATCACCAGAATTTGCACAGTAATAACAAAAGTAAGAGTGCTATATTACATAGAGAAGCTTCTCTATATGATATAGCACTGTTACTTTTGTTATTACAGTGCAAACTCTGATGATGGCCTATAATTAAAAGGCCGAAACCGACTAGAGGTTAACATCGTCTGCAATCAAGGCGGCTTTTAAATAATTTTAACGCAATATGGTTGCTATTCCCCGACAATTTTACATAAAATTACAACTGTTCTTAGTGCCTAGGGCTCAATCAAATGTATGTTGTATTTTCGTGAAGGTAATTAACTAGTTATTTTTTAAAATTTATATTACCTGTGACGTCAGAGATACGGAAATAAATATTTTAAAACGTTCTTAATTTTGCTAGGCGACGTGGCTATATATTTTTAAGGAACAAAACGGAGAGAGAGGCTGTGGAACTGGATATTAATACAACGGTGTTTACCTACTGGCAAATAATTGATTTGCTTTTATAACCGCATCGCTTATTGGAACATTTATTATTGAAACCTGTTCTCGACACTCTCTCCAAACAAGTCGCTGATGGGCACATTCATTTGAAATAAGCGTCTATTTATATTCGCCGGTCTTCCGCGTTTGTTTCCATTTTGCCAAATCCGGTGAACAAACTCACCAGAACTCTAAGCTCTAAAGCGTTACTTATCTAGGGGCTTGATTTCTTGCCACCAGTGAAATCATCACATTGCCATTAATTGTTTTACCATTGCTTCGCGGCTTTTGCAGTCTGCCATATACGGAGAAGCAGTTACGCCAATTTTTGGTTAAGGCCACCATTTCCAAAACCATTTTTTTTGTTTACGGGAAGCAGTACAAAAAAAATTTACATCTAAATTACCCTTTTGGATAATCTGTTTCACTTTTCTGCCGTCTTCTTCTCGTACTGAAGAATTAGTAATAAATCGTTTTACATGAACAAGAAATACACAGAAAAATTGCCATATCTAGAGTCCTGCTAACTATATGTAATGCTTTTCGTCGCCTCCGTTATGTTTGGAGTTGTTATCCTGTTGGTGGGAGCGCATAACCCTTGTCACAGTCGCGGGCGGGGTGGCCGAGCGGTTCTAGGCGCTACAGTTTGGAACCGCGTGACCGCTGCAGTCGCAGGTTCGAATCCTGCCTCGGGCATGGATGTGTGTGATGTCCTTAGGTGAGTTAGGTTTAAGTAGTTCTACGGGACTTATGACTTCAGAAGTTAGGTCCCATAGTGCTCAGAGCCATTTGAACCTGGTCACAGTCATGAAATTTTGTTGTTATGATAGTGCCTTGTGCGGTTTACTAGAGGACTGAAATAGCTAGTACGAATCAGTATGGCTTTAGAACGTGCATTGCGGATTGATTCAGTGCTTTGCTGCAATCCTGACGATGGCAGAACTATACTATGGCGATGTATTTCATTAATATACTAACTGACTTCCTGGCGTCTACTGATTACGTATTTTTTCCACACTTACTTTGGACAGGAATATAATTTGGCACACAGCCTCTCTTAAACACAGTTTCTCCCTTTTCCATGTACACCTACATTTACTCTCTGTAAACCAACGTACGTTAAGTTTTGATCATGTTTGAATATTGTTTGGAGCGCGGAAATAATGATTATTTAAATGACTCTGTGAGTGTTTTAATAATTCCCGCGTTGTCTTTGCAGTCCATACAGGAACTGATGTATATTCTAAATTTTTCTCTAAATACTGTTTTTTGAAACACTGAAAACAAGCTTTGGGGATAATTGATGCCTATCTTCAGTTGGAACCCAGTTCGCATTTTTCAGCATTTCTGTACCTCTCTCCACTGGCTGAAATGGCCGAAACACGCCTGTGACCTTTCGTGCATCTTTCTTCTTATATGTTAAATATCAATGTTATTCCTATTTGGTATGTGCTCGGCAACGCGAGAAATGATATAGGATGGACCGTACAAGAGTTTTAAGCAATCTACTTCGTAGTCCGATTACATTTCCTCGGTATCCTACCAATGAATTGAAGACTGGTGCCGACCTTGCGTATTACAGAGCCTATGTAATCAATCGATTTCACATCCCCACAAATCGTAACATCGAGGTATTTGTATGACTTGACGAGTTCCAGCCGTGATGACATTTCAGCATTCCGTGAAATGCACAATTTTACATTTCCAAGCATTTAAAGCAAGATATCTTGTTTTTTAGCTCTTTCAAATTTTATCAAGATGCGTTAAAATACTTGGGAGCTTTTTCCAGATAGTACATCATCACACCGAGATGTATCATCTGCAGATGACTTACCATGAATTTTTGGTAAAGGTTTATGCATCTGAAAAAAAGGAATATTAGTACGAGGGTGAGTCAAATGAAAACCTCAAATATTTTTTAAATATTATTTATTGTGCAGAAGTGGTACAAAGCTCTATCACTTTTCAACATAATCTCCCCCACGCTCAATGCAACTCCTCCAGCGCTTAGAAAGTGCATAAATTCCATTAGAAAAAAAATACTTTTAGTAGTCCGCGCAACCACTCATGCACTGGCGTACCTTTCCATCAGAACGGAACTTCTTTCCTCCCATTGCGTCTTAGAGTGATCCAAACATATGGAAAACACTTGGGGCAAGGTCTGGTGAGTATGGTGGATGAGGAAGACACTCAGAATGCATGTCTGTGATTGTGGCAACTGTTGTA
Organism: Schistocerca gregaria; assembly: GCF_023897955.1. Lineage (NCBI taxonomy): Eukaryota > Metazoa > Arthropoda > Insecta > Orthoptera > Acrididae > Schistocerca > Schistocerca gregaria. Next base: position 137,217,335 of record NC_064923.1, on the reverse strand, counting down.
CGGGCAGTATGGGGCCTTGCATTGTCATGTTGGAAAAGGACACCTGCTGACAGCGATCCGCGGTTTGATTCGATTGCAGGCCGCAGATGATTTTTTAGGTGATCTGTGTATGATTCACTGGTGACAGTGGTCCCTCTACGTATGTAATTCTCCAAGATGACGCCTTTTTCGTCCCACAAGAGAGTCAGCATAACCTTCCCTGCTGATGGTTCTGTTCGAATCTCCTTTGGTTTTGGTGATGAGGAATGGCGCCACTCGTTGCTCGTCCTCTTCGTTTCCGGTTGGTGGAAGTAAACTCAGGTTTCGTCCCCAGTAACGATTCTTGCAAGGAAGCCATCACCATCTCGTTCAAAGGGCCGAAGAAGTTCTTCACAAGCATCACCACGTCGTTCTCTCATTTCAGGAGTCAGCTGCCGTGAGACCCATCTTGGAGACACTTCGTGAAACTGGAGCACATCATGCTCAAAGTGGTGTTGCTGATCCATGAATAATCTGTAAACATGATGCAATGTCACTCAGTTTCACTCGGCGGTTTTCCTTCACTATGGTTTGAAATACTGCAATGTTCTGTGGAGTCACAACTCGTTGTGGCTGAGCTGGACGAGGAGTGTCTTCCACTGAAGTCACACCGTTTGCGAACTTCTTACTCCTTCGTAGACTTGCGGCTGTGACAAGCATGCATCACAGTACTGAACCTTCATTCGTCGATGAATTTCAATAGGTTTCACACCTTCACTACGCAAAAAAAAAACGAATAACAGAACGCTGTTCGTCGCTGGTGCAAGTCACAAGTGGGGCGGCCATCTTTATACTGATACTGCGACGGTACGCGTGCATCTGCACTATGCTGCCACCGACAGGCCATTCTGCGCGATGTTTGTAGCACGCTTACCAACTTACATGATAGCGGTGCGAATTTTCGATGTGTTATTACAAATTTAAGGTTTTCATTTGACTCATCCTCGTGTTATGTGTTATTTTTTAAGCGCATTTAAAATCTAAATGCTGTCATCAGAACACGAGAAGCTTGTATAAAAAAAAAAAAGAGTGAGAGTATCCATCCCTAAGCACAAACGCAGGTTTTTGAGACGTATTTGGATAAATAAGTTAGTATTTTACGGCAAAAAATTATGAACAGATAAGAACAATGTTGTTAAAACGCAGAGCAAATTTGAAATTCCCTGTCTTATATGACATAGAAAGAATGATGTCTTGAATATTAGCCTACAACATTTTCCCAAGTGGCGTTCGTGTAGACTTCCTCCAGTGCCAGGTGATGCTCTGTACTCGCAGTTCCTTTGGAGGACAAATCACAATTACTTCCACTTGAGCAGAGACTGCAAAAAGAGGAAGAAAAACAATGAGAGAGAGCTGGAGTGACGGCGGAGTTTGGGAGACAAAGGCGGGCTCTGCGGAATAAATAATGAGCTGCTCTCTTAGGCGCGACCGCTGCCCGTCGCGATATTATTTCGGGCCGAGTTTATTCTAAGCGGTTTTTAAGTGCGGCCAGCCGCCGCCTTGTCACCGTAATGTATCGCGTCACGATTCCGCGCCGTGATGGAGCGGCCCATTAGGCCTAATATATTCTCTTTGCGCTCTCCGGCTCTCGCTGGACCATTTCGCCCCGAGATCTCGCTGCTCTTCTTCACTTGCTGGCCGTGTCATTTTCCCACAGCCAACCTCCAGTGGACACTCCAGTCTTTCTTCTTACATTTCAGCAGAAATTCCCACTTCATGCTCAGTATACTCGAGGAAAGAAAATAACTAACAAGAAGTTTAATGTTCGTCATTTCTTCATAAAACAGTCTTGCGTTGATAGGTCACTCCCTGTTTCCATTGTAATGGGTGTTGTCTCTTCAGAATTACTTAACTAAGATTAAATGTCATCTAATAATAAAATTAGATTTAGTTGCCAATAGGGGATGGCTTGCCGGATACCTTGAGCGATAAAGTATATGGTTTCAACTTTGTCATCAATTTAGAGTATTCTGTTTTCGTTTTTATTTTACATGTAGAAAATAAAACTCCCTTCAATGTTCCAAAATTTGAACATTATAATAATTCCTGAATTATTATTATTAGCACAGTCATTCTTCGTTACGTGAGAAAATAACTGTCACAATGAGATTTACTTTTATGTTCTGTGTTTTCACAAAGACAGATAAACTTTTATTTGGTGTTTAAAACATGAGTGAAGCAGTGCCACTGAAACATTCATTTGAGTAACATTTTTATTGTGATGCTTGAAGTTCGTGCCTCTTCACGCGCCGTCGTTAATTTTATGTGTTAATATTGCTTTTCGGTTCTTCTTTTATCTTGCAGCAATTCGAGTTAAGCGACTGTCCGGTGTGTATTGTAGCACGTAATTAAAATCATTGCTTTTTCTAAAAGTATACCAGAAATGAGACATAATCCTCGCTAGGTTTATATAGAAATTTGGTACGTAAGAAGTTTTGAATTTTGTGTCATACAATATATTGTACTATAATATTACTTCTGCTTATCCAACGTACGGAGGAATAAATAAGAAAATTTGCATGTAATTAAAAGCTCTAACTTGCAAACCTTCCTCCGTCCTTGAATAAATTCTTCGTGTCAGTAAATTCAGTGCAAGTTGTAAAGAAACAAATAGCTCTCAAACATAATCCTAGACTATGACTGAAAATGGAGACGGTAAGAAGAGAAATGTATCAGGCTCAGTTTGGTGGAGGTGTTATAGCTAGTAAAAATGAAAAGATAAGTGATGGTATGTAGTTTAAGCAACAGGAAATGTCAAAACATTATTGAATAGCCAGTTATTTCCATTTGTCGCAGAAGAGTGCAACAATGATAGCTTCTCTCGCAAATACTCATTTTTATGTAAAACTGAAAATACGCTCTCACTTTGCAAACATACGAGCAGTTCTGAATATCATATGCCAACCGCTGATGGGTTAATCTGTGTATTAAAATTAACAGTGTGACAGTTTAAATTTCATGAAGGATTTAACGGAATAATCAAAACGAACTGATGATTAAATTTCTTTTTTTGTTGACTTCAGTTTACATTTAATCAAAATTTATTTACTTAATACAACGTCTCATTCACACCATACCATGTTCTTCATCAAACAGTAGAAAGACATGTTTAAATGTACAAGCATGTCTGTGATTACACAGAACAAAAATATCGCAGCGTCAACTGTTCTGTAACCTTACGATGGCAGTAGTGTTTTACATTATGATATTCAGTACTAAATGGAGAAAAGGATATAGGCAGCAAATGGCACAATTCTCCATTTTTTTTTAATTGACCACTCTGTCGTGTCCTACCACCTTTCATTGGTTCCAAAGAATACTTTGCTCCTCCAGCGAAGACTTTTGTTTTGCCCATTGATCTTGTAGTGTTTAAAGTACCTTGTGGCGTTTAAAGTACCTTTAACTGAAAATAAACATAACTAATGAGGAGATATTGAATCGGATTGGGGAGAAGAGAAGTTTGTGGCACAACGTGACCAGAAGAAGGTATCGGTTGGTAGGACATGTTCTGAGGCATCAAGGGATCACAAATTTAGTATTGGAGGGCAGCGTGGAGGGTAAAAAATCGTAGAGGGAGACCAAGAGATGACTACACTAAGCAGATTCAGAAGGATGTAGGTTGCAGTAGGTACTGGGAGATGAAGAAGCTTGCACAGGATGGAGTAGCATGGAGAGCTGCATCAAACCAGTCTCAGGACTGAAGACCACAACAACAACAAACTAAAAGAATTCAACGTGAACATTCCATCGTACAAACATTTAAAAATAGACATTCTTACTCAGACTGCTGCCAGTAATTTCTTCTGTAACACAAAGCTGTCTTTGCATCCTACCTAGTTATTCGCATGAACGTGGGGCGCTTTGCGTCTTACTTTGACGTATTACTTGAAGACCATCGATGATGACGACATAACTGTTAACCATTTATGGAATTTTAATGTGAAAGTTGCCTGCTCATTCAGCAATATCATTGCTTCTCATTACATATTGCTCGTAATAGATCGCGCCAGTTATCTTCGCCATACTTTACATGTTTTTGCTATACTCAGTTTCGATTGCTCTTCGAGCGATTTCACGTGGTCATTGGGTCGATTTCGCATCTCTGAAGAGCCAGTTTGTCTGTCAACACATAAGAAGACTTCACGGGCTATGAACCATGATGCTGTCTTTGTCTGAAACAGCATTCGCCATTCTAGTCCCAGTTCTTGCTCTCTACTGTGCTTTGACGATGGGGTGCTGTGTTGTGTGTTGGAGGAAGAAGGGTCTTATAAGGTGGCTATTTGAAATAGTGTAGAGATTCTACAATCATAAAAGAATGAAGGTGAGATCATTTCTGTTATTTGCCACGATGAAGTTTAGGTGAAGTTGGGTTATTTCGGCAGTGCTTGCTGACGATTACTCCGCGATTAGGGGTGCACCAGTACCTTTCCACATGGAAAAATTGATAATCGTTGTTTGTTATAATTTGTTAATAATAAGTAGGTTCTCTTTACATGCTGTCAGATTACAGATGTATACAAGGTCGGTCGACCAGTGGTGTTTCGATCGTTGCTGCTTGCTGAATGGTTGGTTGGTTGGTTGGTTGGGGAAGGAGACCAGACAGCGTGGTCATCGGTCTCATCGGATTAGGGAAGGATGGGGAAGGAAGTCGGCCGTGCCCTTTCAGGGGAACCATCCCGGCATTTGCCTAGAGTGATTTAGGGAAATCACCTTGCTGAATGTGTTGCGAATTAATTTCGCGTGTCACTGTGATGTTAGGTAGGAATTATATTCATAAATTACATAGTGATTCCTATGGGTGAAATTATGTTTATGCCTAAAGTCAATGTCTACAAAACGCCCTCATTAAAACAGTGCTGGCCGGCCGTCGTGGCCGAGCAGTTCTAGACGCTTCAGTCTGGAGCCGCGCGACCGCTACGGTCGCAGGTTCGAATCCTGCCTCGGGCATGGATGTGTGTGATGTCCTTAGGTTAGTTAGGTTTAAGCAATTCTAAGTTCTAGGGGATTGATGACCTAAGATGTTACGTCCCGTGGTGCTCAGAGCCATTTGAACCATTTTTTAAAACACTGCTGGACACTATAAGCAGAAGACAAACACTCTTTCAGTTCTGGATAAATTTCTTCACGAATCATTATTCATCAATGAATGCTTAAATGATGGCTATACGAGTCTATTTTTCAGTTGTACTAGATTGTGTGTGTGTGTGTGTGTGTGTGTGTGTGTCTGTCGGCCGCTGTGACCGAGCTGTTTAGGAGCTTCAGTCCGGAACGGCGCTGCTGCTACGGTTTCAGATTCGAATCCTGCCTCTGGCATGGATGCGTGTGTTGTCCTTATTTTATTTAGGCTTAAGTAGCTCTAAGTCTAGGGGACTGATGACCTCAGATAAGTCCCATAGTGCTTAGAGCCATTTGTGTGTGTGTGTGTGTGTGTGTGTGTGTGTGTGTGTGTGTGTGTGTGTGTGTGTGTGTCAGAGAGAGAGAGAGACTATTTCTATTAACCATTGTGGTTCAGACTGCGTTTTCAAATGGTTTTCTGGGGCGTAAGATATACACTTACTGCATAGCTAAAGGTTCAGTGCCTAATCATCACTATTTACGTAGTTGTTCACTCCTTTTCACACCATACATGTATGAGATTACAGTGCCCTTACATAATATAATTACCTTTACACACAATTCAAGGTTTGATTGTTTATCGTTTTAGAAATATCGGATTCAGCTAAAAATATGTCATGTGAATAAATCGTACACACTAAAATAGAGAAGCTGTACCCAACTTCGATATATATGTCGATATATAAACCTTCATGAAATTTTTGCTCCCTGACGATCCCCACAAAATGATGAAAGAAGAAACATTTATCGCTTACAACATTTTCGTTGTTCATACAGTAGAACTGCAACACGAAACATGACGTTTTAATTTATTACTTCCTTACTGCGAACTGTATTGGCAGCGCATTTTGGAGCCAGTATTCACATATGCTACTGAATGTACCAACAACATTGTACGACACATATTTCTGGAGACAAGGCGTCATAAACACTGAGCTCTGTGAAACTCAAAACCGCAGGGAGAAAAGCGCCAGAGATAAAGGTGAAATATATGTAGAAATACATGTCCAACATTCTAAATATATTTGACGTATATTTGACACGTGCCTACAAGGACAAAATCACGTGGAAATGGCTCATTCTAAACCCCTCGAACTATTTCAGTCAAATGTGGTACACATATTACTTACGATCTGCCAAGAAATACTGAGTGGGTAAGAACCTCCAGCCTCCAATTGGAGTGAGGGTCATAACGTGGTGATAGAAAGGGAGAAGAAGAGATGGACAAACAGAGTTGTGCAAGGAGGAAATGGACACAGTGGACAGAGGCAGGGGGAAAGAAAATGGATGGAGAGAGGGAAGAAGAAGAGATGGACAGAGGGGGGCTGGGAGAGAGTGTAAGGGGGCGGTAGGGAGAGAGAGGGGGGGAGGACTAGATGGTCAGAAAATGGGCGGTGGAATATGTGGACAGAATGAGGGAATGGAGGAGATGGACAGAGATAAAGGCAAGGAGGACAAAAGCTAAAAGTGGGCTGCAGTAAAAACATACCTAGGTAACATATGCGTACATGGTACATTTACATTAACTTGAACACCGCCTATGTTTGACGTCCATGTGCAACAGCTACTCACAAAGTATGGAGTGGTTGTAATGTGGAAACAGAGCGATTTGTCTGACATCCAAAACAGCATGATCATTGACTTTCGGCCCGAAGGACGAATTATTTAAGAAACAGCTCAGTTTGTAAACTGTTTGGGTGCTACTGTGGTTAAAGTATACAGTGCTTGGCTATGTAGTGCTATTCAAAACTGGCGCCAGAGCAACTGTGGTGCACCTCCGGCCATAGACGACGGGGGTCAACGAGGATTGCGGAAATGTGTACAGATGAATAGGCGTGCAGCTCTTGAGCTGCTGACCGCCTGGTGGATCAAGGAGCTATCAATAGTGTCTTCTCGACGACCGCATAGCGATTTTTTTTGCGTATGGGCAGCAGATGCCTGGTTCATGCACACATGCTGACTGCTGTTCAGCGGCGATGAAGACTAGAATTTTCACTCCAGCATAGCAATTGGAAATTCATAGAATGGCTAGAGCTGGTCTTTACAGATGAATCGCATTATACACTTAATCGGAAGCAAGGCCGTTGGTGGGCGCGGCTTGAAATTTCTGAAAGAAAACACTCTGCAATATTCGTCAGAAGGGCCCAGGCCAAAGGATGAACGTTATGGTGTGACGTGCGTTTTTGTGACATTCGCTGGGTTATTTCGACATTCTGGAAAGCACAGTGGACCAACACATGGTTACCACTGCACGTAGTTTGTTTTTCCTCGCCACGATGATACGTACCAGCAGTGTTATTCAGCTCATAGTATACATGTCTGGCTCAAAGAGCGCCAAACACTCTGGATTTAAACCCTATCGCCGCCTTGCCACGGTTTGTGCTGCTCCAACCCCCCCCCCCCCCCCCCCCCCGCCTGCCTCAATTGTTGAAATGGCTCTGAGCACTATGGTACTTAACATCTGTGGTCATCAGTCCCCTAGAACTTAGATCTACTTAAACCTAACTAACCTAAGGACATCACAAACATCCATGCCCGAGGCAGGATTCGAACCTGCGACCGTAGCAGTCGCGCGGTTGCGGACTGAGCGCCTAGAACCGCGAGACCACCGCGGCCGGCAGTCCTGCCTCGAGCATGGGTGCGTGTGTTGTCCTTACCGTAAATTAGTTTAACTTAGATTAAGTAGCGTTTAGGCCTATGGCCCATTGTCCTCAGCAGTTTAGTCCCGTAAGAACTTGCCACAGATTTCCAAATTTTTAAACCCAATCAAGAATCCGTGGGACCAGCTCCATCGAGCTGCGCCACGGATGTTCAACAGAGAAACTAGCACAGCTGACTGACTAGAAAACTGCTAAGTCTTAATTTCATGACCGAGCGAGGTGGCGCAGTGGTTAGCACACTGGACTCGCATTCGGGAGGACGGCGGTTCAATCCCGTCTCCAGCCACCCTGCTTTAGGTTTTCCGTGATTTCCCTAAATCATTTCAGGCAAATGCCTGGATGGTTCCTGTGAAAGGGCACGGCCGATTACCTTCCCAATCCTTCCCTAACCCGAGCTTGCGCTCCGTCTCTAATGACCTCGTTTTCGACGGGAAGTTAAACAGTAACGACCACCACCTTAATTTTATGCTTCCACCCAGGATGTTAAATGCAAGCAATAACATAAAAGTAGCTCAAGGAAGTGCATGACTTCCTTAATTTAGTGGGTACACTTTATTTTTGTGATTTTTGTAGATGTATCTGTATATGTACTTTCAGTGACTAATCTCGATCTGACAAGATTCGTACATATCATAAAAACATATATATGTATGTATGTCCCACGTGTCTTCCTTAACCTATATCAACCAAACTTGCTACGGGTATCCCTCACTGTCACAATTAGTGTGGGGGTATAAACCACACACCTGTCTTAGTTCAGGAAATTTGAAGTCATAAACAGCGACATGTGCGAAAAGCTGCCACATCATTTATGATGGTTAAATTTATTACCTCACTGCTATTAACTGTGCTCGACATACATTTCGCAGTATCCACATATGTCGCTAAATGCACTTACAAAATTATGCCATGCTTCCACATATAGTTTAGGAGATATGACGCTGAGATGCATGAAAAGCTATCGCATAATAGACGACGTTTAAATTTATTACTTCTGTGTTGCTAATTAATAGGCCATTAATAGGAGCTCATCTGGCGAAAGTCGAGCGAAGGGTAGCGGTTTGAACGGTAGAGGGGAAAAAAGTGCCAAGGCAAAGAAACCTAAGCGATAGTTAGGTCGGGAAGGAAGAGCAGTAGCGGATGTCTTGCTACCAGTGACAGGTCATGCAAGGGTAGGCTTTGTTTGTAGTGGGTATCATGCATGTCGATACCTGGTGCCGATGATGATCTTTCTGTCAGCGTCAACACACTTGTAACAGTTAGGTTCATCATTATTTTGTGTCCCATAGGTCACATAGCAGATACACAGTGAACGGTGATGTTGGCGGTTTGTTTGTGCGTCAGTGTGCTAGCTTGTCGGTTTCCCTCCTGTAGCCTGTTGGTCGGCTTTAATAGCAGCTAGTATATCCAGTCAATGGTGCTGATATGTAGAGGCTTGCCGAAGTTTGTCGCTCGTTGGTGCTTGTTAGCTTGCCATAGGTCGTTACGCCCTAGCTAGTAGCGCAAACAACTACGGGCGAAAATAATACACTACTGGCCATAAAAATTGCTACACCAACAAGAAATGCAGATATTAAACGGGTATTCATTGGACATATATATTATACTAGAACTGATATGTTATTACATTTTCACCCAAATCAGTGCCGAGAACAGGCCACCTCCGGCCGTAATAAAAAGCAACACAGCTTGGATGGCGTGTACAGGTACAGATGCCCATGCAGCTTCAACACGATACCATAGTTCATCAAGAGTAGTGATTGGCGTCTTGTGACGAGCCAGTTGCTCGGCCACCATTGACCAGACGTTTCCAATTGGTGAGAGATCTAGAGAATGAGCTGGCCAGGACACCAGTCGAACATCTTCTGTATCCAGAAAGGCCGGTACTAGAACCTCCAACATGCGGTCGTGCATTATCCTGCTGAAATGTAAGGTTTCGCTGGGATCGAATGAAGGGTAGAGCCACGGGTCGTAAAACATCTTAAATGTAACGTCCACTGTTGAAAGTACCATCAATGCGAACAAGAGATGACAGAGACGTGTAACCAACGGCATCCTATACCATCACGCCGGGTAATACGCCAGTATGGCTATGACTAATACACGCTTCAAATGTGCGTTCACCACGGTCTCACGAAACACGGATGGGCCCATCATGATGCTGTAAACAGAACCTGGATTCATCCGAAAAAATGACGTTTGCACACAGGTTCGTCAATGAGTACATTATGGCAGCCGCCCCTGTCTGTGATGTAGCGTGAAGGGTAACCGCAACCATGGTCTCCGAGCTGATAGTCCATGCTGCTGCAGACGTCTTCGAACTGTTCGTGCAGATGGTTGTTGTCTTGCAGACGTCCCCATCTGTTGACTCAGGGATCGAGACATGGCTGCACTATCCCTTATAGCCATGCGGATAAGACACATGTTATCTCGACTGCTAGTGATACGAGGCCTTTGGGATCAAGCACGGTGTTCCGTATTACCCTTCTGAACCCACCGATTCCATATTCTGCTAACAGTCATTGGATCTCGACCAACGCGAGCAACAATGTCGTGATATGATAAACCACAATCGCAAAAGACTACAATCCGACTTTTATCAAAGTCGGAAACGTGATGGTACGCCTTTCTTCTCTTTACACGAGGCATCAGAACAACGTTTCACCAGGCAACTCCGGTCAACTGCTGTTTGTGTATGAGAAATCGGTTTAAAACTTTCCTCATGTCAGCACGTTGTAGGTGTCGCCACCGGCGCCAACCTTGTGTGAATGCTCTGAAAAGCTAATCATTTGCTTATTACAGCCTCTTCTTCCTGTCGGTTATATTTCACTTCTGAAGCACGTCGTCTCATACTCGCATCTAAAGCCAAAACTTATTCACAGTTCCCACCCGTGTCCTCTGCGCTCGCTAATTTTAGTTTTCCGCCCAATGTCGAACATAAAAGTGTGCATTCTCATAGGTGGTTGTGGATTAATAGTCCATCAAGCCGTATCAGTTACCTGAGTGCATAGTGTCTGTTCTTTCAGAGATGTCCAAAATAAGAGACACCGTGCATTCATACAAGCTATAATTATTGGCAAATACCAGAATGAAATGTGCACACACATGAAAAGTAACATACACCTCCCACTTGTAACAAGATATGTCACAGCCGTGGTGTGCACTTCTCGGTCACATAGTACAGTGTGTTTCCAAAAGATTCACATCGTTTTTGAAGGCTGTGCGTTTTAAAAGAATAATGATATACACTTGAAGAAGCTTTTAATTCAGACAGAAAGAATGTGCTTTTCCTTTACATGCACCCACATACAGCCTCAGGATCGTTTTTACAATAAAGTTCATGGAAAGAAGTTCATTTGCCTCTCACAAATGTTCAATGCCAATGCTACCAGTCGCACGAAAAACATCCAGACGATGGTACACTCGTCCCACACATTTCCAAGCATCTCTGGTGTTCCTGCATTCACTGGTGTTGGTGTACGACATGTAGTTGGCCCAGTGCTATTGGAGAGAAAGGCCACACATCATGAGGTCAGGCGACTTCGGAGGCCAGTGCTGCAAAGTGATAACCGTAGCCACCTTATAGCTGGCACTTCGTTGAGGCACTCCATTTTTAAGAGATTCTCATACATGCTGTAGCCGTTGTGTTGAAAAAAGAATTTTACATGTATCCTCGCACTTTTCGGAAAAGCTAGCGAAATAATTACTGCCTCTTAATTCAGTCACATAGGAAAACCGAGAAGGGGTGGGCCATTGGAGGTTTTGCATACTTCGTTCACTGGTAGAGCACAAATTTATTGTCCGCATCTCGTAGTAGTGCGGTAGCGTTCTCGCTTCCCACGCCCGGGTTCACAGGTTCGATTCTCGGCGGGGTCAGGGATTTTCTCTGCCTCGTGATGACTGGGTGTTGTGTAATGTCGTTCGGTTAGTTAGGTTTAAGTAGTTCTTAGTTCTCGGGGATTGATGACAATAGATGTTAAGTCCCATGATGCTCAGAGCCATGTGAACCACAAATTTATTTTACGCAGTTTCAGTCACATAATAGCCAGTTAAGCCCTTTTTTTAATTAAACAAGAGCCCAATTATGGAGACGCATTTAAAATTCACTGCCGATTTAAATAATTTAAAGAGAATTTAAAGTTAACTTTAACCCAACATAACTTGGTACTCTTTAACTCCCAACATAAAACACAGAATGGAATAAGCGTAAAGTCATAATAACGGCAAACGTAAGACTAAACAACACTACCATAATAGACCAAAAAGGGCCTTAATTTCCCAATGATGAGAATGAAACATATACTTAGAACAATCAAAAAAAAATTAACACCAACATGTAGGCACGATAATTTTTAGCCCAGAAACACAGATCAATTGAAGATTTAACACATTTTCCAATAACACATGAAAAGTTACAGCAGATTTGCGATCTAAACATACGTCAAAATTTGCTGAAAGTGTTGGCCACAAGCTAACGGATACTAATTCATAATTATTCCAAGTATAAACTTAACTTGAGAAAGAACATTAAGCAGTGCGGCTGAGGAAATAGCGAGAAAGACAGACAGCGGCTAGAGCTGGCGACGGTATGCACTCCAAATGACGTGAACACCTGGCTAAACAAGCCGACGAGCCGTTAGTAAGTCGGGCACGATCCGGGGTAACACGTACCGGCAATGAGGTGCAAAAGATTGATAACGACAGTTACCTATAACACAAATAATTTTAATTACGATTCCAAGACACAGCCGTGCATCAAGTAAATAACGTTTAGGGTAGAATTAATTAATTTGAGCTTTTACCAAAAACCATGACAACAAAGAGGTTTAAGAAACCAATTACAGATATTTAAAAAAATAAGTTCACAAATAGTAATACAAGATTTTTTTTAGCAAACCATTGAATCAGCCACAAGGACATTCGCACGACATTCAAAGCTCATCCGTAGACACATCAGCTCATACCAGCTTGGAGAGAACAAATGGGTCATGGAACAGACTAAAATTTATCTGAACCACTTACATTTAACAGACGCGCTATATAATCTCCTAGGCAGCATAGGCCTTGCTTCGAGGAAATCAGAATATCAAATGCAAATTATAAATACGCCAGTGAAATAGCAAAATCGACACAAGTTCTGACGTGGACAATTAAGCATCCGTGGTAACTGGTAATACCAAACATTTCACTGGGCCTAAAATTGAAAACTACGTGTCCAATAATTTACTCTAAAGATAAGAAAAATTAATGGGAGGGAAGCAAGAACAGGTAACACACACACACTAATGCATTCTGCCAACCTTCCAAATAAACTTTCTTCTGAAACACAGTGCTTTACACTTGCTGAAGATACACAAACACCACGGATACATGAGATTAACACATAAAAGATATTATAATAAGGTATCAGCCAATGAATCAGTCTAAAATGTCTATCGGAGCATGGAATCTTATTGCCCTTCCAATACCATGGAGACACAGACGTCCGCACCAAATAAACAGAAGGGAGACAGACCAAAATGACAGTGAACATTGCCCTGTCCGCTCGGTACCCTTCTGATAAACCAACAACTTACAAGAAGTAACGAGAGCGCAATATTAATGGCCCGCCAATAGCTAACAGCACGGTGAAGGAACTCCACGGAAAGCTCGTTACAGCTTCGTTCCTCAGCTCATACCGCGCAACAAACCGGCTACCTCTCCCGGGGGACCGATGACCATGCAGTTTGGTCCCTTTCAACCTCAAACCCACCATCTCGCCCGGAGGCGCCACACCAGAGGACGCTGCGCTCCAACGGCAACATGTCAGTCAAATATCATTAGAAAAGTAATATCGATACGAGAAAGCAGCTAGATCTTCAAAAAATCCGGGTATGTGATTCCTGTACCCGTATTTTCCGCATGAAAGTACGGACGTAATTCCTTTGTCGGGAAAGGGCGAAAAACACATGAAGAGTACGAGAGCCTCTTTCTTTCTCGGCAGGATTGTTGCTAAGGAGAGAGATGCAGGAAGTTAAATTTTTAGGCTTTAACGCCCTTATTTATTTTAAGAATGGAAACTAGCCGACGGTTGTAGCATGATAATAAGCAGCTGCTCTGTTTTACCTTAACCAAACTCATGATCAACGCTGTTGTTTAATGATTAGAGACAAATACATTGATGCATATTATTCGTGTGCAATTTGTTGAAAAACTCAATCAAAGATAATGCACAACTGCGTCACGACGTCTGACAATTGTTACACTTCGTATACTCTCCATCCGGACAGGCCTCGGAATGCCCAAACGCACCGACCGACCGCCATGTCATCCTGAGACGATAGGCGTCATTGAATAATGGAATATGTGGAGGGGCATCTTGACAGCACATCGATCTCCCGGTCGTTGCCTTTTGTCATGACCGGAGGCGCTATTTCTCAGCCATTTGCTCTCAGAAGGGATGAGTACCCCCCGCTGGCCAACAGCGCTCGACAGACCCAGACGGTCATCCATAAAAGGGGTAGCCCAGCCCGACAGCACTTAACTTTGGTGATATGACGGGAATCGGTGTAACCACTGCCCCAAGTCAGTTGGCAGTTCGAATCCTAGTTAATGTTAAATTCTTGCTGATTGCTACACAGTTCCTCATTCATTTAATTGCGTTTGGTGTACTATAACAGTAAAGAAAGAGATAGGTAGGAAAAGTACACATATCAAACAAAGTTTTGCATCACCCCGGCTCCCAGAACTCCTGAAGATAGACGTTGACTATTGATATTGTGTCACAGCCACAGTCCCTTTGACTGTTCAGAGATTTCACTAAACCCTCCCAAAGATGTAAGCAACCATGCATGAGCAGTTCCTATTAGACTAGGGGGTACGATAGCCGATGAGTTCCAGTCATTCCATCAGGAAGAAGGAACACGGCTCGTGTTGTCTGTAGTTCAACCATGCCTAGACAGTCAAAACCGTGGTTCGATCGCGTCCGCATTGTTACTTTGCACCAGGAAGGGCTCACAATAAGGGAAGTGTCCAGGCGTCTCGGAGTGAACCAAAGCGTTCTTTGACCGAGCGAGGTGGCGCAGTGGTTAGCACACTGGACTCGCATTCGCGAGGACGACGTTTCAATCCCGTCTCCGGCCATCCTGATTTAGGTTTTCCGAGATTTCCCTAAATCGCTTCAGGCAACTGTCGGGATGGTTCCTTTGAAAGGGCACGGCCGATTACCTTCCCAATCCTTCCCTAATCCGAGCCTGCGCTCCGTCTCTAATGACCTCGTTGTCGACGGAACGTTAAACACTAACTACCACCACCAAAGCGTTCTTCGGACAAGGAGGAGACACAAAGAGACAGGAACTGTCTATGACGTGCCTCGCTCAGGCCGCCCAAGTGCTATTACTGCAGTGGATGACCACTTCCTACGGATAATGGCTCGGAGAAACCCTGACAGCAACGCCACCATGTTGGTAATGCTTTAGGTGCAGCCACAGGACGTAGTGTTACGACTCAAACTGAGCGCATTAGGCTGCATGATATGCAACTACACTTCCAACGTCAATGGCGAGGTCCATCTATGCAACCACGACACCGTGCAGCACGGTACAGATGGGCCCAACAACATTCCGAATGGACCGCTCAGGTTTGGCATCAGGCTCTCTTCGCCGACGAGTGCCGCATATGCCTTCAACCAGACAATCGTCGGAGACGTGCTTGGAGGCAACCCGGTCAGGCTGAACGCCTTAGACACACTGTCCAGAGAGTGGAGCAAGGTAGAGGTTCCCTGCTGTTTTGGGGTGGCGTTATGTGGGGCCGACGTACGCCGCTGGTGGTCATGGAAGGCGCCGTAACGGCTGTACGATACGTGAATGCCATCCTTCGACCAGTAGTGCAAACATATGGGCAGCACATTCGCGAGGCATTCGTCTTCGTGGACGACAATTCGCGCCCTCATCTTACACATCTTGTGAATGACGTCCTTCAGGATAACGACATCAGATGAACTTGTGGATAATGTGCCACGACGAATACAGGCATGGATGAATGCAAGAGGACGTGCTAATGTGTATTAGAGGTTTCTGTGCGTACAAGGATCTGGGCCACCACCTCTGAAGGCCTCGCTGTATTGTGGTGCAACATGCAATGTGTGGTTTTCGTGAGCAGTAAAAACCACGGAAATAATGTTTATGTCAATCATATTCCAATTTTCTGCATAGGTTCCGGATCTCTCGGTTATGTGAAACTTTTTTTGATGTGCGTATAAAAGACATGTAAATTTAATCGGAATAGGAAATTCGGTTATTATAGTATCGATTGATGATTATTCGAAACATTTAGTCTGAGACTGGTATTCTGCGTTAATTGTACTTGCATTAATCTATCTTTCTTCTGTATTACAGAAACGGCTAAGAATACTGTAGCTGACAATATGTGATCAGGAGCGTGATGGCCCCAAAATGACATCTGTCGGCCACCTTAACAAACAGGGAAGTTATAATTAAACTTTTGCTACTTGAGGGTGCTCCCATGAGAAACGAAAGATCTTCGGACAATGATACTTTGTGTAAATATTTGTAAGGACATGAGGAAGAGAAACAAACACAATTTTCACGTGAATGAGTAACGTTTGTTAATTTGGTACTATTTATGTTACAGGTTACAAACATTGCTCAACATGACCACCTGCATCCAAGGCAACCTGGAAACGCACTAGAGACACTTTTTGACAACTGTCGGCAAAACTTTTCTAACGGTGGACCACGAAACGTCAGATATCGTTACACAGCTCGTGCACTACTTGAAGATAACACATTGAGTCCAGAATTCTGAGCTATGGCAACAGTAACTTATTCAACAATTTGTGGTGCAATTATCCGTCGACATCTCCCAAGAGCAGTTTCCAAGTCGGCAGTTATTTCGAACTTCCGAATCGTGTTCTTCAACCCCGGTGTGGGAAGAAGACTTCTCCCCATTCCTTTGATGCTACGATACTCTCAGAGAACAGCAGCACTAATGTTGTTGTTTTTATGTGACAGCTTTACAAGTAAGGCCCTGCTCACTTTGCCCAGAGCCATGTTGGCTGTTTGCAGCTGTAATGCACACTGAAACATGTGTTTCTAACCGACGTCGCCGTAGCAGCACCGGTGTCCAACACAAGTCGTGATACCAACAGGTTGAACATAAGTTCAATAAAGCTGTGAAAACATAGGGTAAACTGTTTTCCATCTATATTCAGTCAAGAAGTGAAAATTTAATAATAACCACCCTGTACTTTCCGCATATAGAGCTTTGATACTGGCTGCAGCACGGAGGACCCTACCGGCAACCGCATGAACCGGAAACTTACAACTTGCGCCAACGTATACGTTCTCTTTCGATCGTGAGTTAAAATCAACCCATTGCTTCTGTCTTCATTCATGTAGAATCTTTATGAGAAAGAATAAAACTAGAATGAAAATTTCACTCTACATCGGAGTGTGCGCTGATATGAATCTTCCTGGCAGATTAAAACTGTGTGCCACACCGAGACTCGAACTCGGGGCGTTTGCCTTTCGCAAGCACTAGACCGCGAAAGGCAAAGGTCTCAAGTTCGAATCTCGATCCGGCACACAGCTTTAATCTGCCAGGAAGTTTCTTACACTACTGGCCATTAAAATTGCTACACCACGGGGATTACGACTAAAGGCGCGAAATTTAACCGACAGGAAGAAGATGCTGTGATATGTAAATGATTAGCTTTTCAGAACATTGACGCAAGGTAGGCGCCGGTGGCGACATCTACAACGTGCTGACACGTGGAAAGTTTCCAACCGATTTCTCATACACAGCGATTGACCGGCGTTGCCTGGTGAAACGTTGTTGTGATGCCTCGTGCAAGGAGGAGGAATGCGTACCATCATGTTTCAGACTTTGATAAAGTTCAGATTGTAGCCTATCGCCATTGCCATTTATCGCATCGCGGCATTGGTGGGTTCAGGAGGGTAATACGGAGCGCCGTACTGGATCCCAACGGCCTCGTATCACTAGCAGTCGAGATGACAGGCATCTCATCCGCATGGCTGTAACGGATCGTGCACCCACGTCCCGATCCCTGAGTCAACAGATGGGGACGTTTGCTAGGCAACAACCATCTGCACGAACAGTTCGAGGACGTTTGCAGCAGCATGGACTATCAACTCGGAGACCATTGCTGCGGTTACCCTTGACGCTGCATCACAGACCGGATTCCGATGGTGTACTCAACAACTAACCTGGGTGTACGAATGCCAAAACGTCATTTTTTCGGATGAATCCAGTTTCTGTTTACAGCATCATGATGGTCGCATCCGTGTTTAGCGACATCGCGGTGAACGCACATTGGAAGCGTGTATTCGTCATCGTCATGCTGGCGTATCACCCAGCTTGATGGTATAGGGTGCCATTGGTTACACGTCTCGGTCACATTTGTTCGCATTGACGGCACTTTGAACAGTGGATGTTACATTTCAGATGTGTTACGACCCGTGACTCTACCCTCCATTCGATCCCTGCGAAACCCTACATTTCAGCAGGATAATGCACGACCGCATGTTGCAGGTCCTGTACGGGCCTTTCTTGATACAGAAAGTGTTCGACCGCTGCCCTGGCCAGCACATTCTCCAGATCTCCAGATCTCTCACTAATTGAAAACGTCTGGTCAATGGTGGCCGAGCAATTGGCTCCTCACAATACGCCAGTCACTACTCTAGATGAACTGTGGTATCTGTAACTGTACACGCCATACAAGCTCTGTTTGACTCAATGCTCAGGCGTATCAAGGCCGTTATTACGGCCAGAGGTGGTTGTTCTGGGTACTGATTTCTCAGGATCTAAGCAGCCAAACTGCGTGAAAATGTTATCACGTGTCATTTCTGGTATAATATCTTTGCCCAATGAATACCCATTTATCATGTGCATTTCTTCTTGGTGTAGCAATTTTAATGGGCAGTGGTGTATAAATGCTCTTTGAGCTTGTGTATCGCTCTTTTAGAGATGAGAGGAAGTCTTTGAATAGATGGCACCT